>NC_043968.1:45598319-45933319 GCF_902148855.1 Sphaeramia orbicularis | reverse complement strand
CAATTGCCATGTACACTAGTAATAACAAAATAAATTCAATATGTACTGCTCAAAAAGGAGTGGGAAGAAGGAAACGTATTAAATTCCACCCCCATCTCACATTTATACAACACAACCAGGGGCGTAGAATTGCATAGGGACGCTAGGGACACGTCCCTACCAATATCCAGCCACTACTGTTTTGTTCCTACCAATACAACCGCTGTCTGTAGTGTTTACTCAATGACTATGACACACAAAGGGTTAACAGTCAGTCTCTGCTAGAAGTCCCGCCTCTGACCTAATTCTCACTCTCCAATTGGCTCTGCGGTTTTGCTATCGTACATGTGATTGGCCGTCCCCGCTGTTACTCCATCTACTTGTAAACGCTACAGTTATCAGCTAGTTGGACAGGAAAAAAAGAAAAAGTTGGACAGGACAGGAGGCAGTTCGTATTTCCAACCGCTTAGCGTAAGTTGTCAACATGTTTGCATTTTTTCTCTCTGGGTCACATCGGCTAGACGGATTTGAATATCAGAGGTGTCATTTACATTTACATTTGTACATGTTTGCCTGCATGTGTGCGTATGCGTGTAGGTGCATGCAGGGCCAGTTTGTGGCATAGGCTGATAACTGATAACATGATAATTTCTCATTAATTGTCTTAAAAATAAAGAAATGAGAGGAAAAAAAACCAAAAATAAAACATCAACCCCCCCTGTAATTTCTCTGGTGAGCTCTCCCAGACCGGTGCTCACTGTGTGTGTGAGTGACAGAGACGGAGTGGAGCTGAATGACAGTCAGACAGGTGTAGAACTAAGCATCCAGGTAAAGGATGGAGAGTTTATCAGCATGAAAAGGCCTTCCAAGGCCTTAACTGCACAGTTTAGAAGAGGAGAGAAGAGGAGGCAGAAAAGTAATCCAATTAGGCATAGGTATGTAACCTTTTATAATGTTAAAATACGTTTTATGTTACTAGCTACAGCTAGCTGAACTGAAATGAAGCAAAGTTAGCTAATAATGGAACTGTAGATGAATAAAATATGAGATATCTGCTAAGGTGTGTGGTTTACTGCTGAACTGGGTTATATGTGTTTCTACATGGCTTATATATGTTTCTATGTGGTTTATGTCTGTTTCTATATGGTTCACTGCTGGTTGGCTGGTTTCTATATGTTTCTATAATGTTTACTGCTAGTTGGCTGTTTGATATGTTTCTATGTGGTTTATAAATGTTTCTATCTGATTTATTTATGTTTCTATGTGGTTTACTGCTGGCTGCTTTGTGCATCTCCTCTCATGCTTCATGTATCTCCTCTTCTTGCCCCCCCATATGTATGTGTGTGTGTGTGTTTGTGTGCATGTATGTGTTTTTAAGGGGGGGCACCAAATTCATATCTTGCCTAGGGTGCCAAAATGGCTAGAACCGACTGACTGTGATTGTTTGCTTGTTTGATCAGCTCTACATGATGTGAAATCATGATCGCAAATGCAAAAAAACATCAACTTTCAGGAGTGCTGCCTTGGAGCTCTTTTGTCAAATCAAATCAAATCTTATTTATATAGCGCCAAATCAAAACAAAAGTTATCTCATGACGCTTTACATATCGAGTTGGTCGAAACTAGACCAGACATTTGTGTCCCCACCAATGTCAGAATCAAACCTACTCCCTTGAACACAACACATGACTTTTGCTTCCTTAATGATACAGTAGTATATTTAGGGTTAGGGTTTGATGGGTTACATGCACACAGAGACACCCCTACACACAAAGAGAGACAGGCACACAGGGCAGCCAAACTTGAGTTGCTTTCTATCTAACACATAAAAGTAAATATTAATATTAACACCAAGTTTAATGACTATTTTCGTTTGTGAGCTCGTCTTTTAACTCCACACACAGACTTGCGCTCACACTCCCTCACACACACACACGCATGCACACGCACAATACACAGAAAGGAAAGCATGCCTCCACAGGTTCTTTCTTCTTCTCTTCTATTTCCTTATAGAGTATATCTGCGCTACCCTTGACCCTTTCAGCTCCTGCTCTTGTTCTGGATCCAACAGCCTCTGTCACTGGGACTTGTCTCGTCTTTCCTCTTCCAGTTTCAGCCGTTCTTCTTGCATGTTTTGTGGTTGAAAAGAGTCTGTGGAGCGGCCACTTTCGTTCATGTTCCATCACAATATTACAGGCAGTGCAGAACAGTATACTTCTGCTTTTGTGTAACACATCTGGAAACTGACTTGCATGAACTTTGGCGTTGATATTTATCGGTAAATATGAGTGTTTTGAATCGCATATGTCTTCATCTTCTCAACTGTCAACAAGGAAGTGAACGTGATGACATACATGTCATGTAGACAGGGGTAGGTGAAAGGAGGCTAAGGTGATTAGTCAGATTTGTGGAAAATTCACGGTGATTGGATGAAATTGCAGTGCCGCACAGAATTCACGGTGATTGGTTGAATTTGCATTAATAGTTGCGATCACAACATCGCGAATTCCTGGAGGGACTGTAAAACTCTCAGAAAACGTCTTGATCTAGAAAGTAAATGAGCATATTTCCATCTGTACCTGTGTGTTTGAAGCATATGTGGTTCCAGTGACAGTGTTTGGATCCAGCCGAGCAGAGCAGACTGCAGACTCATCGAAGCTGCACAGATGAACCACCAGGAGCTCAGTAGAACTAAAGGAAAGAAAAATAAGATGCGTTGCCTGCTTGCTTGTTTAAACTATTCTAGTTATTACAATATGTGTTGTCATGAAGACTTGTGTCTTGTTATAATAGAGATGTTTTATTTTTTCAGTACTTACTTCATTAGCAGTGTGACCCTCATGTTACCTGGGACAAACTGGCTGATGGGAACCCTGTAGATGAATCTGCTTGGCCTGAAAGAAACATGGGTGGATTAATGAGCGCTTTCAAGAAATTCTGCAGAAATGTTGATAGTGCCTGCTGATTTCTGCAGCATTTGTCCTGTACCACCTTGCCGTGCACTTTAACAACCTGTCACTGAAACAACAGTCATGTAAACAGTCCTGGTTGGATGCTGGATGCTATGAGAGACTGAAATTTGGGATGGGGCAGTCCTCAAACATTTCACTAAAATCTTTTTCCCATGAGAGAGGGGAGACATGACTCCATTTTATGCAGTTTTAATAGAATTTTCTGACAAGACAGTGATGTTAAAAAAATAAGTTTTGTTCTGATTTATTATTGTATCAACCGCTAGTCATTAGTTATGTTGAGGCTCATTGACACAGTTATTTGTGCCACAGCACTTGGGATTATATGAAACAGGACACTCATGGCTATTGTTGTAGCAAAAATAGAAGAGTAAATGGTTTCACTTTAACAGCAGCTTTCATAGACAAGTAATGGATATTTCCAAGAGCCTCATAATTATGTCAGAACATTCTGAGCAAAATCAGACTAAATCCTGCCATTTAAACTGTGATGTCATTAACACTTAAGTAGATACTGAGATACAGATTAATGTCTGTGTAAAACAAATATGAAATGTTGTTGTAAAGTATATGTGGGCTTAATAATCTTAGTTACGTCTTTTATATTATTGGTATTATTGGTTTTCATAGCCATGGTTACTTGAATTGCTGAGGAAAATCATCACACAATATTCCAAAATTTATCTGTGTTGCTTCTCTGATCTGCCTACATTGTCTCAAAAGTGCAGTGCAAGTTACAGAAAAATCCAAAAAGCTAATAATACCAGGGCAAGGTTTTATCAGGTGCAGCTTTCTTAATTTGTTTAATTAAAAGTTTAACACTGCCCGCTGTGAAGATGAAATTGTGTCACAACTGGCTTGTGAAAACTTTAGTAACAACCTAGATAATTATGAGTGAGAATTTGCTGTTTTAGGGACATTAGTGTTAGGATTAGGGAATGATCTTATCAGCAAGACATGAATGATAAAGACACTCTTTTTCCTCAGCTGAATCACTGCCTTTGTTGGTTAAAAAAAAATTAATAGATATGGGAAACGGTCCTGTTAGATGAGCTAACAGGTTGAAATGATTCACACATTGAGAGCTTTGGCATGTTCTGACACATACAACACACATGGCTTTTTACTATATATTATATTATATCAGGGGTGCCCAATCCTGGTACTAGAGAGCTACTATCCTGCATGTTTTAGTTGTGTCCCTCTTCCAACACACCTGACGGTCATTATCAGGCTTCTGCAGAGCTTGATGGTAGGCTTATCATTTGAATCAGGTGTGTTGCAAGAGGGATACATCTAAAACATGCAGGATAGTAGATCTCGAGGACCAGGATTGGACACCCCTGTATTATGTTATATTATATTATATTATATTATATTATATTATATTATATTATATCTTCACTTACCCACATTCATCTCTTATACAGTATTTACTGTCAATTATTTGCTGATTCTCTTCGATCATGAACGACTGGATGGTGGTGTTCGTCCCTGAGAAAAACAGACATAAAGGCGTTTATTTATCAAGTTATTTTATTCTCTCAAAATAAGTGAATTCAGTAATCATTCTGAGTATGTAGCTCTTGATTTGTAAGTGAAACTCACAGTCTTTGGCACTTTTCAGCTTGTTATAAAGTTTTTCTCTTTTGTCTGCACAGGGAAATATGGAAACAAACATCAGTGTCCTTTATATTATACTGCATAACTGTGGATCACATTTACTTAAAATCACTTAAATGTTACTGCTGGTTAAAGTCAGACTAATTTTAACTAATTATAGGGTCTACATAGTATATTTGTATGCTGCTGTTTTTCGAAAATATACACAGTGTCCTCTTACAATGCAGAAAATGAAGTACGGACACAGTCAGTAGGTCACTGAGCTACGATTACCTGTCAGATTATACTCTTGTGTTTGCAGTGACTCTTCATAGGTGATACTAAAGTTAGTGCTTCCCCCTGGTGGTGAAGGGCAGCAGTACACCTTATCACAGTTCAGCAGGTCACAGAAGTCCACGTCTGGAGGCCAAGGCCCGGGTGAACTGGTTGGTGCCACTGGAAAGCAAAAAATAAAATAGTAAAATTAAATGTTGAAACTCTGCTTATATTTCAATGCTGTCATTTCTGTAAATAAAGAAGAATTAGGACCACGTGAAAAATACTTACACACGTATCTTATCTCACATCTTAAAGGAAAAAAAATTATCCCAGTTTTCTGACATTACACTGGACTACCTTATTCATGACATGTACATTTTTGTGTGATCTGTGACCTTTGATTTATCTGTAGAGTCTCTTAATTACATATTTTTCCCTTCCATGACTGCTTGATCATGACCTGGAAATAGATCTTGTTGTGCAGTCTTTAAGAATGTGTCAATTCCGTAAAATGCATTTTTAGGACCAAAGGTTGAAGACAGAGAAATCTGGCTGCAGGAGCTATGATTGACAGTACCCAGATGTATTTTGCATAAGTCTTTTTGGCAACTGAAGCTGTGATGTGTAAAAGAGTTGTGACAAACATCAAGATTACACAGGTCTGAATCTCAAGTTCTAAACAGCCACTGGCAATCAAAATCATTTATTTAAGATGTTTAATCACTTTAGAACCACTAACCCTACCAAGGCATTTAAATAATTCAAGTAAAATGCGGTCTCTCGGACTTTCAGCAGCATC
Source organism: Sphaeramia orbicularis (assembly GCF_902148855.1). Classification (NCBI taxonomy): domain Eukaryota; kingdom Metazoa; phylum Chordata; class Actinopteri; order Kurtiformes; family Apogonidae; genus Sphaeramia; species Sphaeramia orbicularis. The sequence goes on along the minus strand of NC_043968.1, from coordinate 45,927,688 downwards.
AGATATGTCTTTATTCGTTCAGAGGTTCTGTTGTGATTATGGAAAAACCTGTCATCTTCTGCAACTCTAAATCACCAGTAAAACTCATGTAGTATAGCAGTATGACAGTGGTCATAGGCTCTTGTGTTTATCTTCAGTTAATGATATATTTTGCTGGAAAAGTCACTTTTCTTCATGTTTTCTTTGTTTTGATAAAACAGAATTAGATTTTCCTTTAAGCTTTTATAAATTGGTAAATTAAATGTAGGAAAATACCTGATTTTCACTGACAAATGCAAAATGCAGAGGATAATATTGTAATAAACAGTGATAAATTACTTACTAAAGGTTAAATGTAGAGAAAAAAAGTACTTGGAAGTCACTGCAAAAATAGTTATAGGTCTTTAAGGGTTAAAAAGATCAACTGCACCCTCAAACTTATGTGTGTCCCTAAATCATCTACTGGCATATTGTGCCACATTGTGAACTGAATGAAAAATGAATCATAAGTTTACATGAACACTCATGTGTCAGAGATCATAAAATGCAGTCACACAGTAACAGAATGACAGACAAATGATGCAGCTGCTCCACATATCATATTTAACTGGTTCTGAGGTGAGGATGTCTCATGTTGTTAATAGCCTCTTTCTTCGTCTCAGCTGCCCCTCTCACATCTCTGGTGGGAGGGGCTAAGACATGAGGTGAGGACATGAGGAGCTACAAGTTGAAAACTGAGAACAAGGTATGAGATAACAAAAAACTTGCAGCTAATAATCATAATTATTATAATTACTTCACTCAATCCCATTAGAAACTTGAACATGAGAGTAGAAGCAGCTGTTTCCATTCTCTGTGTAACTGTGGACTCTGTCGTAAGGCTTTATTTACCTGTGCTGCTCCAGGCTGTGGTCTGTGGGGGAATCACGCTGCCATTACTAACACAGAGAAATGAAAGTCAGCAAAACCAGGAACAGAACATAGTTCCTAAATATGAAAAAACCATGGTTCTATTGATGATCAACATAAAAAACTCATTAAATCTCTAGCAGCGGTGGTATTAGGTAAATACTCATCAGCTATCTATAGATTATTTTGGATTCTGGATAAAATTTTTGTTGAAATAACTGGCACACACACACACACACACACGATTATGTCATTCATTCTGTATTTATTGCATGAACATAATTAAACACTATTTGCTGTATCTTAGAGAGCCACAGATGATTTCCAAGGTGCATCTGTTTTATGCCTTCATCATTAACAGTCATAACTCCTTCTCATTATGTGAGGTGTTCACACAAGGTGGCATCAAGTTTCACTAATACATTGTGTTAACTAATGTTAGTTTGTTAAAAGCTAAAACGAGATTCCATTTTTCATTATGAGAAAATTATGTTGAAAAAAAAAATAAGAGTGTTATCAGAATATTTAAACAGCAGTTTTACAGGAATGATTCTGATCCATACAGACAGTTACTCACTGTAACGTTAATCACTGTAAGAAGTTTTCACTGTACTTTAACTGGTTGTTAAATAAGGGGTGTTACTGAGTTGTCACTAGTTGCTGTGTTTTTGCATTTGGCCATGGCTTGTTGGTTATTAAGGTTCATTACCATATGGCTGCCAGTGAGCTGTCAGTGGTCACTGGGATCTAACTTGCTGAATTATAATGGGATGTTTTAGACCATTTCATGTAACCAAATATATTACTTTCTTATAGAAGAATAACACATGTTGTGTTCTATGACTGTTACTAAGGGTAACACATGCACATCTTACATTGAAATGTTACCTCTCCTATAGACATAATACCAGTGGTCAGATATTACTATGTTTTTATTTAGCCTAATGGTTGGTAATGCATCAGTAGGTGTTCTTCTGTTACTCACCTGTTGTTAGGGAAGGTGTCAATGTCTTCTTCCTTCAGAGTCACCAGGTACAAAGCAGTGATGGAGATCACACTGTACACACAAAGGCATATCACACATGATTTAAATGCAGACAGTATTATTCTGATTTAGTTGTTATAGCTGTTTCTCTTGGTTCTTTATCCTTTTATGCAGAGATAGAGTAAGTGATAAGATGTCTTACCAAAAAGCCATGGTGGCGAGCAGTGTAAAGATACTGGCATGGAAAACTTTGTGCTGCAGACAATGGCTGTACTTCTGATTCTGGCTTTCATGCTTTGTATTCCCAGGTTTACGTGGTATAGTGCTCTGTGTTGTTGAAACACTGCTGTGTTTCCTGGGTTTACTGCTTTGGGAAAAACACAAAAAAATCACAAGTCTTGTATTGAAATGCATTTAAAAAAAAACAAAAAACAAATACCAAACTAACACACAAACACAGTAGCGCTAAAAGACTTGGTTGACCTTGAACTATGATAGACACTGATAACACAATTTCTGCTGTTATGCAACAGACACACTCATGATGAAGTTTTGGATTCATTGCCAGTTTTCCTCTCAACCTTTTAACTACTGAATTATTTAATCAAAAAGGTCTATGAAATCCTTCATGAAAATACCATTTTCTCCAAGTGCACTGAAAATTGCACATAGTCAGTGGTCATGGTATTATGTTTAACCTTAATATTTAATAATTACCTAGAACAGGTTAAAATGTGGCTCAAAAATAACCACAGAGAGGAACAAAAAATCTTGAAAACCTTCAGTGAAACCCTGAAATAAACTACATTTTACAGCCATGTGTTTCAGTAACTTTGCCCTTTCCCTGCAAATACACCATTAAACGAATGAAGGGAGTAAGAGATGGATGAATACAGAAGTTAAACAGGTGGATGGGTTGACGAATGGATGGAAACAGTTACCTGTTGGAACGCAGGCTTCCTGTCAGGCTCTTCAGCTTGGCCAGTCGTTGCTTCCAGATCTCCAGCTCTTGAATTCGATTATCCAGGTTGTCTGTGAGCTTCGACAGCTGCTGCACTGCACCAACATTTTCCATGAATATTTGCTCCTGGAGATATAGACCAGGAGGGCATCAACAAAACAAGGTTCTGCTAAACTACACAAAGACATATGTTTAGTGTGGTTCTCTCCTGTTTAGACTGAAATTAAGTAAGACATTATTAGTGTATAGTCTTTGTTATCTGAAGGTCATTAACAATCAGGTCTAAAATATGAAGTTCCACACAGTTCTGTTCTCAGCCCTGTCTTCTTGGCCCACTTTACCATTTCATTAAAAATTCAATAATTGTTACCATTTCTTTGCTGATGACACATAATTATATTTCTTCTTTTACACTTAGGACACCAATGAAGTAAACCACCTCCATGTCTATCACTAATGGTGACTAGATGGTATCAAATTCTCTAGAGATAAACTAAAAACCTGAGATTATTATCATTACTAAATACTAAATCATACTCCATCTCATCTTGGTCCTTTCTCATTTAATAAGAAAAAAAATCCTGCAGAAACCAGAAGAATAGTCATATAATATTAATTCTGTTGTCTAATCATCCTTTTTCTACCTTATAAAACTTTTAAAAAATAAGCCATTTTTATCTGACAAAACCTAGAAACAGTAGTTTGTTCACTGAAAATGCTGCAGCCAGACTCATAACCAGCATGACAGAACATATTACACTGGTTTGATTGACTCCAAGCCCCTAAATGCAACCTAACATTCTAAAAGATTCTTGCATACCCTTAAGTCTTAGTGAAATATGCTTAGCAATAAAAATGCAGGAAGTAAGGATGACACATACCTTGTCCACCATGAGCAAGTTATGAATCTTCTCTCCGTCTGAACATGTGACATCTCCAACCTCTTTTACTGCAGACGGCAGCAGCTCCTTCACCTCCTGAGCTATTACCCCTGAAATGTTGTCCCCCAAGTTATTAAATAGTGTTTAAATAGGTCAGTATTTTGTTTGGTTGATATACTGTGCCTATTGTGTGGTTTTTGATCTTTGGTTTGTATTTATGGTGTCTTATAAGGCCATGGAGGGGTTGGGTATGTGTGTATGCTAGACACAATAATAAAAACATTCATTCATTATTGATTTCCAGATCAGTGATTAAATCATAATCCACCTGTGCCAATATTTAATTACAATACAATATTCTATCCATTACCTGTTTGGTGGGTGTGGTCTATTCCCATTTTAGATGCAAACTCAGGTTTATAATCGAACTCGACTATTCTCATCTGAGTGATTCTCTTCAGCTGCTGCTCAGAGTCAACCTGACAGACAAACAGAAGCAAATGTTTACAATAATAACAAATACAGCTAAAGAATAAAACTGTGTCAGATGCATTAATGTGCAGCCATTTACGTGAATTTCACACTTTATAAACAAATGCTGCTGCACATATACGACAATGATAATGAAAGATCATTTGTTCTACTAAACAAAGTTGTCTCCCCTATCAGCATTTTAGTTATCTTATGTATTAGTATTTTAGTTATCTTTTTTAGCAAAGATAACGTTTTAATTGACTAGAAAGCATTATATATCCGGATTTGAACAGTTATTCTTTTACAGCCAAAGAACAAATATGGCACATAATGTTATTGTTAATTAGTCCAATAAAATGAGTCATTAATGAGTTTTGAGAATTTTTTTGTTTTGTTTTGTTTTATTTTTAGATTAAAATTTCCATTCTGGTCATATATGTACAACTCTTGCTTCCTCTGTATCTGTTTATTACTATACGAATCATTTATTATAGCTTTACTCATTGTTAGACAAAAAGGGGTTTGATATGTGAATTTTGTAATATAAATCTAAAAATCTAGTAAACTGATGGTTATTTTTTCAACTATTGATGTAAAAGATGAAAATACTATACTTCTAAGTTGAATAAAGTGTGAGATTCTTTATCATTTCACTGTCTCACCTCCAGTACATTCTCCTTGGCGCGCTGGTCTGACGGTTGCATGACAGTGCCCATCACTTTGACGTTACCGCAGACAACCAGCGCCTCATCAGGTGAGTCACTGTTAATTCCCACGCGGCCTTGACAGACCACAGCGTCCTGCACCATCCCCCGCTGCCACAGGGTGTCCCCATCAGTCTCAAACTGACCAGGATTAGAGGCCTGCAGGGGTAGATGTGACTGATGACACTGGTCAACAACAAATTTATTGTTTAAGTTTTTTGAGCTGATTTAGGATAATTTTGGTGTGCTGAATCCAAAAATCACATTAATTTTGCTCAAACACATCAACTTTCTGAACTATGCTACATATTGGCTTTTTAACATTTTTGCTTACATTTATGGGCATTTTCACATCATATGATACAAAATTCTTTCATATTTCTTGCAATAAACGAGTTCTGAAGATTTTACTTTTGCCAATTTATGATTAACGGTGTTTTTAATATTACAGGTGAATGAAATGGCTTTGACTAGAAGATCTTGCAAAAATAAGCCTGATGTATTCTGCTACATCTGTGGTGAGTACACCATTGTACCTAACAGGAATCCTGTTAGAAAATGATTTTTTTTCTCTTAAAACCTATTTTGGGGGAGAACTACATAAAAAATCAACTGATAAAATCACAAAAATGTAATCAATTTTGTGAGAAGATCAAATTTTTCAAAATCAAATTAGCAAAAAAACCTGACCTGATTGAGAAAAACAGATGTCATTTTGGATTTAGTGGTGCAAAATGGTCCTAATTCAGTTGAAAAAAGCTAGACAACTTGCAAAAAACATTTTTTTGTAACCCAGTGTTATTCATGAATTTGATCTGCTCTTGGTTCTGAGATGATCTGATTCACTGGTCATGATGAATTATAGTTTAGTTTCAGAGTCTGTGTTGTTACCCTGACAATGATTCTCTCCGACACCAGACCCGTCAGGAGAAAAGTCTTCTCTTTTACTACAGCGTAGAGACCGACCACCATCTGAAAATATCTACATAAATAGACACAAATAAAATGAGCTCCCCTGGAACTGCTATTCATTCAGTGGTTTATGTCTACACTCACACACCTCTGGTCTGGGTTGGGTTTGCCTTTCTTTCTCATGTTGTTGGCCGTTGTCTCATTGAAGTGCAGTCGGCCCAGAGTCACCTTGGTGATTTTTCCAGCGGGCAAACTGACTCTGGAAGATCAGATGTTACCAGTTTGAAAAACTTTACTTGCAATAACTATAGTTTTTTAGAGTTCTTCATCAAAAAATGGAAAGATGAACTGATGAAAAATGGTAACAGTAAAGACCTATGTGGATATATATATACATAAGCTGCAAAATAAAGGGGAGATTTTGTGCAAATAATCAAAAAGGGAATAGTGGAGCTGTTCCCTAACCATACATTTACTTTTAATGAACCAAATTCAAATCACCAGTAAACATGATTTCTGCCTCTTCCCTCTCTGTCAGTTTCTTATCACAAAATTATCTATGCAAACCAAAATGTATTTTAATAGCCAGGTGACAAAGTTCTCTCAATGGAAAAGATTCCTGATAATGGTTCTATCTGTCCAGATATCAACAGTACAGATTAGGATCAACTCATAACTTGATGATAGCAATTGTTGTTGAATTTGTTCACTAGACTTGATTATTTGAGTCTGAGCCTAAATTCCTGCACGATTCATTCATGACCTGGCTGAGGTCAAAAACTCCTGAACTTTGAACCAGAGTTCAGTTTGACCAAACAGTGGAGGAAGTGAAGTTGGTGTCACTTTTCATCTGTTGCCATGGTAACCTACCTAACAGGGTGGAATGGCTTTTTGCTGCGGTCGGGCTGAGACTGTTCGATGGTCACATGGTGACTGGGAGATTCCATCTGTGACAAGAAAACATTACTGTGTTGACTATTAAAGTAGTGTCCGGAGCTGCAATCCTTATTTAAAATATTTTTGCAAGGTACAATATGTAACATTTGCACATGCTTCTGTGAAGTTTGTTTTGGAATCACATTAAAAATTGCAAATAATATTGATAATATTTTGAGAGATTAATCAAATAAAGATATGAATCATTTGATGAATCCAGCTCTCTAAATACTTATTTTTGATTGAAAATCATTGCGGTTTGAACTAGTAATAAACAAAACAAAACAAAATTCATCAGTTTACTATTGACTGGATGTTCTGTAATTAAAACAATTTTCATTAGCATTTTTTTTTACTTTTAAGATGTTACTTGATTTAAACACAAAATTGTATTTTGGGGCCTTAATTCAATGGCACAACAGCAGTAGACTTGACTAAGGAATGAGCAGGCATGAAATGAACGTCACTCGGATCAGTAATCACTACAGCAGAGTTAAGGTTCAAGGTCAGTTCTTTTAACCACCCAGTTATACTATTGCCCAACATTTTATCAATTAAAAAATGAATAATTAGTGGCAAAACATCTGCCAATTTCAGTGGAAGAGTACAAAATCTCACTTATGGAAAGAATTCTGTTAGAAAAAAGTAACCAGTTTGTTACCCCTAGTCATAAGTCACACTATACAAATGATAATTCACAATGCTGGAGGAACTGTAGCTGCCACACTGCACATCATTTCCACATATTCTGGGAATGTCCAAAAATTAATTTTTATTGGAAAGAAATACATAAAACCATAGAAATCATTCTTAATACCTATCTACCTTTTGATTTTAAACCCATATATTTGGGATACATTTCTCCAGAGGTCAAAAACATAAATAGATATTTATTCTATATATTACTAGCTGCAGGAAAAAAAAAAGAAATAACAAAACCATGCATGACACAAAAAGAACCAACAATAAAAAATTGGATAGACATAACCATGGGAATTTATAGGATGGAAAGAATAACCTCCACTGTAAATTTGAACATGAATTCTGTGGTGCAACACTGGAAGGGATGGGTGAGATATGTGAGGCCTTTGAGACCCAATTTAGCTGAGATGACTGCATCAACATGGACTCAAAAGCCTCTAACTAAAGGAAATATGTTTTTGTGTTTTTTGTGTTTTTATTTATCTATTTATATACTGATTCTTTACTCTAAAATCCTGGATGTCAAGGCAATAATGAACTGCTGTAAATGTTTTTGTTGTTTTCTAAACTCACTCTCTGGATGTATACAGTTCATGTGTATCTGTCAAATTTTCAATTTTTTGTAAAAACCTAACTTCTTTTAATAAAAAGAGAATTTTAAAAAATCATTTAACTAGGAAACAACTGCAAGTCTGATAAGATGTAGTGTGCTTACTCTGGGGCTGCATTGAACAAAATATTTATTTTCATTAACAATAAATCTGCCAGTTATTTTGACAATATATTGATCAAGCTGCAGAGGCTGAAATCTAAGTTTAAAGAAATCTGAAAACCTGAAAATACACCCTTTCCTTTTACAGATCTCTCCTTATAAATTCAAATCAAAAGACACATCCAGGGTGCATCTGAGAGAATCTGATCAATGAGTGGGAATTTTATCCATCAGTCATGTATTTAAACCCCTACTTGCCTGAAAACACCTGTGACAAAACTAAGACACTAAAAAACTATTAAGCTGCAGAAAATAGGAAATCTAGTAATAAGGCGGACATGTCTGTAAACCTAAAAGACATGGATAAACCTCACACAGCCAGTTGTATAATAATAGAGTATAACAGCAGAGATTCATACACACCTTGATCCCGAACACTTTTATTTGGAAGTGGTCGACTTCCTGTGGCCCACTGGGTGTTCTGACGTATTGCAGCTCTGCAGCCACACCGATATGAACCGTAACCTGGAAGTGGTTTTTCTTCTGGCAAACAAAGGCTTCATCAGCTGCAGAATACGTGAAGCCTTTATCTGTGTCGACATGGTAAGCAGGAGTGGATCTGGAAATACAGCACAACAGAATGAAGACTGAAAGTGCACCTGAAAAATCATTTGCTGTTTGTTGTCATTTTTAGTTGCTTGGTAATAGCATTTCCTCTGCAGGATCATTTTATGTCTATCACTGCATTAAGTATTTTTCTTTCCATTGGGTTAAACAGTATTATTGAGATATTTTTCAACAGCAGACCAGCAGCATTGAAATAAAAAAGCACCACCAGCAAAGACACCAAGTCATCTTTTCAATCAAGAACAGACACAAGAAAAGTAAAATTTACACATATTTTATTATTTACTTCAATACATCAACAGCTATCAGCTCTAATATATTCAGGTCCAGATTCCAGGAGAAAGATGCTGGAAACTTTTTGTTGTTTCATCAACTCATAAACATCTTACTTGTGCCGATATAGACATGGTATCGTTAGAAGGCTTGGATTCTCCATGTTTTTGCTATTTAAGTATTTTTATGGAAATCATGAGAACTAAAGAACAACTCATCATAAAGTCAAGACGTGCTTTAGGATTATACATGTTCCTTTAGTCCACGCATCAATTATGACTTAAGGAGGTCAGGATTGAGAAAATGTATGTGTTTATGGGTCTGCAGCATCATCGTGTTTAAACTGAAATATAATTTAATTATACATTAATTCATTTTTATATTTTGAAGTAGCATTGTCATTGTATCAACATTTGAACTATGATGTCACACTTTACATCAAATTAATTTCTGTGCATATCATCTGTGCACATGTAAGACAGATTTATAAATGAAGAGACACATAGTGGTGCACAATAAGAACATCTGTGTGCAGCATCTTTAAACACTGTGGTTCTATGGGAGAGTTTTATTAGTGAGGATTTGAGGAGATTGGATGTTTGTATCTGTACTCACACAGTCTGGTAGCTGCCATCAAACACCATACTCCACTGTCCTGGTTTGTACTGATCCCAGGTCAGCAGCTGGTAGGATCCCAGACTAGATCCAAGCCCACAACTAATGCTGCTCCCCATGATGACACTCCCACCATGGCTTATTTCATCTCCACTACAGGCCGCCTCAACACCAGCTGATGGCTCCTCAGACTCTGATCTCCTCCTCTTTTTGCTCTCTGAGGTGCTGAAGGAGGATGAGATTGATGATTCAGAAAACATCCAATCAATGACTGTTTAATGCTCTGGTCAGATTAAGTTTTCAAATGAAAGTTAGACCAGGAAGGTAACATACTACTCTAACTCAAGACACAGCCAATGGTCCTTGATTATGCAATTTCTTGGAAAACGTTTTATGAAAATGTAACCTGAGCTAATTTCTAAAACATGAAAATCACTCATCCAATACCTTATCCTTTACATTTAAAAAACATTTGTGCATGAAATTGAACAAATAATAATTGTTCCACTCACCAGGTGTGTAATGTGGAGGCAGTGCTTAATAAATATGGTGAAGTGGATGGTGCTAATGTTGGGACTGTTTCCATCCTGGTGCAGGACGAGGTGTAGCTGTTTGAGGATGCGAGGGGTGGGACGGGTGGAGAGGGTGGTGTAGGTGGGGTGTAAACCTGAGAACAGCTTGGTGGACCCAAGTAGTGCATGTGTTGAGGAGACTGATGCATTTGCTGGTGGAAGGGGGTGGGTGGAGCAGGTGGGGTCCCAGACTTGATGTAAGTGTTTGTGAGGCCCAGGCTGCGGAGCTGATCATGGGTCAGCAGTTCAGGATGGATGGGGGCAGAGTCTTGACCCTTAAAGCGACAAGATGAGGAGGTGGAGGACCGAGGTGGTGGCTGGAACATCTGCTGAGTGGCCTGATCATTGGACCAGTAAGGAGGCTCATGGTGGAAATCTGCTGGTCACAGAGGGTCATCGTATCAGTTTATTACCTCCCAGTCAAAGACATGCAAGAGTTAACAAAGTTACTGCTGTAAACATCTGCTCATAAGATGATAAGAGTATTTTAGACGTTTGTGTATATCATTTTGAATCCTACAGACCGTTTAGTTTGTGCTTTTCCACTGCCATCATGATTTTTGGAAGTCAAAGCAACCATGTTTGTAAACAAGTGATGAGTTGGGTGTGAAGGGTGAAATTAGTTAAGCTAACACTCACTGTGAGACATAAAATATTTGCATAAAATACCTTTAAGTCTAATTTTGAAGTTATAGTTGGTTTAATTTTTGTTCCTCCTTACCTGTCAGTCCAGTAGTTTATATTTTTACACATAGGATAAGACAGTAAAAGTCAAACAATTCCTTTAATTTATCAAAGGAAACCATTTCCATAATTTACTATCTAGTTGTTGTAACCAAGGTAGGAAGTTTGCTAAGGGTTAATGCAAGCCTGCTAGGACGGTGAGAAAAAAACAGTGGAGGACAGACAGTTTAAAGAGGGGATGACATGCAACAGGGGTCTCAAGTCTCAGGTCAGACTTAAACAGCAGAAGCTGCTCTAGAGTCATACTTCCAGTATGACTGGATACTTCCAGTGTACCTCCAGTAAGACTCTAGAGGAAGAGTGAAAGTTGTGAACTTTACCTGGCATCTGTGCAGGTGAACATGCCTCTGAACTTGAGTCAGGAGGAGACTCAGGGAGCGTGCTATGTAAAAAAGAAAACAAGAAAACACACTATTTGGTTAAACTGACAGGATCTGACACATGACAGTGTTGTGGATTATTGATCTCAGAGAAGAATTATTGAATATTAGTTTGTCTAAATCTTACAAGTTGTTGGCGTCCATGTCATTACTGAGGTACTCCTCAAGGATGCTTGTATCGACTGCAACAGAGCTGTCCAACACACCACTCACATCCTGACCTACACGCATGCACACACACACGCACGCGCGTGCACACACACACGTGCACACACACACGTGCACACACACACGTGCACACGCACACACACAAATTAATGAACCTGTACTGTCCTTGAGAAGTCAGATAAGCAGCTTGATAATGAAACTATGTGTATGTAGCCTGTTAACCCACTGGCAGTAGATAAGTGTTTCAGGAAACTCAGTAAAAGTTTGTAGGATTTAGGACAATTTGAAAACAAGATTTTTTTTTACATAATTATATTACATATAAAAGAAAAATAAAACTGTTAATATTCCTTTTGGATTTAGGATTTTTTTAATGTAAAAATTATGCAAATACATTTTTATTACATTCTAAAAAGCTATTTCAAGATGTAGAAAAAAAATATTTATCTCCTGTAAATCTAGAGCCTTTTAGTGTGACTCCATGAAGGATTTTTGGAACAGCAAATTCAAGATACAAGGGTCCACCTCAAAGACCTCTGTGTATGTTTTATCACATTATATTCATAAGCATATATACTTTATATCAGATTTATAATTTAACTGGTTGCAACCTGCAATTGTCAATACCATTACCATCCTACACACAGAACCATGTAAATCCACTATAACCTCAATGATTCTAAAAATTCCCCTAAAAGCTCTTGAGGCCCATGCCACTAGATCCACCATTAAGTCCCAGAAAAATCTAAAAACAGCTCTGGAAGTATTATGCAAAAGTGTTTCATGGTGTTAAATGGCTAAATGATAAAGGTTGAGGAAATGATGACATGTGAACTCACCACTGAAGAACTGCTGCAGAGCCTCATTCTCTCCCAAGACTTGGGGCGACAGTCGGGGTGGTCCGGGCTCCATGTTCCCCAGGTAGAGGCCCTGCTGCAGGGAAGCAAGATGTGATCAGGAGCCTCCCCTCCTGGAGCTGCTGCAGGGCTGAGGAAAGACACTGCCACACGTCAGATATATGTATGTGAACAACAGCATGAGCTTGTCACCAAAGGCCAAAATTCACAACTTTTATTAAAATGACAAAATTGCATTTTCCTCAATGTGGCATTTAAAAAACAAAACAGACCCTATTATAGCCTGAACAAAAGAATCTGATCATTACAGGCATTTACAGTTACTGTAATAACTAGAAGAAGGAATAAACAGAATTCATGGAATTTACACTGATTATCTTGTACTTATTTGCTCAGATGTGATTATCCTGTAAAACAACTTTTAATTACAGAAAGGAGTTTGTAAACAATGTAAACTGTATTGTCAAAATGATACCATCTTTCTGAGATTTACATATTTCTGTGTATTTTTATGCTAAGGGTTGGACATACATATTATGCACAGACTCTGGACTTACATGTATTACTATTTTGTACTATTTATATTTCACATACTGCACAGCAAGTGCTTAACCAACAGACTAAAGTGAACAAAGATTATATTTACAGCTGAAGCGATTACTAACCTAATCAGCTGAAACAAAATTAATTACTTGATAATACCGTCAGTTATTTTTCCATTTTTTGAGCTTCTCAAAAGTTTTGAAATTATAAGTGAAAAAAGTCAAAGTAAATACATCACAATTATTTTTGTTTAATATATTAACATTTGTCTTTGCTGTCTGCTATGACTTCCACTCTTTTCAGATTTCACTACTTTATACTTTATCAGGTTGTAAAATGGTAGAACATACTGAAATCCTCAAACCCTTAAGCAAAATGTATTGTTATTACAATCAAATACACCAAGACACACATTATACAGTTTACAAATGCCTATAAATATGCACAGTGAAACAGTAGAATGTTTGACTAATGTTAATTGTAACTGATCTATTATGACGACAACTTCATCATAATTACCTGTTAAATGACAGATTATGTAACAAATTACTTGAATCATTTTGCAAATAACATTTTTTACTATCAGAGAATTTGTCAGTGAAGTGATTGTTTATCTAACAAATACATGAAATTGTTTTTAATAAGCTGTTTTACTTTACTGCAGCTAAGGTAATGCAATAACAGTGTAAGGAGATCTTTTTATGTGTCATTATTAAGCATTTTCTGGCTTTCTTTCTTTTATTCAGTACTAAACATACAAACTAATAAATGTTTTTTGTCTTTCAGGCTGAAATTTCTCTTATTTCAAAAACCACAGCAGCTGAGATCTGCTCAATACAAACAGCAGCAGCAGACATATTTATTGAAACACACCTAACTGTCTCCAAGATGGCCGGCAGTGAGTTGATCAGCGCTGATCTTTGTGTTTTATCTGACCTGCCTGTTCTCAGGTACAATCCATTTGTAAAGGTGGATTAGGTTCAGGTTTTAGGTCCTTAATGAACTCCTCTAAATGTGTCTTCTGGTGATTCTTCTTCTGTGGAGTCAGCTGGCTGATATATTTCCAGTTTTTGTGTGTTTCTTCTTGTTGTTTGTCTGTGTGGATCGTCTCTGTCAAATGAACTTTGAGCTTTGAACAGGAAACGTAGAAGGTATCCACACCTGACGCAGGCGTTGTAACACACCTGTGTGTGTAGTAGGGATATAAAACATTAATCAAGCATTCGTTTTCCTGGAAAAGCACACACATATATCTGTGACGACCCTCACTGATAGGATCTAGGATACCTTTTAAGTAAAGTCCATATGAGAAACATGACTCAGAGCAGGTCAATCAAATGGTTTTGTTCATATTTTTCCAACTGGTTCTTCACTGGCAAATGCACTTTACTTCATCCACATCATCTGCTTTCTGTTGAGTCCTGGAAGGCTATTTAAGAATTCCTCATTAGACTTTTCAGTTGATATTATCTATTTAAGGATCTCTTTAGTTCAAGTAGAAAAAAGTAGTGAAGGAAGAATGTATGTTAAATGGTAAATGAGTGTTAGCAAGATTAAAATATGGAGTACAATTTGAAGCTTTGGGTGTGACTCATCGGTCAGATGCTCCTCATCTGCCATCTTGGGCGACCACCAGCCCACCAATCACCTACATGGGCGAATATATTAATGGACAACTTTCAGTTTAGGCCTACGGAGATAATACACTGGCATCTACAGGGTTACATGCCCATTGGGTTTTCTCTCCGGCTGCAGTACAGCTGATTAGCCACTAGATGTCAGCGTCTGAATGAACTAAATCAAACTTCTTTAAAATCTGACTAATTTCTCATTCAGGAATAATATTATTTTCTCCTGAGGCCTATTAAACACTTGGAATTTATTTTTTCTAATTTCAAACAAATTTCCTCTCTTATTTTTTTTGTTTGATTTAATTTTGTAATAATTGATAACACATTAAAAATAGTTCCAAAGTAGATTCTGCTTTGAAATGTTCTTATACTACTGTACATTCCTATACAGTATCATATACATCCAGCCTTTTTTTAAACAATAAAAGGATATTTTTGATACGAAATACTATACTGCATCTGAGAGTGTTATCGCTCTGATATTATTCATTATTATCTGAAACACAGTGTCACATATAATGGGAATAGGTTATGTGACTTGCGTTGTTTTGTGTATTGAAAACCATAATATTAAAGTAAATTATACAAGTTTAATGCAGAAATGTCCCCATTTAAAATATGTCAAATTCTTTCTTCGACAGGGAGACTTAGTTGATTATTATATTTGTGTGGTTTTATTCAGTGGTCTGTTTGAAAGTTTCTCTATTAAAGGCTTTTTTTTTTTTCTACTACAGAGGAGGAGACAGTGGAGGAGAGAGTGGGCTCTATAAAAGTCAGCGGGCTTTTACACGCTCCTGTATGAGACACAGGCTCACACACACTTCACTCTCTCCCCTTCACACGCGCACAGTCTGCTCTGTCGCTCCACGCGTGCAGCCTGGAAAGCGACCAAGCTGCACAGGACTGACTTCCACTTGGATCAACTTGGGCTTTTTTCACACAGGTTTTTCTGAATTCTTTGCACTGATCTTTTAATCTACTTCAAGTGAAGTTCATGTAAACCGTTTTCAGCCTGATTTCAGTTACTGGAGACTAAAAACACTCCCAAGCAACGTGATCCAGACCCAAGGCTTGCAACTTTGTTTAGTGTTTTTGTATATTATTCATCCTGAACGTGGTTTAGCCGGACTTTTAAGCCTCTGGAGAGGACATGCAGGGCTTTGTGGCTTTCTTAGCCACATGTGCGTTCTTCTCGACCGGGTTAAGGAGCTCAGTGGCCGGTGAGGAGATGCACAACTCCTCCGCCGCCGGACTGAACAGCTCCGTGACGCGCCCGGGGAGCTCCGAAGAGGCGGACGGAGGGGGAGCGGGGAGAGCCGGCTGCCCGGAGCGGTGCCGTTGCGAGGTGGACGGGCTGCTGCACAGGGTGGACTGCTCCGACCAGGGGCTCCGGGAGATACCGAGCAACCTGAGCGTCTTCACATCCTACCTGTGAGTCCAACTCATGCCTTTCCCTCCTTCAGCAACCTGTTGTCCTTTTCCTGTAAATATCTCAAATACGAACAGCGTGTACGTGCGTGCGTGCGTGTAGATGTTACGTAGCCGTGAGAATCGGCGCACCTGTCCTCTGTTTACGTGTCTCGCGCTCTGCTACTACGTGCGCATGCCACTACTACCTGTGCTAACGCAGAGATTAACACGCACCAACCAAGTTAGAAGACACAGAAGAAAAGTCTGGCATTTCAGAAAAAGTTTGAGGATTCTTTGTAATGTTCTACAGATATTCTTTAAGTGCTTGAGAGGAACACTGAAGTGTCCTGGACAAAAGACACAGGTTCATTCTTGGGTTCAAGTGTGCTTTAACATGCTGAAGAAGAGGGCTGAAGATCCCTGAAGAGAATCCACTGGGACTTGAACAGATTCCAGGAGCTTTTGAGAAAAGTTCTCAATCAGGGCAGGGATGTCAAACATGCGGTCTGTGGGCCAAAACCGGCCCAGCAAAGGGTCCAATCCGGGCCATGGGATCAGTTTTTGAAGTGCAAAAATTCCACTGATATATTACCAGTTATAGGTCAAAGTCATTTTAGTTCAGGGGCCACATGCAGCCCAGTTTGATCTCAAGTGGATCAGACAAGTAACATAATAGAACAACAACCTATAAATGATGGCAACTCCACATTTTTTGTTTTTGTGTGAAAAAAGTTAAATTACATGATGAAAATGTTGAGTTTAACAAACTATCCTTTCACAAAAAATGTTAAAAATCTAGACAGCCAAGAACAACCTGAATTTTTTTTTTTTTTTATAGAAAAATAAGTGAAATTTTAACAATATTAGGCCTGTTACTAAATGTTTTGTGCTTTAGTAGATCCACTGTGATCTGTAAGTTGTAATGCATGTGTAAATGAGAAGCTGAAAAACAGAAAATTGCTCTTGACTTTTTTGCTCTAAAACAAAGAGAAAAAAATTGTAGTTATTATTTCTAGGTTATATTCTAGATTTTTTTTATTTAAATTTTTTTTTTTAGATCAAATTGGGCCGTATGTGTCCTCTGAACTAAAGTGAATTTGACACCCCTGCTTTAGGGTGTTCTTGAGGAACTTTTTTGGGGGGATGTTGAAGGTTGTAGGGGTTCTGTAGAAGTGTGAATGCTATAGAGTCCAGAAACACTTGAAGAGGTTTCAGTGGTTGTAGCGAGTTGAAGCGCACTGGATTAAGGTCAGGTTGAGTTTCTGAGAATCTTTGAAGGTCCAGTGCACAAGATTTAGATGAAATTAAGGTAACACTTTGCAGAAATGGAATTGAATATGTAGAATTATAATAACACAAAAATGAGAATCATGTTTACCTTAGGATGAGTTGTTTAGTGAGTGAGTGTGTTAATATCCCCTTATTTAGAAAGCCAAGAATGGATAAAATATTGCATTTTATTGGATTGATTGATTGATTGATTGATTTTTGTGACTGCAGTGGAAGATGCTGCAAAATCATTTCATAACATTGACAATCCTGTCCAGTGCTATTCTATTCTATTCTATTCTATTCTATTCTATTCTATTCTATTCTATTCTACTGGCCCTAATGAGGGACTTGTGTTTTTAGTTCTGCTGTAGATGAGGGTGGGGAGTTTATTTTGTTAATCGCAAACTGCAGCTTCATCACTAGAGGTCACTAAATATAGCACTGTGCAGACACTACTCACAGTGACACTTGAATACACAGTATAGTATCAATGAATGAAAATGGAACACTACTTCTCAGATTTTAATTAACCCTTTAAGAATGCCATTTCTTCCATATGTAACAAATCCCTGGGATACTTCACTATGTACAAGTTCATCATTTATCATCATTTAGAGTCACTTCGATCATCAAATTCTGTTTTTTCTGGAGTCACATGTTTAACCACCAGTAAGTACTGGTGGAACATAGAGGCTGATGCAATATCATTGTACAGTGACTGCCTTTGTGGGAAAATAACAGCTGAAAAAAATAAATAAATAAAAATCTAAATTTTATATATATATATATATATATATATAAAATCACATAGACATTTGTGGTTAAATTTCCACTTCCAGATGTGTAGATTTATTACTCTGAGGGTGATATTCAGTGATTCATATGTATTTATTGCAGTATTTATTACTTTGAATCAAATGTCTATTCTATAAGCATTCCATTTGTAATAGTCAGAGAGGCTTGATTTCCATCACATTAATCAGGTATCAGCTTCTTTTTGCTCTGAACTCTGACTTTTATCTTGATCTTTGTTTGACCTGTAGACTTTTCACATTAGCCTGTATATCATTGAAATTCACATTTATAAGAAAATGATTAACTCTACTTTACATCTTTCACCAGCTTCATGTTTACATTTTGTGAGGTCTGCCCCTGAGCTGTTTTGGCTGCTTCTTCATCTATAAACTCATTATATACTCTGGAAAATGTCAAGTTTTTCTCTTGCACTAAATCACATATTGTCCATTCACAGCAGTATCCACTAGTTGTTTTCTGTTTTAGCGTAAACCTCTGCTGAAGTGCAACACTGAAATAAATTCAAACCCATTTTATTCCACAGCAGGTGGTCTGCCTCAAGACGTGTTTCAGCTCTGCAAAACCATTACATCACTGTATGTGTGTGAGTGTGTGTGTAGAGAAACCTGCCTGTCTTGGCTGCAGTCTAAAAGCAGCACAATGTCCAGGATTTAAATTTCACTCTCATTAAAGAAAACCTTCTATTCAGTGGAGCTGTGTGTGTGTCTGTGTATGTGTCCATCTGTCCGTCTAAGACAAACTGTTAGGAAAGTGCTTTCAATGACACACACGCGCACTCACTCACACACACACACGCACGCACACACACACACGCACACACGCACGCACGCACACACACACACACACACGCACGCACGCACACACACACACACACACACACACACACACACACACACACACACACACACACACACACACACACACACACACACACACACCAACAACAACAACAACAGTTGATCAAAGGTTCTTTGTGTCTTTATTAAAGCTCCGATCAGGAATAGAGTCCAACAAAACTTCAAGGAGTTTCATTATGTTTGTGTAATTTGGAAACTCCACCTCTTTCATAGTTGTGAAAGCAGGGACATCATAATTTCAAGGACATGAACTGTCCTGTTAATCTGCTGTAAACTACAAACCTGTATTATATGTTCAGGTGGTCATAAATCAATATAAACAATGTTTTATATAAAATGGATGAATTCAGATATTACTGCAATGTGTAAATAAAGCGCTAAAGACAGAAGTAAATCGTATTAACTTTTGAGGACGAAACATGCTGGTTGTCACTTCCATTTATTATTATTATATTATTATTATTATTATTTGTTTCTACTGTTTTTTTTTTTTTTTTACTTATGTTAAATAAATCTGATGAACAGATATACATGCACAAAGACATTTGAGCATTGGGGAGAAATCTGGGTATATTAATTTCTCAGGTAACGTACATAGAATGTCACATGGTGGTGTGGTGATTATATGATCACTTGAATAATCTGATAACCCCAGAAATTGGTAATGATGACATTTTTAGTGTGTATGTAAATGGGCTCAGTGATTAGTAGCTTTTACATACATGACAGAGAAAAAGCAACCTTGTCCCATAGAATGAAACAACATCTTTAATCTATGTCCAAATTGCTTCCCCTATACTATCCCACTAATATATACAACTACTGGATTATGCTGAGAGGCAACATTTCTTGTCAGTCAAAGAAGTAAGTGGTGCTGTCTGATTTTTTTTTTTTTTGGTGCTATCTTGCTTTGCTTGCACCAAAACTGCTGCAATGGTTTTCATCAGAATTGGTGGAAGGGTAGAACATATGCCAAGCATGATGATGCATAGATAATGAACAAGTCATTGAACGTTGGATTCTTGTTATTGTGATGTAGCTGGTGGGAGAATATTTGGGTGAAAACACTGTCAATAAATCACATCCTGAGCCCTGTCTGTAGACTTTTGATTAGAGTTAGGAAAAAAACTGATACTTTTAGTAAAATGTTGATTCCTCCAGTTGTGTGATAAAAAATACTTAGCTATGAGTAATGACTTGAGTGTCATTTGGCTTCAACATAGTTAGGTACAACCAGGCAAAATGGTTAACCCATAAAGACCCAGTGCTACTTTTGTGGCAGTTCCCAAATTATTTTTTCTGTATAATTAACCTCTCTTAAGTGATTTATCACCATTTATTATTATATTATCCTCTGTATTTTGCTTTTTTTTCCTCCAATGAAAATCAGGTATTTTTCTATATTTAATTTACTGATCATGTAGATGTTCATAAAAGCTCACAGTAAAGTTGAGGGTTATTATATCAAAAACAGAGAAAACTGAAGAAAAAATTACTTTTTCAGTACAATATATCAGTAACTGAACATAAACCTAGTGTGTCCATCCACTGTCACTGATCCAACTCCATGGGTTTTCCTGGTGAATCAATCTTTTAGAAGATGATGGTGTTTCCATGTTCACTATGGAGCCTCTGAACGTCCAAATGGGTCATATCTGATGACCATGAAAGATGACAAACTGTATTTTACACCAATTATTTCAACGTATTAATAGGTTTTGTAGTTGAGAAGTTATTAAACATTTTAGATCAGTGGAGGATTTTGGTCACCAGTGGCTGTTTGGGTCTTTATGGGTTAAACTTCAGAACTTCTGAATATGTAAATATTGTTCATTACAAAAGTTGAACTGTTGGATTTCAGATATTTCTAACTCTCCTAAAACTTCATTTTATCTTATGAGAAGTGATAGACTCAAGTTTCCACCTCACATTTGTAAAAGTTGCAGATCATTATTGTCTGAAAAAATGTTTTTGTTTGAGCTGAGAGAAACATTGCACCTTCAGCAGATGGATGTGAAGACACTATCACTCTAAACAGATGTCAGTCACAGAGACACTTGAACGTTACAACGAAGGACTATGGCGTATGTTTTATGGTGGAGGGAGACGTAAACATAACCATAAACATTTGTGACAGATACTAGAGATAGTCAAATATTTTTGGAGGAAAGCAAACAATACATGTTGATTAATTTACTGACTTAACTAATACACTCACAATCCATTCAATATTCAGATGTCTGCTACTTGTCAGAAGGATCAATTAACACCATTTACTTGTATCCAAAAATATTTATTATTGCAGTTTATTTTTACTTTTGTGGGACAAAATTGGAAAGTGAGTCACTTTCTAATGGGAGAGATCATTAATCATTCAGTTGTGTGTTCAGGTTTATTTCTCATACTGTATGTTGCCAGTGAGGTGAGTCTTGTCTCTGTGTCTAATGACAAGTCAGTTGAATAAATAATAAATAAATAAATGACACATCACTGTTATTGTCAAAATTCATTTTTTAGGCTAAATATCTTAAAAACAGGCACACCTTTACACATCTGTGACCAATGGGCTGATGTCCTGAATATTTGTGCTTTTCTCAGGAAATGTAGAAACTGATCCGAGACAGACAGACATCAGGGAGAGTCAGTTTACAATCTCCTTCTGTCTGTCTGTCTATTTGACCACCGTCACTCTGAATGCTGCCATCTGTCAATGCCTTTGTGTGTGTGTGTCTGTGTGTGTGTGTGGTGTGTGTGTGTGTGTATGTGTACACTAGCTGCATGCCTAAGCAGTGCAGTGTGAGCTGTGAATGGGCCTGCAAGTCCTTCTTTTCTGCCTCTGACTGACAACAGCAGCACAGGAATGCATTTAGCTTCTGTGTGATGAATGACCTGATGTACATATGAAGGATTTTTTGGCCCCGCCCCTATTGGCAGCCATATTGGACACAATCAGCTTTGTGACCTGTTTCAGGAATTATTCGCTTGTTCCATCATATTAGTGAGATCCACAATTTCTCACCTAAAATGTCTTTACAGAAAAATGGACACAGCAGTTCTGTAAAAGCAGTTTAGGTCACAAATCCTGCTCCATTACTGTGACACTCCATAGCAAATTAAAATTCAGTCTAAAATAAATGTTTTTCGAGGGTTATTTCTCATTTATCAGATGTTCATATTGATACTTTCCTGAAAAGTCAATTTTTTTTTTAAGTTATAAGGGGTGTGACATGGCATGATTGACAGCTGTTGTGACCAAATGCTGCCAAAACCTATCTAGGAAATGATGAATCTTCAGGTTTATTGCACAGAATCTGGTTGCAAAATGCAGTGACGTGCAGTCAGAGGAGGCAGGGGAGGCAGAGCCTCCCTTGTCAATCT
Organism: Sphaeramia orbicularis; assembly: GCF_902148855.1. Classification (NCBI taxonomy): domain Eukaryota; kingdom Metazoa; phylum Chordata; class Actinopteri; order Kurtiformes; family Apogonidae; genus Sphaeramia; species Sphaeramia orbicularis. The sequence continues at coordinate 45,905,390 of NC_043968.1, read as the reverse complement.
TGAAAAGAAAAAAAACGACTATAAAATATAATAAATATTGATACTTGTCAGCTGGTATGTCCTATAAACTCATTTTCCGTTCGAATCCAATATTGTTATTATTATTATTATTATTATTATTTTTTTTTGTCAATTAGAATAGCAGAATTTCCGCATGCTCCGTTCAAATACAGGGAGGAGAGGCAGCGCTGTGCTGTGCCTCCAGAAGAACTGTCACCTCCCCTCATGAACTCTGCTGGTACCCGATGAAAATATCGTGTCGCTGTCCTTCTGTATATCGCAGTTAAAATGCTTTCAAACACACTGATTATATGCTCTATCCTTCCGTAATCTGCATAACGTATGGAAAGTATTTCTGTAATGTGTTTAGGCTCGCAGATTAATCATAAAAACTCAGTGAGTAAGTCACTAGGGGATGCAAACAGTACCACTGCCTCATGATAGATGGCGCCTGTGAGTCCACAGATTCATGCGCTTATAATCTTCTTCGTTCTTTTTTATACACTTTAATTCACCAGGATCGGCGCATGGATTTCATGTACAAATAAAGGTAAGACCATAAACTTTTTTTTATTTTTAGTTTGAAATGGCTCTTTTTGAAGGTTTCCTGTTGAGTTCCTGCCAGTCTACCTATGCTGACCTTGCAGAGCCCATATACCCAGGCCATTCCTTTTGCTCACTCTCTCTATTCCAGTTTCTCAGGCCACCATATATTTGTAGATCTGGCTCTGAAAGAGTCAGTGCCTCCCCAGCCATGAACCTCACTGCACGTCACTGGCAAAATGTATCAAAGATGCAATATGGCAGCTCCTGTGAGAGCAAATTCTTTTTTGTTTGCAGTATATTTTCTCTGTTATCTCTTAAATAAATAAAGAGATAAGGGACAATCCTTTTTCAGAACCCTGGGCAAATGCATGAAAAGTCATTATTTATTTTACATATTGAATTCTCAGTCCTGTCTGGATCCCACTGTTTACATATATTTTGTCCTCACCAGTCCTTTTCAAGTTACAATATGTAATATTTGCACACACTTACTTGTTGGCATTGGAGTCTGTGAGAGCTGATTAATTGTTGACATTAGCAGCCTCCATTTCTATGCAAACTGTAACTGTTGTTGCAGCAGAACATGTAGCCATGATGAATGGATAATGTGGGCTAGATATGATGTGAGCAAACCAAGACAGCTGGGGGAGGGGCTAAGTACACAGATCGAAACACAGTGGAAATGAACTACGTGTACCTTCGTCAAATTGGCCTATTTGGCACAGGTGCTCTGGTTTCCTCCACCATTAAAATGGGTACATATAGGTTCATTCTCCTGAAGATCTGCAGTTGGTCTTTCAATGGCAGCTTACTGTTCCTAATGTGCTTTGGGCTAATGCTAATCGGTGATGCTAATGCTAGGTACTAATGCTAATGCTAATACTGTGTGTATTAGGATGGATAAAATGCAAAGACTGAATTTCCCTGTAGGGATAGTAAAGCAAATTAACCTTAACGTTAACCTTATACTGTACCTTTAAAACCCTTACATAATATCTGAATTATTAATTTAAAGGTCCAATGTTTTAGTGTGATCTAATTGCAGGAATGTAATACTCATGTTTCCATTAACATACAGAAATGAGAACTGTGTCTTTGCCACCTTAGAAAAAGTTGTTTATATGTACAGAAGGCCTACATAGGTCACCGTTCCTGGGGTCCAACATCACCACGCTCCTTCTAGATCTGAACTGGCCTCCTCCTCTTCTTTTTTGTGTTTGGGTTGGCATCTGGTGTTAAGGTGTTTTGCTCTCACCTTCACTACACAAAGAGTGTGAACCAAACAACACAAGCACAGTAATGAGGGACATTGCATTTTTACAGTGCCATAGGGGTGGGTGTGTGAGTCAGTTATAAACTTTAACTTCATTTCAGAAGTCATTATCAGACACTGATGAACCTAAAAAAAAAAAAACAGACTACAAGAGTGTGCAGGTGAAACTGCTTGTAGTGATCATGACAAATGTAACTGGACCTGCAATTTATCAGCTGTCTGTATGCCTAATGCCCAGTTTTATATTTATAAAAGACGTTTTACACCTTAAACTGTTGGCAGTGATAGATAGATAGATAGATAGATAGATAGATAGATAGATAGATAGATAGATAGATAGATAGATAGATAGATAGATAGATAGATAGATAGATAGATAGATAGATGTTGGTTACATTGATTACATTACACATATATGTGTAATGTACATTACACATATATGTGTAATGTGACTTAGAAGTACCACAAGGTTTTTACCACTTGGCTCTAAGTTATGGCTGAAAAAAACATGAAATGAAAGCAGAATTAGCCTGATTGTTTCCTCTAGCAGCTTCCCTATGCAGTATCTTCTACACAGAAAGTTTATGGAAACTCTCAAACTGTCATACAGGTGTAACAGGCCAAAGTATACCCCCCCATCTGGACTATACCTGGGGTTAAACTGGCCTAAGTCAGATTATACCCCAGGTATAGTCCTGACGGGGGAATACTTTGACCTTTTACACTGCCAAAAAGTGTTCATATAAGATTTATTCTGTCACAGGCTTTTTGGTCGATAGAGCTGTTTCCACTGTATTTACTTAATAAAGTCAAAGAGAACATGGGGAGTCCTTTTAGCCTTCACTGGCTCAGATATCCTTGTGTCTTTGTTGTGTCTTGTGTACAGACAGACACACAGACATCTTACCTACTATTTGTCAACCTGACCTCTCTCATGACCTCAGTGGAAGACAGGTAGTCCACTTACCTGTCCCGGATGTTTGGACTGCTGTTTAAGCGTGAGAGATCATTAAGCTTTGACTATGGGTGTCACGGTTCATCATGCTCCATACACCATCGACAGGTAAATGGACTACCGGCACTCCTGTGAGGTCATGAGAGAGGTCAGGACGGCATTTAGTGAAAATATATCTGATCCTGGATAATGTGTGACTCTTAAACAGTCTCCAGCAGTGGCAGATCTAGAAGATTTTAAAAAGGATGATGGTATGTGTGAATCCAAAATCCAAAACAGAACTGTACAGTTCTTCTAAAGCAAAATAAAATATTCCACTAGAAGTAAAATTGTAGGAACAAAATTACCTCTTATGTGATGGAATAGAAGAATAAAACATTTTTAAAGTCAGCAAACACAGTTGTCTTCGAATAAGACGTATACTGAAAAACATTTCATTATTAATTATTACATTTATTAAAAATGTTACTGAGACATTCTAAAGAACTTTGAAGAATGAATTAAAGTTATATTTCCTCTAACTACATTTCCATTTCTGAGGCTGATGTGAACTTACATCTTATCAAAAGTTTCCAAAAGTCTTCACATTCAGAAAAATTTGGAATTCTATCCAGTATTTTATTAATTGGCCTATAAATGGTGTTGTACACTGTTACCCATAAAGCTTACACATTCTTCTTTTTGTTCCTATTTATACACATTAGCAATCACCTTTGACCAGGTGTAAGGATTACATAGTCCCAGTTTCACCTTATCTATGAAGAATCAAGAAGAGTTCAAAATATTTTATTTCAACTTTATTGACAATAATAATAATAATAATAATCTTTATTTATATAGCACTTTTCATACATTAAAAACTGTAGCACAAAGTGCTTTACATATCAGTTTAAAAATCAGTACCGCCCCCCACCCACACCCACCCACTCACCCGCACACACACACACACACACACACACACACACACACACACACACACACACATACACACACACACACACACATATATATGCAAACCCACAAGCTCACACATACTTAAGAAGCCTGGCTGACCACGGGTAGACCAGAACAAAAAAGTAAAAGTAAAAGAGGAGGCACTGTCTTAGGGAGCCATCCGCACCAGGAGGCAGCCGCCGACCCCGGCAACTAGGCACCAGCAACACAGCCCCGCATCCCAACCAGTGGGAGAGGGCCAACTGGGACCCCCACCCACCAGAAAGGAGCGGACCCCAGTGAGAGAAGGCGCCACAGCACCCGGAGTCCGCAGCCGCCCCCGGCATGGAGGGCTCCCTCTGATGAAACACCAGAGAATAAGAAACATTAAAAAGATATAAAAGAACTGATTAAAAGAAGCTAAATTTAAGACATATATGAAAATAATAAAAATATGAAACATTAAAATGATAAAACAGAAGCACTGGTTAAAAGAATCTTAAGATATATATATATATATATATATATATATATATATATATATATATATATATATATATATATTAAATATAACTATAAAACCTTTGAGTAGATAAAACAGAAACATCAGTTAAAAGCCAAATTAAAAAGGTGGGTCTTGAGCCTCGTTTTAAAAATTTCTACATTCTCTGCGGCCCTGAGGTTCCCTGGCAGGGTGTTCCAAAGGCGAGGTGCATAATGCTGAAAAGGTGCCTCGCCATGGGTTTTTGTGTTGGCTTTTGGAACTGTTATAAGGCCAGTGCCAGAGGACCTCAGGGTCCACGAGGGTTCATAGGGTAAAAGCAACAGTGACAACAGTGTACAGTCATGACCCAAAGTTTTGGGAGAGTCATAAATCTATTCTTTGCTTAAATGTTATTTGTTTGTCAATACAGTTTTTTTTAAATGTATGTAGTACTTGTAGTTGTTCTTCACTATAACTCAGAAAATATTTAGATTTTTTTTGTTGTTGATTATATTGTTTTTTGTTGTGAGGACATTGCCCGTGATGTAAACAAACAAACAAACAAACAAAAAGGTGCTAATTTGAGGTTCTTGTGATTATACTCACAAGTTTATCCTTCTTCTTACTCTCTTTAGGATAGGTAATCTTATAGACATGTATATTTATTTATTTATATTAATAATTTGTATTTTTGTAGTTGTTTCCTGTTCATTATCATTTTGTTGTTAGTTATTTGTTGGATGTTTGAGCTAAAATAATGTCTTTATACCTCGATTTGAAATCGAACAATGGCCTTTCAATAAAAAAAACAAACAAATTTAAATGAAAACATTTTTTTTAATTTAAAATTTAAATAATTTTTTAAAACATTATTTGTGGCCTAACTCCTGCTGTCGATAATTCAGAGATGCTCCCATGGGTAATTCAGGGTGTATAGTAATATTCACAGTAAAGACATAATTGGATGAATGAAGTGATCCCGTACAGACTCTGCTGCTGTTGCCCTCCACCTTCAACAGTTGCAGGTTTTTATTAGTCACACAGACAGAGCTGTACAGATCTGCTGTTTGTCTCTTTCTCTGGGAGGAGGCAGCTCAGTCTGACAGGACCATCGGGGAATAAACCCCCTGCGCTCGTTCACCCCGGGGGGCCCCCACTGACCCACCCCCAAAAGAATGAAAGAAAGACAGAAAGAAAGAGTGAAAGAGGACAAAAACAGAGAGGCCTCGCTGTCACACAACGCCTTTAAACTACACAACTCTCTTTTCTTTCTTTCTTCAGTTTGTCTTTCTGCAGCCGTGGACATTTGAATAATCGTCTGATATCCATCAGTTTGAGCCCGAGGAGATGGAAAAACGACAGCACACAAAGCTTCAACGAGCTCATTACCAAAGGGAAAAAACACACAACATGCTTAATATATTCGTCTTTTTTTATACACCTTGTTTTTTAACCTCCTCTATCAAAATAAGACTTTTTTTCTGTTAGGTTATTAGGTTTTTTAATTTAGATCTGTAAATCACATCATCCTGTAGTTATTGACCCATCACTACTTTAAAATTAACAAAGAAAAGTTGAGGAGTTAATAACTTCTGCATTTGCTTTTCCACTCACTACTGTTGAAATATGGCAAACACCTGCATCCATTGGTCCATTTTGTGCCTGTTTTCTGGCTCCTGGGTGTGGTTGGCAGCAGTCTAAGCAGAAATACCCATAATTCCCTCTCCTCCACTTATTCAGGGAGATGCAGGGTATCCTCCACTACAAATTGTAATATCTTAGTGTGTCCTGGTCCTAGTTCCTCTTTATGTGGAGGTGTAGTGACTACTCTGCTGGATTACGTACCTGGAGCACAGTGTGGAGGAAACTCACTGCACCAATCTGCTTGTTACTCTCCAACTCTGTATTCTAAGACCCCAGTAATTACATATTCCCTCACTTGACCTAACTTTAATCTCCAACCTGGAAAAGGCAATCTACCCATTTCTGGATAAGAGCCATGCCCTCAAACTTGGGGGTGCTAATTATCATCACAACCACTTCACACTCAGCTTGTGAAACAAACCAGCTCACACTGGAAGCACAGCTCAACAAGTTCAACAGGACCTCATCATTTCCAAACAGCACGTATGAGGGCAGCGAACCTCCAGCCTCTACTACACCTAGAAATTCTATTTGTTCAGAGCAGATTCAGTAACAAAGGACTTCTATAACCTGTAGACACTGACCCTTTTACTTTGTTTAGTTATAAATATTCTTGTTCTGTTTGTTTTGTTCAATCTGACAAAAAAGACTGTGTTACATGATAATGTACTGCCTGATGTCACATAATATCATGTTTCTACAAGTGTAGTCAGTGCTGGATGTTGTGTTTAGGGTTCAGCCACAAATGCCCCCACATCCACCATCACCATCATCATCATCATCATCATCATCATCACCATTGTCCTTATCACTGCTGCATTATGTCACTCCCTGAATACCACATGATGCTGCTCTTTACTGAAGGCAGGGGGATTAACAATACATGTACTATGTGTGAAAGTCCCACCCTTAAAAACTTCTCCTAAATATTTTATAACAATTGCCAGTAACCTAAAAATACGTCACCGAACAGAACTACAGAACTTTTATAAAAATCCTTTTTTCTGTATTGTTGTACACTGTGGTGTCCATCCGTCTGCGTGCCTGTCCATCAGTGTCAATGCGATTACTCTTCACCAAATTATCTGATCTTCCTCATGTTTGATATTTAGGTGCAACTTGGGATGAGTTCTGTGGGTGTCAGGCTTGACCTTCATTTTCAAGGTCCAATCAGGATTGGCGTATGAAATTTTGGTGGCAATGATGACCTCTATTTTTCAGGTCTTTCGGGTTCAGTTCATGGTCATGTGGCAGATAAGTTAAAACAGATGAGGTGAGGGGATAGTGATACTGGAAGGGGAGCAGGGACCAACAGGGGCATAGGTGCAGCACTGATTGTCAAAAGGGGTCGAGATGTCATTACAACAATTTTGTTTATCTCTGAAGACACAAAGAAAACTTAATCACATACTCTGAATATGTCAGTGGACCAAGGCTGTAGGTTACGTCAGTGAAGTTTTCTGATATCCAAAAAATAACTTTGAAGTGTAGTATAGTATTCCACTTCAGTTTATTTAAAAAAGTCATTTATATACTTACGGGGTGGGACCTGTGGAATTTGCATGTTCTCCCCATGCGTGGGTTCTCTCCGGGTACTCCGGCTTCCTCCCATCATCCAAAGACATGCACTGATAGGTTAATTGGTTTATCTTAATTGCCCATAGGTGTGAATGTGAGAGTGATTGGTCATTTGTCTCTGTGTCAGCCCTGCGATGAATTGGCGACATGTCCAGGGTGTACCCCGCCTTCGCCCATAGGTAGCTGGGATAGACTCCAAGCCATGACCCCAGTGAGGATAAACCGGGTTCAGAAAATGAATGAATGAATGAATTTATATATTTATTTTAAAACATATATTATATACGCTATGTTTTTATGTACCATGCCTCTAATGAAGGCTTTGTAAAGTCATTTCATGCATCAGGGATGGTCACATTAATCTCTGTAAATTGTGTTTGTGATAAAGAACAAACATGCCCTTTAAATGCAGTATTTTGTGGTATGTGTTTATGTTAAAATATGTGGCCACATGTAGAGACATTAGACAGTCCTCAGTCTGCGCAATGAACAACTCACTGTCTGAACAGACTTGTATAAGTATAAATATATAGGCAAGTTTGGGTTGTTAACTAATGAAAGTAAGCTTTATAGCAGTGTAATATATACCTGAGTGTGTATGTGTTATTAGCAGTAAAAGCCAATCACCCGTAACACTATTAGTCTGGTCAGAGTAAAGGGGCATTCTGCTATACGGAATCTAAACAAACCCTGTGTGTGTGTTTGACTACCTGTCGACAATGTTGTTAAGATACATGCACACACATATCCTCACACACACTTACACACATTAACAGGCTTTATGGAGTGTTGGGAAAGTTCCGTAACAACCGGTTTATTCAATGTGCAGACACACCCTCTGTGTGTGTGTGTGTGTGTGTGTGTGTGTGTGTCTGTGTCTGTGTCTGTGCAAGTCTTGCTTATGTTATAGTGACATAAATCTGTCCCTAGATTAAGGGGAACCAGCTTTCTTGAAGGAAAAAAAAATTAGTCCCCATAAAGTTAAACATCAAATTTAAGAGTTGTTTTACGTTGGTAATATATTGAATTAAAGCTAAATTGAGGATTTTAAACTATAAGATGCGGTCTCTGTTAATAAACAATGAGACTAATGGATGTCCCACCCTCCATATCAATAATCCACATGTCCATCCTACAGACTCAGCTCCCAACCTTTCAAGAAAGGAATAATTGACTGGAATATAAGTTTTTAGAAACATAGACCCTTGTTCCACCAGTGGAAAATGAGTTCAGGGGATTAGTTCCTAAAATGTTTCCCACAACACTGACTATATTATTTATATCAAACAAAAATGATAATTTACTACTTGTTTTGATAATATTAGAAGTTGATAAGAAAGATTCAGTGAAGTGGGTGTGTGAATCTATGTTGCTGTGTGAGCTGGTTGTTTTTAGTCCAATGGCCCAAAAGGTCCGATGAACTATTGGTATCAGTTGGTGTCCGTCCGTCTGTCCGTCCGTCCATAAATGATTTTTCAAGAATCTTCTTCTCCAAAACCATCAGTCAGGATGACTTGATATTTGTTGTGGAACATCTTTGGGGTAAGGTCTATCAAGTTTGTTCAAAGAATTGGGAAATATTGATTTCTGAATTTTTGAAATTGTAACAATCCCCATTGGTTTATAATGGGACAAATTTCAAAGTGTTATAACTTGAAAATGGTTGAAGATATTGATTTAATTTCTATTGGCAATAGATAGGAAGTCACAGATGGGCTTTCATTTGGTGCCTTGACATTTGACCTTCAGTGACCTTGAAAGGTTAAACAAATGTCAATTAAGGTTTTTAAATATGCCCTTGGTCCTATTTTTTAACATTAGCAGATGTATGCAGCATTATCTAATGGTAGCACAGAGAAACATAAGATGTATTGAAGAACCTTGGAGTGAGAGTAGGGATTTTTACAGAAAAAATGAACCCAAACCTCTACAGAGAAATCCCTGCATTGTAGGTCTTGCCATCAGTGAAGGCAACAAGATAGTTGATTGATGGAGTTATTTCATAAAGGTTACCATAAGCTTTGTGCAAGCACATAATTATCCTCCACATTGAACTTCCATTAATACCTCTGAAATTGGTTTGCAACGAAAGTGGGGAAATTAGATTCCTGTTCCATGAGAAGCTGCCCACTAAGGGGACATCCCATTGGTTCTGATAGCTAATCAACTCAGTAAACTGTATATTTACAGCTTACATTACCATCAGTCATTTCACAGTTATTACAAGTGAGTTTGTAATGTGTAAATAAATTGTTGTGACTTTCTATTGGTTCATTGGTTTCAGTTTATTCCAGCGCACAGACACTGAAAATAGCTCAACAGAATAAAACACACTCATACTAGAGTTTGTGGGCTTCATGTTGGAGTTTGAACTGTGTAAAAATGGTGATTTGTGAATCCTTCTGGTGGTGCATTCATGTACTGAAGTGAAGGACAAGTGCAATAATTCTCTGACATGTGTGATAATTTTCTGTTACCACTGAAAATGTTTTCTATGTGTATGTTTCATCAATGACACAGATCTGTCTTTCAGGTAGCAGTAAGGTTCTAGTTCCTTCTTTATAGTTTTCACACCTCAGTTGCAGTGTTCATGATTTATTACCCTGCCACCTCAAAGGGGAGGCGAGGGGTATTGTTTTTGGTTCAGTTTGTTTGTTTGTTTGTTTACACTCTAGCAGCAAAACTATTGGTTGAATTAATACCAAATTGGGTTTATAGATTGCCAGCAACCTAGAATAGATGTGATTACATTTTGGGAAAAGTAGGTCAAAATTAAATTTTTTCAAGAATTTTTAAAATCTTTTTTTTTCCCTCCCATTTTCTTATTATGGCTGGGATTTGTCTATGCTGACATCAGCACACGCATAGACACGATGACATCAGCTGGATCGATGCCAAAATAAGCTACAGTACATGCAGGGTTTGTTGTGCCTGGCACCACTTCTTTATTATGTTTTTTATGTTTTATTTTTAATGTTCTTTTGCAGTGTTTTAAGTACATTCTGTTTAAGGCTAGGTGCTTTTTCTTTGGCTTTTAAATTTTTTATCTGACTCCAACAGATGCCAGTACAAGAATTTGTACAGTATGTGCCTGGATTATTTGTTTGTGCACAAAAGGGGAAATAAAAATCTTGGCTCTAGAATCTTGAAGGTATCCCTCGGCTGTAAGATGTAAATGATAATGTGCATTTTCTGATGAATGTATGATCAGACAGTTTTGCAGAAGTCTACTAATACATGATTGGATGTTTTTGGAACTAACATGTTAACACACAAAGTTCCTGAGTGGCATCTTGTATCTCGACTTGAGTTCAGTTGTATCAAACTAAATGGTCAAGTTAAGTTTAATTTCCTTCTGTATTTTTTATATTTTCTGCACTTTCCTTTTATTTAATATTTCATGATTTTAATGTAATTTGATGCCTTTGTAAAGCACTTTGAATTGCCTTGTGTATGAATGGTGCTATATAAATAAATTTGCCTTGTCTTAAGGGCTCTTTGTAAAGACAACCACATGACTCAGTTAAGCGAGTGAACAAATCAGTTTTTGAAATGCTAGAGGTAGAAAAGAACTGTTGTTGCTTGGTTTAACCATGAAAATATCTTCGATCTTTTACATTTTTCAGGAATAAAGTGAGTGTTACCCAAATGATGAGAGCAGGGGTTTGTGTCTTTTTGTCTGAGACAGAGACAGGCTGTCTAGCTTCCTTTCAGAGTGGAGCCCTCCTGAGTGGAAAGACGGTACCTACTGATAGTTATCATGGAGCAGAAAATAGACTCAGATAAGGGCTGGGAAGAAAAGACGAAGGACGTCACAACTGCACACAAACACATAGAAAACAAATGTTGTCCCTGTCCCTCCGAGCCAATAGGAAGCAGTGACACCGCCTTGTTTGGACTTGTCTGAAATTACCTTTTGAGCTGAGTGTGTCTCTAGAGGCCAAAATGTTCGTTACACTCTACAAATAAGTATTTCACTATTTTTAGAGCCTTAACACTCAGTGAGGTTGGTGGATATTGTATGATTTACGTGGTACTTCTCTCTACTCAGTGTCAGTACAGCCAAAAAATCACCCAGCACAGGTTGGGCTTTCTTTTTGATGCTTTAATATGGTCCTAAATCATTCCCAAATGGAATCTTTAAATTCATTCATTCATTCATTCATTTTCTGAACCCGCTTTATCCTCATTAGGGTCATGGGGGTTGCTTGGAGCCTATCCCAGCCACACAGGGGTGAAGGCGGGGTACACCCTGGACATTTCGCCGGTTCATCGCAGGGCTGACATATAGAGACAAACAGTCAGTCTCACATTCACACCTATGGGCAATTTAGATTAACCAATTAACCTATCAGTGCATGTCTTTGGATGGTGGGAGGAAGCCAGAGTACCCAGAGAGAACCCACGCAGACAAAGGGAGAATATGCAAACTCCACACAGAAAGATCCCACCCCCCGTTGACTGGTGTTGGAATCGAACCCAGGACCTTCTTGCTGTGAGGCACGAGTGCTAACCACTGCACCATCATGTCGCCCAGAATCTTTAAATTGCACCCTATAAACACATAGACTGATATTGCAATAATGATTGTGATTTCTTGCGCATTCTTGCAAGAACTGTTTCTGTTTACCATTACATGAATATTCAACTACTTTGTGTCCACAACAGTAGTTTTCATCACTTCCAAATATAACCCATCAAGTCAAAAAATTGAGACATATGCTAGGCCTTTATGCTGGAAAGTGTGATATAACAACAGGTTATGCAGAGGTGCACAATGAGCATGATGCACCTTGTAAAACAGTATATGTAAGGATGGCATGGCTAAAGAAAGTCACTGGACATGACCTGCAGTGTCAACCTCTCGTCCAGTTGATATATTACCAGTTACTGTCCGTCTGTCTGTCTGGTCTCCTGTGTAGTGGAAGAGACAATGACTCAAAGAAACAGTACAGGGTTAATTCTGCTTTTAAGACGTAGATATAGGTAAATATTACTCTATGTATGTTAATTTATATTCATGTATGCATGTTTTGCATCATTGTATCCAACGTGTTTTTGATTATTTTCCACCTAAAAGCCAACATAAATGATAGCAGGAGGTCAGCAAAGGTTGGGGAATATCCTGGAACCATCAGAGCAGAGGAGGGAAGCGGAGTTCATTCATTCATTTCTTGTTTTGTGTGTCTTTCCAGTAACTTCCACTCCTGTCTTGCTTCTCACTCAGGTGTGTGTTGACTTGTTCTTTCAGCGGCTCCTTGAAGGAGGCATGAAGTCCTCTGTGTGTGTGTGTCACTGCTGCCTGACTGGACGCTTTGTTAAACTCTATGTTTTTACACATTAAGTGTGTGTTGAGTGGTCAACCAGATTCTCTGTGGTCTCTTTATGAAACTTGTCTTTTTTAAATTATTCATAAGTCTTACAGTTTCTGTTTATATTAATTATTGAATCTTTACATCATGGTGTTGTTTTATGTCATTTCTGATTAAAAAGCTGTTACACGGCGGGGGGGGGGGGGGGGGGGGGGGGGGTTGTCACTGTTTTAACACTATGTATATTACATGTGTACATATTTTATGCATTTTTATTTAACTAGACACTTGTTTTACAAATGAATGTGTAAGCTGTGTTAAGAAAAACAGGTGTGAAGCCAGAGAGACCTTAACCATCTCTTCTCTCTCTCTTTGTGTGTCTGCAGTGATCTGAGTATGAATAATCTGACTGTGTTGTCCAGTGGAGATTTTTCCAACCTTCACTTCCTGGAGGAACTGTGAGTCACACACAGATACACACACTGTTCCAGCAGTAAAAGAAAACCACCTTGAAAACTATAGTAAATTAACAGAATAAAATAATCAAAAAATAAAAGCAAAAACATAAAATGGGACATTAACTTACTCTGAGTTTTAGTATCATCCTGTTCAGTGTTATTTTGTTGCTACTGTTGTGTAATTGTAATGTTTTGAAGGCTGATCCAATAAGCCTGAAGCTATTGTATGAGAAACATCATTGGGTTTACAGACTGAAGACGGGGAAGATTTATTAGTTTGGAAAGGCTTTAAAAGACAGGGAAAAACTGTTTTAACAATCTGTTATAAAGTTAAACTCAAGAAAAGACAGAATAAAATCAACAGGTATGTGAAAAAATCAGAATAAAAACTGTAGTTATGTTTTATTGTATTGTTTCTTACACATGTATTGTAAACTTGAAGGACACATTTTGTTTCTTCAGACAAAACAAGTGAAAAATCACAGGAGGAGAAAGAGACTTTAAATGTTGCAAAAACATTTATATGCGTGTTAAAGGTTGTGTATGTGGTTGGTGTATTGATAAAAGGTGAATACAAGTAAATGCAATGGAAACAGGTTCAGGGGAAGATTATACAGACCTGATCAAAATCTTAAGACCAGTTGAAAAATAGCTAGAATTTACCTTTTGCACATTTGGATCTTAATGAGGTTTTAAGTAGAGCTACAATATACAAAAGCAAGAAGGGGGAGTGAGACAAAAAGCACTTTGAAAAAGTAATTTATTGAAAACAACAAGTAAACTGAAATAGGCTGTTTATCAGCTGATCAAAAGTTTAAGACTGCAGGCTATAAAAGCCAAAATCTGCTCAAAATTCTCATTTTCTGTCGGACATTCACACGGTCATGCCCTCCTGATGGCTAAAGCTAAGAAGCTTTCTCTTCTTGAATGTGGTCGGATCGTCGAGCTGCATAAGCAAGGCCTCTCGCAGCGTGCCATTGCTGCTGAGGTTGGACGCAGTAAGACAGTCATTCTAAATTTTTTGACAGATCCTGAGCATTATGGAACAAAAAAGTCAAGTGGTAGACCCAAAAAAATTACACCTGCACTGAGCTGGAGGTTCCAGTTGACTGTCCGTCAAGACACAGGGCGGTCCTCGACCCAAATTAAGGCCCTCACTGGTGCTGACTGCAGCGCAATAACCATCAGACGGCATCTGCGGGAAAAGGGTTTCAAAACAAAAAACGAATTCAAAGACCTTGTCTCCTACAACGCCACAAAACTGCCCGTTTAGACTTTGCCAGGGAGCATCAAACATGGGACATTGAAAGGTGGAAAAAAAGTTTTATTCTCTGATGAGAAAAAATTTAACCTTGACGGTCCAGATGGCTTCCAACGTTACTGGCATGACAAGGAGATCCCACCTGAGATGTTTTCTACCCGGCACAGTGGAGGGGGGTCCATCATGATCTGGGGTGCTTTTTCATTCAGTGGAACACTGGAGCTTCAGGTGGTGCAGGGTCGTCAAACGGCGGCTGGTTACGTGCAGATGTTGCAGCGGGCATCCCTCAGGACTGAGGGCCCTCATCTGTGTGGTAACAGCTGGGTTTTTCAACAGGACAACGCTGCAGTTCACAATGCTCGCTTGACGAAGGACTTCTTCAGGGAGAATAACATCACTCTTTTGGACCATCCCGCATGTTCCCCTGATTTAAATCCCATAGAGAACATTTGGGGATGGATGGCAAGGGAAGTTTATAAAAATGGCCATCAGTTCCAGACAGTTGATGCCCTTCGTGAAGCCATCTTCACCACTTGGAGCAATGTTCCCACCAGCCTCCTGGAAACACTCGCATCAAGCATGCCCAAACGAATTTTTGAAGTGATTAACAAGAACGGTGGAGCTACTCATTACTGAGTCCTCCTGAGAAAATTTTTTGTCCTGGTTTGGAGAGTTTTTTGTAATTTTTTGAACGATGGTCTTAAACTTTTGATCAGCTGATAAACAGCCTATTTCAGTTTACTTGTTGTTTTCAATAAATTACTTTTTCAAAGTGCTTTTTGTCTCACTCCCCCTTCTTGCTTTTGTATATTGTAGCTCTACTTAAAACCTCATTAAGATCCAAATGTGCAAAAGGTAAATTCTAGCTATTTTTCAACTGGTCTTAAGATTTTGATCAGGTTTGTATGTGTGTCTTCATATCGGAAACAAACATAAATGCTGATGATGATGAGGGAAACAGCAACGAAATGCTGCTACTTAAGAAGCGCTGCAGAATCAAATATAAGACAAACGTTTTAACAAACTTTGGAAAAGTTGAAATGATTAGTGGTTCAGTTCAAGGGTTAAAAGGTGTCAGCCAGTTGCTAGCATTTTCTCTCGACAAATTTTCTGAGAATTCAATTGAAATTTCCGAAACAATTGGATGGAAACCTTAGTGAGAAGAACTGAATTCATGAGGGTAATGGAAACTTCCACAGAAAGTGATGGCAGGACTGAACCCGAGCTGAATTCTGAACCTACTTTGAATAAGGACTATGAACACGGTGCCTTAAAGAGACATGGAAAAATAATATTATGAGTCACCTGGAAAAACATGCAAACACATATATTGTGCTGTTGCACCTGAAAGACCAATGCTCAAACCTGAGTCAAAATCTGTTAAAAACCTGACCTCGAAACTACATCTTTATTCTAAAATAGCCAGATGCATAAAGGTCCTTATAAGTAGACTCAAACTATCAACAAAAAGTGAGAACAACCAAAGACTATGACACTTCCAAAGAAAAGTGTTGCAGCCTAGTTTTAGCTGAAGAGCTTATGAAACATGAATTGTCACCTACCTAGGGACTGGAGATGAAAAGTATTTATTTTTACTAATTCTGGCATATTTACATGGATGTATTTTTTATACAGCAAAATTCATAAATGTTTATGGTCCCTATTAAATAAACCAAAGGAAACTGTTGCCAACATACAGACAACAGACATACACACATCTGACCACACCATGCCCCCATCCTCAAGCTCCAACTCCCTCATACGATCATAACAAACATTCAGACATAATCTAGAGCCACTTCTCTGACTATCCCATCAGCATGATGGAAATTGGAGGGCGTTAGAGTTAGAAAATAGTTTGTCCAACTAATGTTAGCAATGCTGGTAATCAAAACTGAATTATTAAAACTTTCAAGAAAACACATAATAATGTATTGTATTTATTGTATAGTAATGTTATTGTATTTACAATCTCAGAGGGATAGTATTAAAAGTTAACTTACTTTATTATCCCCATGGCAAAATTTGTACCCATCTTACACAAACAGCATCTAGCTTTATCATTAGGAATTAGCACACATTAGGGGCAGTTTGTTGCCAGTGAAGGTGCAGAAAGCAGATGTGCTAAACACTTTGACACCAAGGTGTAAGACGTCGTGTTACTTCCTCCTTGAAACCTTGAAAATCACTCAGCGATAAATAATTCCTGATAATGACATTTGACTTTGTCTCCATAAAGACTGACATTAATCACTGTTGCTGGATCACTGAAGAGGAAGTTTTGCATTTGTACCTTGAAATGGCTTTCTTTCTGAAATGTGAGATGCTGTAAAAACACACACTTATAGATTACACTTCTTATGTGAATATGTATATAGCCTATTTAGTTTTTACCCTTGGCCACACTGGCCGCAGGATGTTGTCATCAGTTAGTCGTCTGTCCGTCTGTCCGTCTGTCCAAAAACTTTGGCATGCACTGTTAAATCAGGCCACTGGGTGGCAGTAGTGCACCTGGTAAATCAGGCTGAGGGTTTTCAAGTAATCTAATCTAATCTAATCTAATCTAATCTAATCTAATCTAATCCAAAATTTCTGATAAGTGATAATATATTTGACCAGTGAGGATAAATATGACATTTTCTAATGATCAACTCCTGTTCTGATATACTCATTCAGGTCCGGTTCAGGTGGGTGTTTTTCAATCTGAGAGGTTAGACGATGTAAAAACAGAACATATTTTCCAGTCTGTCAGTTCTATCCCATTTTGTAGCATAACACTTATGGTTTGGATAAAAGCCAGTACTGACAGGGAAGGTGTTCAGCAGCCTGCTTTTCTTTCTAAAACTGTTAAGAAGGTCTAATCTGTGACCGACGGACTCAGATGGATGATACGAGACATGAGACCATCTGAGCGGGCGAGCAGCTCAGATATCTGTGAGGATCTGATATGTAATCCCATCTCTCCTCACCATGCAGCAGTGTCATGTCATATGTGAGCAAATTCATGAAGACAGGAGCTGATGAACGAAAGAAAGAGAGGCAGGAGGGTCGAGAGACTCCGAGGCAGAGCGAGGGAGAGAGATAAGGAGCGGTGTGACCTCACAGAGACCTGAACATGACTCTGACTGCTGTTGTGCGCGACTGCCAGCAATGTGTGTTCAAATGTGTGTCTATGTGTGTGTGATATTTGTCACTGTGGCGTGAGAAACGTCACTATGGCGATAGGACACCGCAGAGATGCATGCTAGGTACATTGCGGACTGGCTGAACTCTCTGTGGCCTCTAAAAACACACAGACCTGCAGAACCCATTACAGCTGCATGTTTTCTACTGGTTTCAGCGATGATGACTTACTGGGAATATCATGAGTACCTGCAGGAGATCTACAAATGCTAAAAGGCACTAAATTCAGAATGCTCAAAAATAGCCAAGTGTCAGGTTAAAAAATCTACTCAGACTTGAACTTAAAGGAACATTCCAGACACTGCCTTTGTCATTTTTAAGTGGGGGGGGGGGGGGGGGGGGGGCTTATTTCAGGAAAATTTTCAGATTCAACTTTAGCCCAGATTTTCTAATGCTCCCGTGTCTTGGGAAAACAAAAATGTGACAAAATTTCAAAAGAAGTCCACACCCCCCACCCCGAAAATTACTATTTCAACCCTGAAAACGTGGGGTTTTTGGCAACTTTCAAACTTTCTTCACTTTTGATAAAGTACAATGTAGCAATATGCTCATACTGGGACCTAAATGTGTTTTTTGTGAGACATGCCATGTCTTAAGAGTGCTTTGCACTACAAACGGTGTAGTGTCAAGGTCAAATTATAGGTCAAAGGTCACCCAAATGGTCAAAAATGCATATTTGATGGAATGAAGCAGTTAATGTGGGTTCTTCCAAATGTTGGGCTCAGGTTCTCTCCTCAGAACACATCTATTGACCTGACCACAAACAACTTCCATTCAATAAGACACATTAAACAGAACTATTTACTCAATGTATTATCCATATAGACATGTCAAAAAGAACAAACGGTAGTTTCACATGACTTTGACATTTACATGTATAAGTCCTGTTGGAGGCGACTCGGTGGCGCAGTGGATAGCAGTGGTGCCTTACAGCAAGAAGGTCCTGGGTTCGATTCCAACACCAGTCCATGGGGGTGAGACCTTTCTTTGTGGAGTTTGCATGTTCTCCCCGTGTCTGCGTGGGTTCTCTCTGGGTACTCCGGCTTCCTCCCACCATCCAAAGACATGCACTAATAGGTTCATTGGTGAATCTAAATTGCCTGTAGGTCTCAGTGTGAGAGTGATTGTTTGTCTCTATATGTTCAGCCCTGTGATGAACTGGCGACATGTCCAGGGTGTACCCCGCCGTAAGTAGCTGGGATAGGCTCCAAGCGACCTAGTGAGGATACAGCGGGTTCAGAAAATGAATGAATGAAGTGTTAGTGATTCCCGCCAAAATGTGTGCTAGTGTTTCCCACCACACTAATGGCAGCAAATTCAAATGGAATGTACGAGGGGGGGCTGAAAAGTTCATAGCCAGACTCAGAAGGAGTTATTCCACAGCAGTGAAACTTGGCATACATTAAATTCAACCTCTCCTGATACTAATTACATGGTTTCCTTACAGATAAACCCACATTAAATAAGTAATTTAGGACTTTGAAAAGTGGTACCAGAGACATTTGGTGAGCCATCCGTGGCACCGTGGTCTTATCAAATGTCTGCAGAAAAAGGGGTTAGCCCCCAAGGACATTCATGCTGACATAGTTGCTATAGGGGATGATGCTCCAGCTTTATCAACTGTGCAAAACCAGGAAGCTGAATTCAAGAGGGGGAGGGAGAACGAGAGAGGGGTGAAAAGCAAGCATTTTCATGAAATGTCTCTGGTACTACTTTTCAAAGTCCTGAATTATTTATTCAGTGTGGGTTCATCTGGAAGGAAACCATGCAATTAGTATCAGGAAAGGTTGAATTTAATGTATGCACAGTTTCATTGCTGTAAATTAACTCCTTCTTAGTCAGGCTATGAACTTTTCAGCCCCCCTTTGTACATGTTGCAATATTTCTTCTCTTATGTGGCTTTGAAAGGGCCAAAGGCCTTGGGGGATCCCACCAGGAAACTAGAGGGAAGAGAACTTAGGACATATTTGATAAAATGTCGGAATGGTATGAATTTTTTAAAAAAACTAGGCATTTTGGTGACCTTTAACCTACAACATGACCTTGACATTAGACTTTTCATAGTACAAAGTACTCTTACAATACAAAACAAGATCATACAAGATCATTAAATAGCCCATCATGAACATATTTATACATTGCACTGGACAAAAGAGTGGAGAAGCTGTAGAAGTTGTGATTTTCAGAGTTAAAAAAGTAATTTTTGGGGTGGGGGGGTTTGGATGAAAATTTCAAAAAAATTACACAGGAGTGCTTAAATCATCTTGTTGCATCAGAAAATCGGGGCTAATGTGGTATTTGATATTAAGCCCCCCCCCCCCATTTTAAGCCAAACAACAACCCTCCTCCACCTCCTGTTAGTCATTTCCCAAAACATAGAACTGTATTTACAATCCAGTCAGTCTGTTTGTCTGACTGTCTGTTCATGCATGTAATTCAATAACTTGTAACTAATAAATTCTAAACAAAGTGGGTGTGTCCCATAGATGATTGTTCTTCACTGACAGATATTTTTTGACAGAAATTAAAGCAGTTATTGTTCTGAAACAAATCACACACATGCTACATAACAGCATCTATCAGTATCATTTATTTCTCACCGATCCAGAGGATGATCCAGAACTGAGGACATATTTTCGTTTCATTTCTAAATCCACTTCAGTAGCGAACAGTAATTTCAGATTTGGTATTTACACTCATTGCTCATTGGTATTTCATGTGCGATGTAGTAAGAACTTCTGATAATGGAACTGACGGTATTGTTGTTGAAATCACATCCACTCCACCACAAGAAACTTTGAAACAGTAAATGATAGAAACATGAATCCATGTCATGGTTGTATATTTGAGTGTGTTCAGGGCACAGTGGAATCCTTCTGAGATGAATATAGTCTAAGGGGGTGAGGGTCTACGTTATCTGACTATTTTAGCTATTGTCCATAAAGCTGCAATAATTTTGTTTTGAGACACATTCCTCTTTTTTATCCCTATTTGTACACATCAGTAATCACCTTCAATCAGGTACAATGATTACATACTGAGTCTCAGTTATCTATCAACAATAAATCACATTTTCACAATCATTTAGACAGACAGACAGACAGACTGATCGATCGATCGATCGATCAATCGATCAATAGATAGATAGATAGATAGATAGATAGATAGATCACTTTATTAATCCCCAAATGGAGAAATTTATCACACGTAACACTCATCATACAGTACAAAAAACACATCATTATAGACTCTGCTACAGATCCTTGTAACATTAGTGCAACAGCCCAATAGTAATTTCTCATTATAAAACTGCACAACATAGAACTTGCAAACCAGTTATTTAAACTAGGACTCATTTCCACATTTATGTATGAATAAACAAGCTCCTCCATAGCCTAAATCATAGCATAAGGTTTCATCTTATGCTCAACAGACTCAGTTTGTAATATTTGTGCATACTCTTTTGTCACTGTGTAGATCAAAAGCAGTCAGCGATTTTTAATGTGGGTTGTTTTCTTGCTCGTTACTCAGCACATGAGGTGACACTGTATATCAGGCAAATTAGGTCAAATACCAACATGACAACTCTGACCACTCTATTTGCTTTATTGGTTCTTGTCCAACATACATTTCAGTGATGATTGAGTCTTCAAGTGCTTAAAACATATTTATGAACTTGTACCTATGTGATCTGTGGATGTTTTATTTTCTCAGAAAAAAAAGTTGCAGTGCGTTATTTCAGTACTCTCAGGCAGAACTGCGAAGATGAAGCCCCTATAATATATGTTTGTGGTCTTCAGAATACTTTAGTGAGACGCTAAGTTCAACTCATGCAGATGACATCAGCTGAGAAGACAGTCCTTCAGTTTGTCCCAACACATGTGTGTTAATAATAATAATGGATTAGATTTTATGTAGCACTTTTCTAGATACCCAAAGCGCTTTACATTATTGAGCCATTATTCATTTGCTCTCACATTCCCCCTCTGGTGGTGGTAAACTACATTTGTAGCCACAGTTGCCCTGGGGCAGACTGACAGAAGTGTGGCTGCCAGTTCGTGCCCACGGCCCCTCCGACCACCACCGAACATTCATACGCATTCATACACCTCATATACTCAGTGTGAGTGGCACTGGAGGCAAGGAGGGTGAAGTGTCTTGCCCAAGGACACAACGGACTGACTAGGATAGAGTGGGATTCGAACTGCCAACCCTTCGGTTATTGGACGACCCGCTCTACCACCTGAGCCATGGCCGTCTGTTGTTAACCAGACTAAAGAATGTGAACATATGCCTCAGAGACCACCTCTTAATGTGTCCTCAGAGCATTCACACCTTGTTATAGAGCTGTTCACATGTGATCGGATCATTCAGGACTCATGTTCATGTGGGGTCTGAATAAGGCATGTGATTCTGTGGAACAGCTCTGAGTCCAAATGATGTAAACCTTAAACTGCAATTCACTGTGTGTGGTATTAAGTTATTACAATTAACTTGGTGAACCTACAGAAACGTGCAGCATTATGAAAATTCATGGCTTAGTGAAACCACATTTTACATAGTATACTGTATAACTTATACATGTTCATGTATAAGTGGGTGATGTGCATATTCTGTCTATTTAGAAAAAAACATCTTTCCTATTTTGAAATGTTAAAAAATAATGGGATGCAAATGTAACCTGACTCATATCATGCAATGTGTAACTAAATGCAAAAGAATGTAAAAAATGTTTCTATGTATTTGTACACAAGTTAAAATCTGTACATCAAATATTAACATTTATTCAGACAGACAGACAGACAGACAGACAGACAGACAGACAGACAGACAGACAGACAGACAGACAGAGAAAAATCACAGTTTATAGTTTTGCTGGTTTTAACCATGGACAAATCTTTTTTTTTTTTCAAATTAAAGATAGTATTTTCTTTTTTTGGGTGTTGAAAACATTACTGTGTCTACTTAAAACCGATGTATTATTATTTTATTATTACTTATGCATAATATATCCATTTATTAATTGATATTTGGCTTTGTATCTCCATTTGTCTCAGGCGTTTGGCAGGAAATGATCTGTCGTTCATCCCTAGAGGAGCATTCAGCGGCCTCTACAACCTCAAAGTGCTGTAAGTCCACACATACACACATACAGTAATAATGTGTGGTATGTTTACTGGTGCTAATCATTCACAGAGATACTTTGAAGGTTTCTTTTGTGTGTTTGTACTTTTGGACATTTCGTTTCTGCAGTTAAAACAACATTTCTGCTCTCTGTTGATTGTTTATGTTTTGCATGTTTACCAGTTCTTTCTATTATGTTTCTGTAGTGTATTCATTTTGAAGGACTCTTTTTATTCAGGGTGACAGTTTGTAGTAATTTAGTCAACTATTGTACCACTTGTTACACTACTATTAATACAAATTGTCTAGTAATATTTCAGTTTTAATTTTCCCTGTTGCTTGTTTACAGGATGCTTCAGAACAACCAGCTGAGGTCTGTTCCAGATGAGGCCTTCAACAACCTGCACAACCTACAGTCGCTGTGAGACACACACACACACACACACACACACACACGCCTGCACGCCTGCACGCATGCACACACAAACACACACACACACACAACACACACACACACACACACACACCACACACACACACACACACACACGCACACACACACACACACACACACACACGCACACACACCCACACACACACACACACACACACACACACACGGGTACAGTTTCAGTATAATTACCGTGTGTTATCAGGCTGAGAGAACACACTGTCTGCACTACATACATTAATATACTGCTCCATGTGTGTGTGACTGAAGATTCCTTTCCACCAAAGAGTAAAATGAGACTAAAGTGTGTGTGTGTGTGTGTGTGTGTGTGTGTGTGTGCATGTGTGTGTGTGTGTGTGTAGATAAGGGTATAAGAATGGAGACGTCTGAGTCTCTCTTGTTGTCTAAGGTCTCTCTCTGCTAAACTCTCATTTATCTGATGGACCATTATGTGTAGTCCCATCCTTCTCTTCTCCCTGTGTGTGAACAGAGGAGGTATTGTTAGGACAGACAGACGGACAGACAGACAGACAGACAGACAGACAGCTCTCTTTGTATCTACAGAACACACGTTTATGCTGTATGAGCTGACCTAACTTGTCCCTCGTAACTGGAAATTGTTCACTTAAAACAGAAAAATATTTTAAGATTCCTTTGAAGTGTGATACAAAGTCTTGTTTATGTGTACCCAGACCTGTCCACACCATGTGACATCTAAAAAGTCTGGGTTTTTGACTCAGGGTGCTTTCACTTCTGCCTCATTTTTGTCTGGGCTTTCTGTTTTCTCAGTTCAATCTGAACCAAATTTGCAGGTGTGAAACCTGACCAGGACAATGGCACAAACCAAACTTTTTTTTTTTCTTTTTTTAGCCATGATAGCAAAGATACTTAGGGCTAAAGATGAAAGATTACTGTGGAAGAAAACGTAACAGCTAACCTGTGACTAATTAGCTCAAGCTGCGGTCATGTGTATCACTATGAGACAATCATATCAGCTCCATACATTACATAGCGTCCTAATGATTATGACAGTTGATTTTATGATTCAGTGGTGTTGAGATTAATCATATGCTAGATATGTTAGATGATTTTTACCTTAGATTTTAATGAAGAAGAAAAAGATGTAAAACTTTGTGTATGTTTGGTCAATGGTTTGGTTATGTCACAGACTGTGGAGCTGCTGTAATTGGGCCTCATCTACTGTAATACTTCAAACACTAAATGGTCATTTAATTAATGTTAGGTCTTCAAGTGGCATTGTAATCTTCTAATCCATGGATAAGATGGTAAAAGTGATCACAGAAGTTGTCTGATTGGTATTAAACCAACTTTTTTTCATTAAGTAGTTGTTTATTCAGTGAACTGAGCCACTTCTCCCATAGGACTTCATTCAAATAGATCTGCCTGTTAGACCTAAAGAATAGTATAGCGCAGAGGTGTCCAAATCCGGTCCTTGAGGGCCGGTATCCTGCGTGTTTTATATATTTCTCTCTTCCAGCACACCTGGTTCAATTAATGATCAGCTCATCATCATGCTCTGCAGATGCCTGATAACAATGTAATGGCTTCCAGGTGTGCTGGAAGAGGGAACTATCTAAAACATGTAGGATACTGGCCCTCAAGGACCGGATTTGAACACCCCTGGTATAGTGTATTTACCTACAATCACAGCCATACAGAGCTTCCTGTAATTGGTCTGAAATTCACACTATTGAAAAAGCATTTTCACACTGTAAATGAGTTGAGCATGATTCAGGGGACTGAATCATGTCTATTAGGATCATCTCTTTTGGGTTATTGGTCCTCACTGTGATCTAGGGGAGGTTTCACAACTGAAAATTTGGTTTGGATTAAACCAGACCAAACATCTAAGGTATGGGAAAGTCCAGGAGGTGGTCTCAGTCCAGCTCAAACTGAACCATGGTTTGGTTCATTTACAGTGTGGAATGGTTCAGATCCTGACCAATTACCGAACTCAAGGTTACTGGGACCCAAAAAACAGAATAAGAAAATAGAATAAAAGAAAGAAAAGGTCAAGAATGAACTGAAGTATCAACCTGCATCAGACTCAGGTATAACCCAATCAATGTCAAGTATGACAGCAGGACATCTGTACCCAAACTGCAAACCAAAAGTTAAAAAAATAAAGGACACATAAAGCTTGATTTCAGCTATAGTCAGATCAGGAACCAATGAGTTTGGAGCTGAGAGCTACAGATGGGTCACACATGGTTAGTTTTTATGCTGGTGATAGCCAGGGCCAGAGGCATTATGGTTTTGGGTTGTCCCTCTTTCCCTGTTAGAAATGTGACGTGTTGGAATTTTTCAGATTTGGCACAAACGTTCACATGGACTGAAGACTGAACTGATTAAATGCTGGTAAAGTTCAAGGTCACTTTGCCCTCACAAGATAGGTTTTTGGCTGTTACTCAAGAATTCAGAGGCTTGTGGCAAAAATTTCACACAAATAACAGAGTAAAACAAAAAAGTTGTGACATTACACATACAACATAAATAACAGGTTAAAGATCGGCTTTATTGTAACATAATACTATTCAGTAGAAACACATTTCTATCCATTATTCAACACCATATTCCCCTATAATCTATAGGTGAAGACAGCATGTTCTCACTGGAAATGATTCACTAGGGTTATACATGTCAGTATAGTTACAACCTCTATTTCACCACTATTCCTTCTTTGAATTCATTCAAAGTATTTATTGTTTGTGTAGTGTAGTCTAGTATATGAAGTCTTCATATTGAGTCTGGACAGAGTCTGGATATAAACTGTAACAACTGTGATAATTCTAGTTACAGGATTTGTTGACATTAGACAAAATATAGAATAACGTCCGACTTAGCCTTAAAAAATGTCTCATGATGCCAAGATAATCTTTGCAACTCCTTGCTGTGACTCACAAACCCCCTCCACAAACAGCACACATACTTCCACTCTCAGCAGTAAGCCTGTGCTCATTAAAACTTTCATTTGGCTGAAGAGCACATCGTCTTGTTGAGTGGTGCTTGGGCAGCCTGCCGGTCATTCCTCTGAGCTGCTCAGACACTTGATCTTTAATGGTGCTCTTGAACGGTTTCAAAGTAAAGTGAGGACTCAGCTAGAAACAACATCCCATTTCAGACTTGAATTTTGCTTGTTACTTTGTTGACACTGAAGTTCTACATCCACCTTCATTACGGCTCAGTGCAGAAAGACTGGAAATGCTTTCTAGGCTGTTTGTTTCAGAATTTTGACAGTCAAATAAATATCAAACTAATGCATCCCAGTAACAACAAGAATAGCACTCGGACAGTGCAGACCTCCGCCAAGGCAGATCAGTGGGCCCCCATGGCCCCCCCCACCCCCGATCACCAACAAAATTTAATCATTTCTTCCTTGTGCCAATATCAACATTTCCTGAAAATTTCATGAAAATTCGTCCATAACTTTTTGAGCTATCTTGCTAACAAACAAACAAACATGCATGCATGCATGCACGCAAACACACAAAGCAAAGCGATCACAATACCTCCTGGCGGAGGTAACAAATATGAATCACATTCAAGAAAAGAAACAACAAGAGAAATTATGCTAAAAAAACAAAAAAACATGGAATCAATAATATTCCTACTCCAATTTCTTTGTTTGTTTTTCCCTTGATGAATGATGATGGTGACACATCCATGGTGTAACTAAGTGGTTCAGATGGATGGATGGAATTCCTTTGTTTTTTGTTAATTTTGTTGATTAAAACATGTAAACATTGGGCTGGTCACAATACTCCCTTTTTTATGACTTAAACTCTTGTAACAATTAAAGAACTAATTGAAATTTATTGTGTCTTAATAAATATATTTGTTTAATTGCAAATGATGGAATCATTTTTGGCATGTAACATAAGACCTGAAACATGATTGCAATGTGGACTTTGTGTCTGCAGCCGTCTCGATGCCAATCACATCTCCAGTGTTCCCAGTGGGTGCTTCTCCGGCCTGCGTTCCCTTCGTCACCTGTGGTTGGATGACAATTCCCTGACGGAGGTACCAGTGGCGGCCCTGAACGAGCTGCCTGCCCTGCAGGCCATGACACTGGCTCTGAACCACATCAGCCATGTCCCGGACCACGCCTTCAGCAAGTTGGGCCGCCTGGTGGTACTGTATGTACACAAAAATACAAACTATTATCTGTTACTGTAGCAGTATTAAGATCTTTACATATGAACGATTTAGTTAGAAGATTACCCCATCACCTGTTAATTTTCTATTTATTGGTTCGTATAAAAAATGGCGGAGCAATGATGAAGATAATGGAAAACAAGTTGACATACCCAAAGAAGATCCTTGGAACAATGGGAACCTTCTGTAATGTTAATGCAACATGAATCAAATCCAGGCACATTTGACACTACACGTATACCCCAACGAAAACGCTGAATCAGATGCACACGGAGAAACACTGAGTTATCATAGAGTTAAATGAGTCTGAATCCATTGTTATTTCTGACATTAATCATTTCTGCCTTTTTATGGTTTACAATCACAGGCTGTATGAGTAGTTTTGACATGAAATATTTGCGGGAGAGTATGTGGCATTTTCCTGTTGTTTATTCATCATTTATTTGGCCCTGGTGTGTTAAGACCTGTAATTTTCCATGTCTCTTTCAGTTCTGTATGCATGCACTATAGATGTGTAAATGTGTAAATGAGTCAGCATACTGTACCTGCATTCAAATTTACAACTATAACTCAAATTTTTACATGTATAAAGCAATTTTTCTGTGTGTGCACAAATGTTAAACTGTAATCTGCACAAATTTAAGAAAATCTGCAAAATGTTCCTCAATTTACAACTAGCTTTGCTGTAATAATAGTACTAATCAAAAATCCCATGAAGTCCAGTTTTTCTCTTTAGGCCTGTGGAAACACACTTCTTTAGTGATGTTTTTGTTTATGTCAGTCTATGTGTAGACTGTTGCTAGGAGCTGTCGCTGCATTAAGTTTAACCATAGCCGCGACTGTCCCTGTCTGTCTGAATTAGCTCATTAATAACATGCAAAACTCTTAGTTTGTGTGTTTGTGTGTGTGTGAGAATGTGTGTGATGGCATTCAGTGCGGCAGCATTGAAGTCTGCTGTCATTTCTTTTGTCCAGTTGGCTTGAAGCTAATTTGCATGAAATTACCAAAAGAAAAAAAACCTTCTTGAGAGGCCCCGGGGCCCCTTTTAAAAAGACACACACACACACACACACGCACGCACGCACGCACGCACGCACGCACGCACACACACACACACACACACACACACACACTCACACACACACACACACACACACACACACACACACACACACACACACACAGTCTTTGTCTGCTTCATTAGTCCATCAGTCTCTCTCTCTCTCTCTCCTCAGGCATCTTAACAACAATAGGATCGTTTCCATGGGAACAAACTGCTTCCACGGACTCCACAGTTTGGAGACGCTGTGAGTTGTGTGTGTGTGTGTGTGTTTTGGGGAAGAGTTGCAGCGGTCAGGGTTGAGTTGGGGTCAGAGTGAAGAGTTATAAGATGAGAAAGAGGTTTAACACTGGTGAAAGTCTAATAATTATGTTTTTAAACTAAAATGATACAATTTAATGCTGTTTTTGTCTTTGAGTTTTGGGGGAATTTAGTAAATCAAGCATTTCACTTTCTCTTACAAAGGTATAACAGCATTTTACTCAGGTTCTATTTTACTACATGCTGTAGGAGGTTACTTTTAGGAAATATCTTAATCATGGTTTTGCACTAACTGCAAAATTCTAAAAAAAAAAAAAAAAAAAAAAAAAAAACAGCTGTTTATGCATATAGCTGATGCCAATAATGATGTTACTTTATGCTTCTTTATTTTGTTGTTGTTATTTTTCCTCTTCATAAAGAAATCTTCATTATAAATACAAAAAAAAAAAAAAAATCTTACACAGCAGATAAATACACTGTTGACCATAAAGGTAAATATTTGCCGCTCTATACACATAGCCTACATACATAAACATATACCTGACATGTACGTATTCGCCTGAAAAGGAGTGGGAAGAAGTACAATGTATTTATACCCACCCCAATTCCATAGTCATATATTGCTTAATATAGACTTGTTTATCTGCTTCCAGTCAATAAGTGTAACACATGTACCATAAAATAATGTTGTTGTAATCAGTGTATGAATAGTATTACTTAGGTATTAACAGTTTCAGTTTTAATGATTATTCTTATTCTTGACAGATAAAGTGTAACTGGGACTCAGTCTGTAATCATTGCACATGGTCAAAGGTGATTACTGATGTGTATAAATAGAAATGTGTCTGAAAACAAAACTATTCTAACTGTATGGGCAACAGTGTATTTGCCACTTCCATTAGTCAGAGGACACCTTATACCAGTGGTTCCCAACCTTTTTGGGTTCATGACCCCATTTTAACATCACAAATTTCTGGCAACCCCAGACATTCAAAATGGAGACATTTTTTTGCTAAAATAAATTTTGCTTTTGATAATGTAATAGTTTGCTATTCTATGTTGCGAATAAACGTTAATTTTTAGATGACATTTAGTCTATAAAATGTATATTATTATGGACGGAGGCAGAAAAGCCAGCTGTAGATTACTGCACAAAGTGAGAATTTTATTTTCCTTGGTCAGGATATATACAGTCAGTTCAGCTTGTATTTACAAGGCTGACAATTAATACTGAACCAACAATAACTCTAACTATGAATTATGAAAGAGCTGCAGCATCTTAAACTGACCACAAGGAACATTTGAAAGATAAACAGTACCACAGTGCTTCAGTTTCAGCTTCAGAGTTTGTCATGTCTTTTATGGATTATAATTGTCTCTCTCAACTCACCATATATTTTTATTAGTGGGTTTTTATCTTTATTTTTATAAATTACTAGAAATTTCAGGTAACCCCATTTGAATTCCAGGTGACCCCACATGGGGTCCCGACCCCAAGGTTGAAAAACACTGTCTTATACGTTGATACAAATATTGGACAGTATCAGCAAATAATAGCTGATGCCAATGTCCAGCTGATACAATGATGCATCCTTATTTAATGAACATATACATCTTAATAAACTGTAATAAATGTTAAATAGTTTGCATAAAATATTGTATTATTGAATATAATTCTCACATTATCTACTACTACACTTACAGTTTACTTTTGCTTTACAGAAGTTTTGATTAATCAAATACTACAGCATGTTACTTTTGAGGCTGTGAACTAAATTATATAAATTCACTGTGGTGAAACACATCAAAGCTGGTGGAATTACACATAAGAATCTGTGTTTTATTAGTGAAAAGTGCTCAACCTTCCACTTCCAGTTTTAGAATAATCTTGAGACTGCCCATCTTGATCCTGATGTAGAGTCGACTGCTTGGGATTACTCTGCTGCATGGAATTTACATAAAAATCAGTGTTAACACCCTCTAAACAGAGGTGTGAGGCCCACCTGCCCGTCAGAGGGGGTCTGCCAAACTTTGTATCGATTCCAACAGGAACTGTACTGGTAATGTTGATTTATTAGGAAATATCGGATTGACATTAGGGGAAAAAATGCAATGTACAATTATATCTTTTTCCACTGCCTTTGTCAGCTAGTCTGTTTGAAATACAGTAACACAAGTGGGCAGGACCATAGGCAAGGGGAGGTGGGGAAAACAAAACTGTTATAAACATAGTAATATTTTTAAATAGGTAGATTTTAAAGCACTTTAAACACTCAAAGTTTTTCAGACCACCACATATGGACTAATAGTAGTATACTATATAGAGGGTTCCAGGTTCCATTCAAAGTTGGACCTGTGTTGAGCTGTTGAAGAGTTAGTCCCTTAAACACCTTCAGTGGCAGCTCACTAAAGGTGTGCTAATGCTAATGCTAAAGCTAATGTTAATGCTAGGTGCTGTGTAAAATGTAGAGGCCAAGACCCTATAGGATAATAATGTGAATTAATTTTAACCTTTAACTGTTAATGTGGCTCTTGTGATTCACGTGGACACCTGGACATTTGGCCCATCTTCAGCTCCTCTCAGCCTCTTTCTGACTTTTTAGCACCTTTCAGAAACTTACTTTGACATGCATTTTAGAAAATTTAATGTTTTCATGCTGCTGCTACGAGCTTGAATGGCATGCATTTTTTTTTTTTTTTTGTTAGCATGTGATCAGAATTTTTTTGGTTATTAGCAGGAGTCAGAGCAGATTAACCAGTGTGTTTATGTTGGTGTGTGTCTGCATGAATTAGTTTGTGTGTTTTCTGAGGAATGTGTGTGTGTGTGTATAGAAATGTTTCTGTTTTCTCAGTCAACCAGAGAAGCAGGTTTAAACACACAAACACACACTGCCTTCATTTGGAAATACTTCCGTGTGTGTCTGTGTGTGTTGGATGGGCTCTGTGTGTGGCCCTGGCTGTATGCTAATCATAATTACTATTCATGCAAACACACACACATACCGGCAGCATGTGTTTATGTGTGTGTGTTAGCAGGCTGTGTACCTGTAGGATCAGCAATAATAAACGACAGCAGAGACTCATGTTCATCTGAAACTACAAACACAAACAGAAGAAAACGGAAATTAAAATGGAAAAATGAAAAACATGCCTGTGTTTTTGGAGAACACACACACTACATTCACGTCAGTGTCGAGCTTCACCTGGCCCCATCCTCTTCACCTAAATATAGACTTCCTGGTTCCAGTTAGTGATGAAAGGCTGGTTAACAGTAAACCTATAAACTAGAAAGTGGTTTTTATTGCATCTCTCATTAATCTAATTCTTTTGAGAGAAAAAAAAATCATAAAACATTCATTAGCTTTTCCACCAGAAAAATTGCAGCCCTCAGATTCATTTAAATCAGTCTTCATGGCAGGGGTGGAGGTTCAGGTCTTGTCCACTGTCACAACAACCTGCAATCTTATATTTGTGGCTTTTTCCAGGAAGTTTTAGCTTTATTACAGTTTTAGTTTTATTACAGTTACAGCTTTAATTCATTTGCTCTGGTCTGAATGTTCTTGATTTGGTTTCTTTTCACAAAGACAAAAATCCAGTGAAATGTGTCACAAACCTTGTGAGAGTGATCACTTCATTTATTGGACAGATGTAACTGGGATGGCAGGCAGAAAGTAAATACAGGAAGAAGTGACCTGACTACTGCATATTCTGCATCAGTTTGGGACCTTGAGTTAATCTCTGGATAAATGTTTCTCATATTACACGAGTTTGTACAGTTTGCATCATATAAGAACAGGGCAGGCTTTTATGGAACTTTTATGGAACTACTCAATTGCTCACTCTGCTGCATCCCAGAATGCAAAGCACCACTGTCTACAGAAGATGTTAAGTAAACTTGTAAAGTACGCCTTAGTGATTGTTTGGGCAGATCAGTGCTGTTTCCCAGCACAAACTAACCATTTTTTGTACCAAAACCAGGCCAAAACTGTTTGGAACGAGTGGTACCAGGCACAACAAAGTCTGCCCCTCGTGCATTTTGTAGGTTATTTTGGCATTGATCCAGCTGATGTCATCATGTCTATGCATGTGTTGATGTCAACATATCAATTGCCTCTATATATGTGCCAAGTCTGAAGTAAACTGAAACAAAATTGATGTTTTTATAGACATGCAAAATCTCGCCCATTATAACTAAATGGGAGAAAAAAAAAAGATGTAAAAAAATTCATTGAACATTTGAACTTTGACCTAATTTTCGCAAAATGTAACCACATCTATTCTGGGTCACTGGCAATCTATAAACCCAAGTTAGTATGAATTCAACCAATCGTTTTGCTGCTACAGACATTTGAAATTTTGCCCATTATAAGTAAATAGGGAAAAAATTTGAAAAATTCATAAAAAATTGTAACTTTGACCTACTGTTCCCAAAATGTAATGAGATCTATTCTTGGTCATCAGCAATGTATAAACCAAATCTGGTGTGAATTCAACCAGTAATTTTGGTGCTAGAGTGTAAACAAACAAAGAAACACACCAAACCAAAAAGTATAAACAAAGACACAAACAAACATCAATTACACACCTGATGATGAAAATGAATCACACTAAGGGCAAAAAAACACTCCAGTGGGACTCAAATAGAATGAAGTCTGCAGGTGTAGAAGCACCTTAACACAGGGCATCATATATTCTTCAAACTGTAAAGCTACTTGAGGCAGAAGTGAGTTATGGAGGGAATATAAATAACATTCATTTGACTTGAATTGACCTTTTACCTTTCTGGATGATGTGGAACACATGGCTTACACACATATTCCTGTAACAGGAATGTTGTGTTTTATTGTGTACCTGGTGATTGAAGTGACAAGGCATGTCTGAAAAAAGAGTTTTCACGTAACCTTTTATAAAGCCTATTTGCTTTAAGTGTAACATAAATCACCGAAGGCTTTTTTAATAGCATCTCAGTATAAAAATCTCGACCTGTAAATGGATAGTGTCCACATTAAACTGACTTATGCCCTGAAGTTCAAACACAAACAGTTTCAGCACCTCATATCCACTATTCACCATATAAGTGCATTTTACAGTATTACGTGATAATAACTCTTTACTAAAACCTCAGAATCTCCCAGAAAAAATACCAAAATCAGTCACTTCTTATCCTACTGTCATCCAATCATAACCCTGTAAATTTGATACAGATTTGATCTATTTTGGCTGACATTATGCCAGTTCTTGTTGCAAATCATCCTCTGGACACACACACATACTCACACACTACAAACCAGACTGAAGCAATTTCAATTTAATGGTATTTTCACAATGTGGCAGCTTTGTGTGTGTGTGTGTGTGTATGTATGTGTGTATGTGTGTAATAGCCACCTGCATCCCAGAGATGGATGAGAGGACCTAATTGAAGCCATGTGTCGACTCCAAGAATGCTCTAGTCTCTACTGGTGATGAAAGAAAAGAGAAAAAAAACAGCTATGGTTAAATGTTTCTTTAATAAATGTAAAAGAAGGAAAAAAGATTAAGCTCAACATCAAGCTTCAAATACAAACATTTACATGAAACACATTCCCAGCTTCAAGCCGACGTTCCCAGGGCGTTGTGGCGCTGGCCTCTCCATTATCCAGCTAACATAAAGATACTATTCTTCTGTACAGACATTCCCATATATAGAGATGTGCTATTGGAATGTACTTGATCATCACCTGTAGAAAAGCTATGGTTGGATAGTTGCAGCACACAGATCATAACTTGCAATATAAATTTTATATTTCCAGTCTAGAGTTCATCACTACCAGTACAGACCTGTTCATTGACACTCCAGTAATAACCAGTGAAAAAATTAAACAGGTACTATGTTTCCCATGGTTATAGATCATTCATATATTCTTTACTTGTAATGAAAGAGAATGTTTGCAGCTTACAATAGATTTTAGTATTAATATATGGAAATATGGTTATTAATATTTATACTTCAAAGAAGTTTTAATTGGATAAAACTGGAGTTATTCAGTGGTTATTAATTTGATATTTATATGCTATAACAACATTATTACCTATTTATGACCAAATATTTCCCCATTGTTGCCATCTTTTTACTGATACCACTGTGTTATTCCAACCTAGAGCTCTTAACTTGGTAAAAAAAAAATATCTGGAATAGATATAGATAACCCAGTGAGAGTATATTTTCTCTTCACCTGTAGATCTAGAATGGATACAGTTTTGAGTTGGTTCTCTAAAGCACAAAGAAACAGTAAACAACCCAATGATAGAAAATAAAGGTAGTATTCTTCTTCATTCTGTGCTGACATTTAACCCATAAAGCCCCAAACATCTACAACTGACCAAAAGCATCTACTGAATTAAAATGTTTAATACCTGTTGATTCACTAATCCCGTCAATACATGTTAATAATTGGTGTAAAATACAGTTTGTCATCTTTTCATGGTCAGAGGCTTTGTAGTGAACATGGAAACACCGTCATCTTCTACAGCACTGACTCACCAGTAAAACCCATGGAGTTGGATCAATGACAGTGGATGGAGACACTTGTTTTTATGTTCAGCTATTGATATCTTTGCTAAAAATTTCACTTTTTATTCAGTTTTCTATGTTTTTAATATAAAAAGCCTCAATTTTACTCTGATCTACATGATCACTACATTAAATTGAAGGAGAGTTCCCGATTTTCACTGAAAAAACACAAAATAAAGAAGATAATATTACAATAAATGGTGATAAATCACTTAAGAAAGGTTAAATATAGATAAAAAAAATTCATTTGGAAACTACCACAAAAGAAACACTGGGTCTTTTAGGGTTAATGTTAATTTCCATTCTGTGATGTTTAGATAAAAAACAGTAACCTTTAGATGTGTCACCATTACTCCTAGACATGTTCTTTTGCAGAGTAGAAGAGGCATTTCCTGGCTGTGTTTGAGTCACTGATTAGAGTTTACATGAAGATGGATGGTGTACTGTCACTTTCTGCCCCTGTGTAAAACTGAAGCTAGCATGTTTCACCCTGATTTGTTTCTTAACACGTGTATGACTGAAACTTACCAATTACATATTTCTAAATCAAGGAACTTCAAAGCAAACAAACAAACAAAAAAGATGACAGTTTTTTAAAAGTGGGTTTATGACTTAATGGTTTGGGGAAACCACTGCTCATGGCCTCTACCTGATACATCAGTTGCTGACAGAATCATCATAATAATTCACTGGTGAAACATTGTAACCATTAATCAAAATTATGTTAAACCCTCTGTTTGTCTTTTGGTCTCTCTCTCTCTGTCTCAGGGATCTGAACTACAACAGTCTGGTTGAGTTTCCCATGGCCATCCGTTCGCTCAGTCACCTTAAGGAGCTGTGAGTCCAAAAGCATTAGCATGTAGTCAGAATGACAGAAAAAAAATGTCAAAAACACTCAGGTGGTTATTCAGCTGTACGAGGGGGGGGGGGGGGGGGGGGGGGGCTGAAAAGTTCATAGCCTGACTAAGAAGGAGTTCTTCCACAGCAATGAAACTGTGCATACATTAAATTCAACCTCTCCTGATACTAACTGCATGGTTTCCTTCCAGATAAACCCACACTGGATAAATAATTTAGGACTTTGAAAAGTAGTACCAGAGACATTTCGTGAACCATCCGTAGCACCGTGGTCTTATCAAATTTCTGCAGAAAAAGGGGTTAGCCCCCAAGGACATTCATGCTGACATGGTTGCTATAGGGCACAGGTGTC
Source organism: Sphaeramia orbicularis (assembly GCF_902148855.1). Taxonomy (NCBI): domain Eukaryota; kingdom Metazoa; phylum Chordata; class Actinopteri; order Kurtiformes; family Apogonidae; genus Sphaeramia; species Sphaeramia orbicularis. The sequence continues at coordinate 45,868,931 of NC_043968.1, read as the reverse complement.
AAACATGTGGCCCGGGGGCCAAAACTGGCCCACCAAAGGTTCCAATCCGGCCCACGGGATGAATTTGCTAAGTGCAAGTTAAGGCATCAAACTCAAAAATAATATCATAATAACCTATAAATAATGACAACACAATTTTTTTCTCTTTGATTTAGTGAAAAAAACATTAAAATATGAAAATGTTTACATTAACAAACTATCCTGTAACAATAAAATGTGAATAACCTGAACAAATATGAACAGCCTGAAATGTTTAAAGAAAATTAAGCACAATTTAAATTATTTTCTGCCTGTTACTGTTTAGTGTCTTTGTAGATCTGACCCACAATGCACATGTAGAAATGATAAGTTACTACTCAAAAATCCCCCAAAGTCATCCATAAATTACCCTAAAACCACCTAAAAATTACTCAAAAACCACCAAAAATCACCCTAAAACACCTAAAAATCACCCAAAGATGACCACAAAACCACTTAAAAATTACTTAGAAAAAAAAAAAAAAAAAAAAAATAATAATAACATTAAGCCTTTAAATAATGACAAGTTCAAATTTTAGTGCAAAAAAAATGATATTAAATTATGAAAATATTTACATTAACAAACTATCCTGTAACAATAAAATATGAATAACCTGAACAAATATGAACAACCTGAAATATCTAAAGAAAATTCAGTGCAATTTTAATAATATTCTGCCTGTTACTAAATGTTTGTGTCTTTGTAGATCTGATCTGTAATGCATATGTATAAATGATAAGTCGAGGCAAAATATTGCTAAGATTGTACTTATATTTCTTTACAAATGTCATTTTTTCAGGTTTTTCACATCCTTTTTGTTTGGATAGTTTGTAAATGTAAATATTAGCATAATTGAATGTCATTTTTCTTGCACTAAAACAATTTGTAGTTGTCATTATTTACTGGCTATCATGCTTTTATTTTACTGGTTCAGCCCACTTTAGATTGAATTGGGCTGAATGTGGCTCCTGAAAGAAATTGAGTTTGACACCCCTGCTATAGGGGATGATGCTCCAGCTTTATCAGCTGTGCAGAACTGGGAAGCTGAATCCAAGAGGGGGAGGGAGAACAAGGGAGGGGTGAAAAGCAAGCATTTTCATGAAATGTCTCTGGTACTACTTTTCAAAGTCCTAAATTATTTATCCAGTGTGGGTTTATCTGGAAGGAAACCATGCAGTTAGTACCAGGAAAGGTTGAATTTAATGTATGCACAATTTCATTGCTGTGCAATAACTCCTTCTTAGTCAGGCTATGAACTTTTCAGCCCCCCCTCGTATTGTTGCATATCTCTTATTGTGTCTACATATTTTTGCTGAACATCAGAGTAATCCACTGATAGTTGAAGGGATAAAAAAAAATCTGTTCTGTTTTCTGTTTAGCGGTTTCCATAGCAACAACATCCAGTCCATTCCAGAGCACGCCTTTACAGGGAACCCATCACTGATCACCATGTGGGTATCACAATAACACCTCCACTCTGATAATATCAACAGGTTTTTGTACTACTAAGGAAATGACATTTAGAACTAAACTGCAATGTTGTATGTGTGTGTGCTTTACTGAATTTACTAAACTCAAAATGATGTTTGTGTTTTTCTTTATAGATTTTTCTATGATAATCCGATCCAGTCTGTTGGGCGCTCGGCTTTTCAGAACCTGCCAGAGCTACGAACACTGTGGGACACACATAGAATGAACTCAAACACATACACCTGAGATGCAGGACATGTACTGTACATGTAAATTTAACGTTATTTGTACATGGTCATATGCCATGTACAAATTATGGCAACAAAGGGATACCTGAGATTACTACAGATACACATGAACGTGATCCCCAAGGAAAATTCACTTTTTAATCAGCTCAATAATCTAACACTAAGGAAAGTTATAAAATGTTATTCAAATATTTTAATGCAACCTAAATATTTAGTAATTTGTTTTCACAACCAAAGTGTATAGATTTACTAAATGTTTTGATTTTAGATCCACTACAATATTGCATACATTTCAGAGGGTGACAATTTTAATAGATTTTAATCATCTTTTTAAAAAATAATTAAAATTATGCATGTTTTTCCCACACATGAATAATAAATAAATAAATTTCTCATAATAAATTAATGCAATCCAATGAATTTATGTTAAACCTTTTTTTTTTTTTTTTTGACAAAATAATTTTAATTAAATATGATGGAAATCAGTGACTAAAATAAATAATTGTTATTCTTTAATTATTACGGTCTACAGAGTATTATGGTTACATTTTTCTACTGAGACGTTAAAATTTAACTGAATTAAATAAGCTCAATTCAACTTCATCTTTGTTAAAAGCTTTAGTCTGTATTCACCCCAATCTTACATTTTACAGTGTATAGTCTGATGCAAGTTGATTGAAATTGTTTCATTATCTTCTTTAACTGATTGGGTTATTTACTTTGCTCTGATCTTTCACCACTCTACAACTGGTGCTTTATTTTTACCTCATTTTTCTCATTAAAATGATGGTGTAACTCCATCCTAGATGCTCCTTCATTACTTACCTTCTGTCTCAGTGAATTAGATGAAAACTACGCAAACGCTGTGAACACACACCCAGTAAAATGTTTCATATTTTTGTGTTTGAAGGACATAAATCTGCTTCTGTCAGTTTGAATCAAACACAAACTCTGTCTTTCAGGTCTCTGAATGGAGCAGCAGATCTCACAGAGTTTCCAGATCTAACGGGAACCAAAAGTCTGGAAAGCCTGTAAGAAACACACACACATAATCACAGGAATGTTTCATATCTGAGTGTGTTTGCTGTTTTACTCGACATCAGTGTGTGTTTTGAGAGCTGAACCTCAAATCAAACTGATGTCATTAATACGCTGCAGTTATTATTCTATCTGATGGACTGTAAATTTATTTTTCTGCAGCTCGGCCTCAAATCAAAAGTCTCATTTTTCCCTGTTGTAACTCAGTTTTCCTTGTCATAATAAACACCTTCACAATGTTTATTTTCTTGTATTTTTCCTTTTCTGAAGGGCAGTGTGTGTGGAACAGTAACCTCACACTGAACCAATAGGTGGAAATAAAAACTCCAACCAAACAAACCTTCACACATTCTTGAACTTTCTGCCTCGCTGATATTTCACTGGTTTACACTTATGAATGATCCCTCCCAGCGTTCTGCACCACTTCCTGTTTCAGCAAAGAATTGAAGCATAAGAAGCACCTAAACTCCTTTTCAGCGCCAAACTTTATCCTATTACTGTAACCCTTTATTAAAGTTTACAATAATAAAAACTAAAACCAGGAAGTGATGAATATGAAAGAGCTGCTTTACTTAAATATAGTCTGAACAAGCTCAACAAAATCTATTATGTGCATACTTTGACATTTTCTTTATCATACATTTCAGGTGTTTTTCCAGACTTGTTTGGAAAAAATTAATTCCATTTGAAACAAAGCAGTGGCAGAACTGAACAGATAATGACCTGATTCTTCTACATCACCACAAATGTACGCTGTTCCTCAAGATCTCAGGAACAGTTTGACAGAATGTTGCAAAATTTGGCACAAACAATCACTTCTACGCAAGGATTAAGTAAGACAGTTTAGGCCAGAGGTTAAGGTTGTACCCAAACAAAACACATTTTGGTCAGAGTACAGCATGAACAGATTAAGAGGCGAGGATAATGGACACATCAAATCGAACTTTTAGTTCTTGTTTTGTGGTTAATAACATGCTGAAATAACGATGATTAAATCTCTTCAGTCACAAAAAGAGAAGACTTTCTTAACCAAACTGTGAATCACTTTTCCCTGTTTTGGCCTAAAATGCTTTTAAAGTCCTGTATGTAAGATTTAGGATCTAATTGTAGAAATGTAATATATTGTTCATAATTATGTATTCATTAGGTAATCACAATAAGAATGAGCTGTTTACATCTACAGAAGGAGCAAGTCTCCTTTGGCTGTGTTGCCTTGTGTCTAATGAAGCTCTGGACTTCCTCTTTCTGCTTTATAACAGCTGCCATCCATCATTAAGGCGTATTACGGCCACTCTACTGTGACTGAATGTGGGAAAGAGTTAATATCACATCAACAAAAAAATTTCATAATGGGCAAAACAGTGACGCTAAAAATCGACTTCCATTTTGTTTGTGGCCACTGTAGGGGAGGGTGGGGGGGTCTTCAAATGGTTGCAATCAACAGCTTTACGTTAGATGTCACTAATTATTACAAACTTGTCCTTTAAACAACCACATTTTTCAAAATCAATGAATTCAGTTAAGCATAGTTTCAGAGGCCACTGAAGTTAAATATAAAAAAAAAAACAAAGTAAAAAGTAAAATATGATAAGCAAAGATATAGATATTGGATATTAAAACTGATGCTATTTTCTGATTCATTCTTGCTACATGCACTTTAGTACTGAAAGAGTGAAAAGACATTACTTAATGAATAACTGATTTTTATGTAAACTCATTCAAGCTTCATCATTTATGTAATACTCGCTGTTTGTGCTGCCAGTCTTCTGAGAAATGAATGAAGTGTTTTAGTGGTTTGACTGAGCCAAAACATGAGTTCAGCAATAACCAATGCTTATTAGTAACTGAAAACCACTTTTTAACATTGTGTTGCAAAGTCAGATACTACAAACAATAGGGTTTAATACATCAAGCACCCTAAAAATGTACAAAAAAAAAAGAGCTCATTTAGCCTACCTGAAGTGCAATCAATCCACAATACACTTACATCTTAAACACCAAAATCTAAAAAAACAGACTATAATGAACTATTACATCTCCAATGAACCTAAACACATCACATGGAAGACTTACTAGACACAAGATACTTAAATATTCCATCTTTACATAGAATTATGTGATTTAACAGGTCTAACATTGCTTTCTGTCTGTTTTGTATGTTTAGGACGATCACCGGAGCTCAGATCACGTCTTTGCCCAGTTCAGTTTGTGAGCAGCTTCCAAACCTAGAACTGCTGTGAGTTCAAACAGAAATAAGCAATTCATTCACTCTGCGCTATTGACGTGCTGTTGACATGTTGCACTGTGGTGTGTTCAGTGTATTTTTGACTTTATAGTAACTGATGGCTTTTGTCTGTCCACAGTGATCTCTCCTATAATCAGATCCAGACTCTTCCCAGTTTCTCCGGCTGTGAGAGCATTCAGAAGATGTGAGTTCTGTGCTTTAATTTAGTTTTTTGAGCAAGTTTAAGTTTATTTTAATAATATATATGTATTTTTCATTTTACACTTAGTGTACCATAAATACTTTCTCACTGTACAAATGCAAACCTATAAAGCCTTTAACACACGTTTATCTAATCTGCCTTACAATCTAACCATGACAGTTACCATGGCAACTAATAAACTATAGCCAGCTGTGCATTATGGGAATAATTAGCACCATCACACTGTGTTATTGACCAATTAGATGACTCTGACCAATAGATTGATAAATGTGATGTAATGGAAACATTTTTGTTAATGTATGTGTGTGTTCCAGCGATCTTCACCATAACGAAATACAAGAACTGGAGGAAAACACCTTCCATGGTCTGATGTCACTGTGCTCCCTGTAAGTACGCACACACACCCAGTTTTAATTAGCCTGCAGATCCTGAGCAGTGATCCGAAGGTGCCCTCTGTAAATACTTCCAAATGGAAACACACTCGCTCAGCCAGGTGGTCTGCTTGTTGATGGGACAGGTATGATGCCATAGTTTGGCACAATCTCAGGAATGTAAGCAGAAATACTACCACTAATACTAATACTAGTGCTTGTAATGCTGATACATGAAATACATGCAGAAGGAGTTTGACACTGAAATGAGGAAGGAAACTGAAAATAGTTGGACAGACAGTGATATTCAAATTTTGTGCCATAATATAACAGAATAATAATGACAATATTATTCAGATTTTACCTCCATTTCTTCACAGTGATTCCTTTATGAGCATTACGACTTAATTCTTTATCCTATTATAGAATTATGTATTACACAAACACTCTCTGAGCTGGGGATTAGAGACAAAGACCTGCTGTTACATGAGATCCTAAGGATTATAATTTGCGCTAATCAGCAAGTATCAGGTCAGCACCTAGAGATTATGTGACCGAAACACCGACGTGGAAATCTATCGATATGTAAATGAAAGGTTGCTGGTTTGATTCTCGCTCCTTTTTTTCTGCAGTGATTTATCCTGGAACAGAGTGTCATCTGTGAAGCCAAACTCTTTCTCTGCTCTTCCTGCCTTGTCCAAACTGTGAGTAATCAGAAACTATTCAACCAAACACAAAATAAGTATAGATTATTCACAGGAACAGTGCAAAACAAAACAAAATGCTCCTCTGCTTCTTTCTGGTTTCCTTTTGTCGCTGCTGCTGCTGTTTACTAACAGAGTTTCCAACAGTGATGATGAACATTATAGATTCAGCCAAACTTAGCGAGTTTCACTGTCTCATCCAAGAGCATGATGACTTCAAGACATTGCCTGGGTTATCTGTGGGGTAGTGTGAGATGTATTACTTTCCCCTGGAGGCCTTGATAGTCCTTGTTTTCTCTTCTTATACAGTGTTATCCTACTTAAACATATAAAGATTTCCTTTTCTTTTTGTCATATATATTGAAAAAGTTGATTTTTACCTTGACATGTTTCAGCTACAACCTGTAACCTTCCTCAGAAGGGTCACTTGATGTTACTGTGATGTGTCATTGTCAGCTGTTTTATCCAGGTTTGCCAAACAACAGGGGACAATTATGCCCCCTGCTGCCTGGCATCCCATGGAGGACAGAATCTCAGGTGTGGGATACGGTGTAGGATCCCTCATCCGTGTTCATGGTCCTCAGGCTTTCCTACTTAATGGTACCAGCTCACCTTGACTCCGCTTGCTTTTGGTAGATTGTACTGGGTTTGTCGGTGCATATAAAGTATCCCCTCAGTGTAGTTGCTCATCCTAGTGGCACCACATGAAACTGGCATCATCTTTGATTCAACATCAAGTTTTGTTTTTGTGAAAAAAGTCTGTACCACACTGGACCGTGAAAAGGTTTTGTGTGTTACCAGACCATCTGTGATACCATATAAGTCAATATAATGTAAATAACTATGAAAAAAAAAAAACAGTGAGTAATGGAGGTTGGCTATTTAAAAATGGCAGGTTTGCAAGCACCAATATTTTATATTTTCAGTAATCAGTAGGTGCTAATACAGCTTATACCTTCTTCATCATCATACAGTTTTAGCTCCTCTTCCATTCACCATTTCACAGTGTCATTATACGGTGGGATGTCTTTGGTCAAATCCCTAATTTGCAAGACCTTTTAGAAGAAACAGAAACACAGTGACACCTAAAATAGCAAATGAAGAGTAGGTTTTGTGCAAATACATTAAATTCAGTCCTTTTTTTCATGTCTGTAGTATAGATATGTGTTTTCATTATGGTATAGTATAAAAAAGTTAGAACCACTGTGTTTTCATTACCTCTCAATGGGTCATTTATGGTTATACAGTGAGTGGGTTGACATTCTGAGTCTGCCATGTGGTGGTGTCGTGTTTCTGCAGCAGGTCAGGGTCATCTTTTTTCCCTTTTATTCTGAGTGTTATCCAGTGCATAAGAAAAGACCTACAACTCATGAGTGTCAGCTACAGTTAATTTTAGGTATGTAAAAGGGACTGTGTTATTAGCTAAATTAAACCATCTAAAGGTTAGGGCTCCAATGGCTCACCTGGTGGAGCACATCCCAAGTACTGATCACTGCAACCTGGGTTTGATTCTCTCTCTCTCTCTCCTTCCCATCTTAAATTTCTCTCTCCTTTGTGTGCATTATCTCTAATAGATGCAAAAATGCCTCCAAAATCTTCTTCTAGCTTCTAACTTGATGAATTGTCCTGTCTGCAGTGACTTGTCGTCCAATCAGCTGTCGTCTTTGCCTCTAATGAGCTTGCAGAGTTTAACCCATCTGCGATTGGCTGGAAATGATGAGCTGATGGAACTGATACCCAGAGAGAACCTACCACGAGTCAGGTGAACTGATGCATATGGACCTAAACAATGAAAACATATTTAAAAGAAGACAATCCATGGCTCACTTACCATAACTGAAATATGAAATACCAAACAAAATATGACCAACACAGCCGCCGGAGGGGGGCTGACATCACCAACAGCCTTGCATTCACCTCGTAGAGTGTAAACTGGGACTGACACAGACCTCACTGTGCTTTTGACCTCAGTGTTTATGGTGGTTGTGAAAATGTCAGAATAAACCCTCATTTTCTTCCACTTAACCAGAAAATAAATCTCTAGAATTACGCTCACAGTCCAAACACCGGACCTTTAACTGGAAGAATTTTGAATCAACATCAACGGTGTTTAGATGTCAGAAACACACAGTCCTCAAATCTAATCTCCCCTCTATGGAACGACATTTAAAAGGAGAATCCACTGAATTAAAGGTGTAATAAAGCTGATTTATCAGAGCTTTATTTAGACAAAGGAACATCCATAAATAACTATAAATAAAATGTGTGTTTGTATTTGTGCACAGAGTGATGGAGCTGCCTTACGCTTTCCAGTGCTGTGCCTTTGTCTCCTGTGAAAGACGAGGAGGTTCTTCCTGGGAGAGAGAGGAGGTGTTCGGAGGAGCAGCTGATTCCTCTGGGCGAGACAGTGTCTTCCTCTCCAGCCAAGGTTTAACATCAGAATCGCATCATAATAAGAGCAGCAGTATAGATAATCATGCCTCTGTTGTTTCCAGTGTAAACATGATAGCACTAAAATAGATATCATGTGAAGGGAAACAGTACAACTTATCTAAAGGTGAAAGATCAAGCAGCAGGGATGGAATGTAATATGCATAATTATATTTTTATTAGTGTATAATCAATGAGTTTCTCTTACCTTAGGATGAGGCATTTATATCTACAGATGGAGAGACTCGACAATCTGCACCACCATGTTTTTACAGTAGCTCAGAATCGACTCGCTCCCCTTTTTTGTTGTTTTGTATTTGGTGACAGTCACTACTAAGCTGCATTACTGTGACACAGTTTACACTTACATTGTAAATGTTTGAAGTAAGTGTGTAGATTGTTGTCTTTACAGCTTGAGCACTTGGTGTAGAATAGAATAGACTGTATCTTTATTGTCCCTTACGATGGAAAATTGTACTTGGCTCTCCTACATACAGTGTGCAGTGCTAAAATATGAGATAAAATCATAATAAGAATAAAAATAAATAAAATTTGATTTGATCAAATAAATGAAAACAGAATAAAACACAGTACAAATAGGGCACAGTGCTGAAACACCCCCCCCCCCCCCCCCCCAATAAGTATAAGTATTGAACAAATTAAAATTTGGGGCTGATGAGAGTGCTAAATGGAAAACTGGAGTCACTTAGACTCAGGCTGTGCTTGCCGTGTATTAATATATGTTGGAGTCGCAGATCTAACCATCAGTTTCTCTATAAGACAACAAGCAATGTTTGAAAAACCAAGAAGATTTCTTTTTTTTCTTTTCTTTCTTTTCTTTTCTTTTCTTTTCTTTTCTTTTCTTTTCTTTTCTTTTCTTTTCTTTTCTTTTCTTTTCTTTTCTTTTCTTTTCTCTTCTTCTTTTCTTTCTTTTTATTTTTTACCCAGAGGATTTCTTGTAAATATTTAGCTATGTTCCAATGGTGCAATGATTTTTAACTATGTAGATGGAACATACTGTAGTTTGTTGTTCTCTTTTTTCCACTGCAGCAGTATGTGTGAAAGGCCTTAAAAATGGATTTGTGATATTTCTGCAGTAGATCAGGACTGGGAGGATCTTCTGATGGAGTTTGATGATGAACCCAAACCTCAGCATTCTGTCCACTGTAGCCCTGCACCAGGTACAGTCAGATGTGGACTTAACCTACTGGACTAAACTATGACCTTCAGTTAAATTCAATAAATGTCTTAGAATGGTGATGAATTATAAAATGTGAAACGTCTGCTTTAAATGTCTTGCAGGGCCATTCCGACCGTGCCTCCATCTTCTTGGCAGTTGGCTGATCCGAGGAGGGGTGTGGCTCATTGCATCGCTCTCACTCATCAGTAATTGTCTTGTTGCCCTGTCAGTCTTCTTATCCCCCGCCACCTCGGTCATGCCCCCGAAGCTGCTGATTGGCCTGCTGGCCCTGGTGAATGGCCTGATGGGAGTGTGGAGTGGCTGGTTAGCAGCTGTGGATGCCTGGACATTTGGCAGCTTTTGGAGGTATAACACCAGACCAAAAACGCTCCACACATAGAGAACAATTTGGTATGGGGAACTCTTGAGATTATGGAGACTGTTGTGATAGAAGTGACTCTAGGAATTCAAAAATCTTTGGAATATCGGGACATTTTTGAGTTAACTTCTTATGACTGTAGTGGACCATAAAAGCTTTGGTGTGACTAAAGCAAATTTTTCCTTCTTCTAGTTCTTTTTCTTCTTTTTTGGCCGATAATAGTCTTACATAATGACTAGCCTATCTTGTACATCAGTGCAAAAAAATAATCACACACCTAAGAAATATCAATATAAAGCCTGCCACATATTTCGCAAGAACAGAGAATTTTGTTCCTTTTCTCAAAGTGGCAAGAACAAGAACAAATTCATTCTGGCCAGGACATTTCATGTGTTACGTCCTCCGACTCTGCATTAAGCACGCTTGCTTCAAATTTCTGCCCAATCACACAATAGTTCACGAGAAAAAAGTTTTGCCTGGATGGTATGTTGAAACCAAGCTTTGACAACTCCTACATTGGGGCAGCGAGAAAAAAATTGCATCATTCTTTTAACGCTGCAGTGGGAGTGTTAAGAAACGTCTCTGTTCTTATGGAATATGTAGCAGGCTTTAAAGTCATGGGGAAAATGCCCAGTCCATACCTTTGTCCATGTGTGCTGTAGGTATGGTGCGGCCTGGGAAAGCAGCTTCCTGTGCAGACTCAGTGGCTTCCTGTGCGTGTTTGCATCCCAGACCGGCCTCTTTCTCCTCACTGTCGCAGCTCTGGAGCGATGCCTGGCCGCCACAGCACGCCACCACAAAGATGAAGGACAGAACGGTGAGGAGGTGGAGCACACTTCAAACATCAAACACTATCTGTTGGCTGTGTCTGATTTAACTCTTGTCTTTTTCCAGGTGGCTCCTCATTGGCTCTCTTTGTCCGACTGGCCATCTTTTTGTGTTTTTTGCTGGGCCTAGCTATTACTCTGCCCCCCCTGGTGACTGGACACAGTAGCACTTCCCTCTGTTTGCTGCTGCCTTCATCTTCCTCCTCTTCGTCTGTAGCCTTCTCTGTCTTCCTGGTTCTCCTAGATTCGTTGTGTTTCCTCATCATGACCTTCGCCTACACACGCCTCTATTGTCGAGCCAACAAAACCCCACCCACCTCTGAAGAGGATGCAGCACTGACCCGACACGTGGCTTGGTTGCTCTTCTCTGACTGCCTCCTCTACCTCCCTGTAGCCTTCCTCTCCTTCTCCTCCCTGCTACACCTCCCGGCTGCTGGACCAGATGCAGCAAAGGCAGTGCTACTGCTTGTGGCGCCACTTCCTGCCTGTATCAACCCTCTGCTGTATCTCCTCTTCAATCCACATGCACGAGAGGAGCTGGCTGCACTGGCCAAACGCACCTGTGGGGCTGTGGTCGTAAGTGTGAGCAGAGGAAGACGACCTGGGAGCAGATCCAGGTTGGATCCGCTAGATTTAGTGTACGATGAGGATGCAGAAAAACAGTCATGTGACTCAACACAGGCCCTGGTGGCGGTCGGAGGCACTAAGGAGGATGAGGAGGAGGGAAGAGGGACGAGTGAGACACAACACTCAGTGGCATTTGTTGTTCCACGTCACTAAATGGACACACAAGAAGTCTTACTCACTCACCTGCCAAAAGTCAAACATGTTGACATCATCTGGTGATGAATAAGGGTTTTACAAACTGTCAGACACTCGCCTGAGTTCATCAACTATATTCGGTACATATTTATGTTTTGTTTTGGTTTTTTTTTTACTTCATAGTTGGTCCGGATTTCTTCAATGCCTTTCCTCTGCTGCATTACAGCAGAAACAATGTACAAAACTAGCTACTGTTAGCTTAGAAATGGAGTCATTAAATGACAAGCTACAATCCCAACGCATACAACACATACATCACATTAGCACAGTATGCGTGAAACTATGTTTTAAACATCTGTATATCTGTCAGACTGAATCGAAGCATAACTAAATCAAGTCCTCTGACTGTCTGCCTGTAATGTGATGTACAGGACTTCTTTGACTGAATGTAAAGTGAATTTCAGAGGTGACACAACTGTAGCAGAGTCAAAGTCTATCAAAGGGAATAAACAAACAATAACTCAGCTCAAGAAAACCGATGCATCTCTGATCATGTATTAAATATTTAGACAAATCAGAGGACAAATAAAAAATAAGAAACAGGAATAACTCAGCATTACAGCATATGAACACTCACATGTGGTGATGTACAAATATTCTGTGAGTGAAAAAACTTTTGAGCTACTCTGGATTTTTTTAATCAGCATCACAGAAATAAAAATCCAGACCCTCACAGGAGTTCTAGTATGAAAAGAAGAAGAAGACAGGTGACAAAAACCTAAATGCAAACAGATACACAAGGAGACTGATGATCAAACTGTGTGGCAGTAAATGTAGCAACAACATTGAAAAAACAAGATGGACATTAATGCACAAGAAGGTGGTCACCGTGTACACAACATTATTTCTTTCTCTTTTTGTGTTTGTCCGTTCACTGAAACTGAAAAAGTAAGACTAAACAATAATCTGGGAATGGACAGTCCTAGTCTGCAGGAAAAACACACACACAAACACGCAAACATACACATATGCATCATAAAAAATGTCACTTCATTGCCGAACTAAACGTTTATTATGAAATATTGCATGTTTTGCAGCATTGTGTCGCCAAACACCCAGCAAATGTTCGACCAAAAGCTGCCGTACAATTGCTGTGTGTCTTGTGTGTGTTTGCGTGTCCACAGCTAATGCGTTTTTGTGAGTGTGTGTGAAAACTGAAGCGTCTGTGTGAGTTTTGTCGCCAAGTCGACCCCCAAACTGAGAAAACAGGAATCAGAAGACAAACAGGATTAAAGAAGTGAAGAAGATGTTCATCAAGAAATGCATTACCAGTCCTTTCAAATAATATTTTCTCTTTCTGTCATTTTTTTTAACTTTAAAATACCTGCAATCCATAATGTATACTCAGTAAGTACCAGAGCTAGGAGTTGGTGGGGGGTCAAACTAGAGCTAAAAGGAGATGGGATACTGGACTTCATCAGGTGGACACAAATGAAACTCCATTATGATGATACAGTTTGCTTCCTGTTTCCACTGGATGTGGAAATACAAGGCGCTGGTGGGTTTAAAAGATGATAATATGTCAGTGAAATATACTTTGGAATATAAATACGTCAGAAATATACAGGGTTTAGTTCCTTTTTTAGTTATTTGCTGTAGGAACAAAGTCATAAAATATTCATTAGTGCATATTCGCTCCAAACGAGAATCATCTCATTGTTACTGTAAAATACAGAAGCAGGGGCTGCATGGAGCTTTGTAGCATTTTTTCCTCTTTTTGTCCATTGTATGATTTTTATGAACCATCCAGCCTTAAGATGCATTACAGAAACACCAGAATTTGATTTACATGTTGTGACAATAAAAACTGCATCCTAGCTACACATCAGTGTGTGACAAGCTGGGATATAGACTGTGTTAATTTCACCTTAAGCAAGACCAGAAATGAATAAAACAAAAAATTTTAATCAGGGATCTTTTTTTGTTGTTGTTGAAAGTGAGGATGGAGGCAGTCAGTTGTCATGTAAGCAGGGCTGCTACTATTGCCTTTCATTTATTTTCAATGTATTTAAAGGATATAATCTGATTTTATTTTAAGGCTTTAAGGAGTCCTAATTGCGAAAATGTACTTAGAGATTCATAATCATGTCTTTATTAATGTAAGAATAAGTATAGTTTGTTTTTTTTTTTTTCCTCATATCAGCTGTTTATATCCACATAGAGAACGGGTCCCTGTGGATGAAGTCTACCATGTTACATTCTCATTCTTAAACAGTAGCCCAGGATGGACAAACCAAACAGTGGCTCTCTAACGTTATTTGTTCTTCACATTTTTAGCCACCACCATAGGTTCTCCTACATAGGGAAGTCACAGCAGAAAAAATAAATAAATAAATAAATAAATAAAAGAGACATTGTCATATTTCTGAATCTGGAACCATGAAATAGGATAACTGACTGATTGATAATCGACACTGGCATATTATCACCTTAATGGGGTTTTAGAAATCCTGTCTTCTTGAAGCTCTGGTTTATCAGTGTAATGAGGTAATAAGATGTAATTAATAACCACTGGCTTTATATTGTTATCCCCTCTTTTCCTAATGTCCGGCCAAGTAACTTGTTTGAAAAGAAATTACTTGAAATTAACGAGGCATAAATTTTACATTTTTCAGGATCATTAATTTGCAAAATCGGAAATTGGAAATTGTTTAAATATTGCATCACAGTTCATCGTCAAAAACTGGTTTAAACACCTGCAGTTCATGAACTGAATATGCTTTGTGTGCTGCTGTAAATACAGGCTACTGTGACAATCCTGTTTGTTGTTGTGTAGACTGTGATAAATGTTATTTTTTTGTTTTGTTTGTACATAACATGTTTTATGATACATTTTCACTTTTTCGTCTGATAAATACGTTTAAATCTGCGTAAATGTGTTGCATGAGCATCACTCACATCACAACTTGCATGAGCTTTTACACACAATCAAATGTGGTTTGAGCATCTAAAAAAATCATCTTATGAATTTGTGGATTTGTGTGCAATGTTTTACTTTTTAATTATGGGATGGAGTAAAAATCAAAATGGCCAGACTGACTGAAAATACAGAAAATATCAGAGTTGAAGTTGTTAAAATGTCTCTTGTGTGTGGCAGTTCAGTGGCTGCACTTTCCTATAATCGTATATTAAAGAAGGGAAGTGGACTCTGTGTGTCTCGGCCATCACACACAGTCCAGAAAGAGCTGACTGCTGCAGTTTGGCAAACTTATGTATATTTGGTCAAGGGAGAGACTAGTAAAAATAGCAAGTTGATAGGACCCATAATTTGGGCGAAATTAGTAATTTTGGAATACAATGACCTGCCAATGGCTAATTATGTTGCTATGCCCAGAATCATAGAATCATCATTGAAGTGGGTTACCTAGCAACAGACATACAATAGGGCCAAGTTTCATGTGCAGAAACAGACATGCCAGCTGAGAGGTTATTCAACTGAAAATGCCAACGGAATTTACCAAGACAGTAAAGAAAGTAAAGGAATGAACTGTATCAGAGGATCTAGAACTCGTGGTTCCCCATGGGTCAACACACTAGTCAGCACTTAAATCTACGAGCTCATAAGTTTTTTCAGTGATACATCCCTTTGTTTTCTGCTTTGTTGTAAACTTTTGTAAAATATCTGAACATATTTTAGTCTGAAAAACCCAGACAGAAATGTAGTTTGTGACGTATATAAAACATATTTGTCTCTGCTCTGAGGAGTCTGTTTTATTTCAGCTGTGTAGAGTGGGTGTTGTGACTCATGATGTTTGTCTACATCAGTAAGTTTGAGTGGATTGTGACTCATTGTGGTTAAAAAATAAATCATTTTTAAATGATTACTCAATGACCCACAGCAGCATAAAGGGCTATGAACAGATCTTTACACATCATCAGGTTCTGAATCGTGTCAGAAGATTTAGAGAAAAAGGGTGTGAACATTTATCATCACGTCGCTATCTCTGAAATGGTAGCCTTAGTGTCTAATATGACAATTTAAAAGGTAACTCTGGTGAATTTTATAGCTTTCTTGTCATTAATAAATCCTATTAAAAGCATCAAATTGACAAAGTTAATACTTCTGTGTATCTACAGTCTGATTTATCTGCTTCCTCAATGACACAGAGCTCCATTTTCATCCAGAATCAAACATAAAGTGATTAACACCACTGTACTGGGGCCATGTGAATACTCACTGCATCATTCATTCACAAGTGTGTGTATTTTCAGATTCTGTCATTTTAACTGCAGCTTGAAGTATTTACACTATAATGACACTGTGGACCAATTTCAATAATGCAAACATTAAATTGAGTTGTGAATGAATTACAACTCAATTCAATGCTTGGGTTATTGTACTGTGAATCTTTTTAAAATAGTCAGTTAACATGTTTAATGTAATATAATGTGTAATGTGCAAGAATGTCTGTAAAAATTGGCAGAAACATTTATTTACAGACAAATTAGTCATTCTCATGATTTATCATGTCTATTTTGAACCAATTTGCAGAGGTTTGTCATTTTCACTGCATTAGTACTAACTGTGGATTAGCTGTGAATAATGTCATGTAAAGATGTATTACATTTTACATTACATTTACATTTTTGCATTTGGCAGACGCTTTTTTCCAAAGCGACTTACAGGGGAAAACTAAAAAAAATAAAAATAAAAATAAAAATAAAAATAAAATACAAGAATAGATTAAAGACATAAAGCAGCTGTACAATTAAAAACAATGTCGTACAAAGATTAAAAAGCAAAATTATAGACTAAAAATACAAGAATAGATTAAGAAGACATAAAAACAGCTGTGCAATTTAAAACAGTGAAATAAAAATACCAAGTAAAACAACAGAATAACCACAGTAATACATTTAAAATGGAATGTTTGAAAGTGCTAGGACAGGAGGTGCTCTCTGAAGAGCTGGGTTTCAGGAGCTTCTTGAAGACAGGGTGGGACGCCCCTGTTCTCATAGTGCTTGGTAGATCATTCCACCACCGTGGAACAACCCATGAAAAGAGCCTGGATTGTCTTGTGCAAGGTTTCGGGACCACCAGACAACATTCCCTAGACAAACGGAGTGGTCATGGGGCAACATAAGCTTTTATCAGTGCACCTAAGTAGGTAAGAGCAGACCCATTGAAAATTTTGTAGGCTAGAATTAATGATTTAAATTTGATGCATTATTTGATGTATTACAACTGAATATAAAATAGTGGCACATGATATTAGATCCAGCTCCTGGTCTGAGTGACCTTCACTATACATTTCTCTCTCTCTTGTCTTTGTGTCCTGTTTATCAAACACAGGTTGTAAAATGCCACCCACCCCCAAACTACAGTATGTAAAGAAAACATGGCAGCTCAAGGCAACAGATTCTGATCCATCTATAAAACTGGTTCAATTTGGACAAAAACACTGTGAGTAGATTATTTTAAAGGAAACTAGGAATTCACCTTCACACCACATGACCTGGAGGGTTTGTTGTGTATGATTTTCTGTGAGGCTGAACCATCCAATTTGAAGTCAAAATCCTGCTACAGGAAGACAAACAGCTCCACATAAACGGTGCTGATTATAATTACCCTCACCCGCAAGGGTATTCCAGTCAGGTCTGCATGTACTATGTACATACATCTGCACCTGTAACTCAAATCCATATCTCAGTCTTGCTTGAAGAGGAGTCTGAGCCAGATCTGCAGTCTAGTCCTCAGCATTGGGACATTGAACACTATCAGACATTTTTGTGAAGACAGCTCACAATGCTGAGAAAAAAACACTTTGCTGCATGACAGTATCAATAAACATTTTTGTTTTTTGCTGATTGAGAGGATGCTCCACATACCCACTGCATCTGATGGGTGCTCATAATACTACTACTGACACTGAAATGTATTCCTCCACATGTAACTTTATAAAAACTGATAATAGAAACACTTCCAAATCCTGGGAGAATGTTTTATGGGGCAAGGACCTGATTTATAACATATACATGTGTCTCTTATGTTTGTTTTTTT
Source organism: Sphaeramia orbicularis (assembly GCF_902148855.1). Lineage (NCBI taxonomy): Eukaryota > Metazoa > Chordata > Actinopteri > Kurtiformes > Apogonidae > Sphaeramia > Sphaeramia orbicularis. The sequence goes on along the minus strand of NC_043968.1, from coordinate 45,850,995 downwards.
GTTTATTTGCAACATATCATATCATTCTTTATATGTGTAGGCCAGCTTCATTGAATCTTCTCATTACTCACGTAGATGTGTTTTCTTTTAGACTGTTTGGGCTGATGGGTAAAACCATAGCTATGGCATATTTTAAATGAACTTAGTTTGTCAGTGATAAGACTCTCAGGTTTGTCAGAGTCAGGGGCTGCAGAGTCAGAGACATTTATAAAGAAGATCTGTTGATGTTTCTGACTAACTAACTAACTATTGGTGTGTTTGTTTCCAGGAAAGAGTAATTGAATTTGCTTATCATCACTTTAAAAATGAGCCACAAGGACAATTGTGAACAATGTTGGATATTTATTTTCCTAGCTACACATTCACCAGGCAAAGAAAATAAAGATCAGGTGAGTCATACTGAAATTACTTTAAAACAATTGCACAATTACTCAAAACAAACCAAGGAGAACTAGAGTCCTGAGTCATTATTTAACCTGTTTCTGTTTATTTCTTCTTAACATTTCATACAATTTGAAATAAGACAAAAGTTTAGTTTAGTTTCTTCTCCTCTGGTCTTTCACTATTATGCTTAAAATCAAATTCATCACTTTTTTCAAGTTGGATTGAAATGAAATTTTGTAGGCCTGCATCCATTATTCATTGACCAGCTCATTGCACAGTATCCTTTAACCCATAAAGACCCAACAACCACCATCGACCAAAACTGATATAAACTGTTTTATACCTGTTGATTCATTAATCCTATCAATACATGTAAATAGTTGGTGTAAAATACTGTTTGTCATCTTTTCATGGTCATCAGATATGACCCATTTGGACGTTCAGAGGCTCCGTAGTGAATGTGGAAATGCCGTCATCTTCTACAACATTGAGTCACCAGTAAAACCCACAGAGTTGGATCAATCACAGTGGATGGAGACGCTGGGTTTATGTTCAGTTGATGATTTATTTTTAACTGAAAAAGTAATTTTTCCTTCAGTTTTCATTATTTTGACATAATAACCATTGAATTTACTCTGAGCCTTTATGAACATCCACATAATCAGTGAATTAAATATAGGAAAATACGTGATTTTAACTGAAAAAAAAAAAGTAAAACACAGAGGATAATATTATAATAAATGGTGAAAAAAGGTTAAAAAAAGAGAGAAAAAATTATTTGGGAAGCACCACAAAAGGAGCACTGGGTCTTTATGGGTTGAAAATAACATTGTTTCATAAAAAAAGTTTGATATTAGCCACTTCACACTGCAATAACAAATGTACATTTACAGAAGCACAAACGTTCATTCATATATTCAGTCAGCCGTAGACTGAGCCGCAAAGTGTGTTTCTTATCTGTCCTCTCCAAGAAAAAGACTTTAGATTCACCTTCAACACCTTCAAGCCACACCTACTGGACTAAAACACTGCATTTTCCAGAGCAAATTAGTAAAAATTACTTGACTTGGTTTTATTTTTTGATAGAGCCATGAGGAAAAGAATGTACACTGTGTTTAAATTCTATGGTTTTACATCTCATGACAAGATAAAAAAATATATATATATCATACCTGGTTGTAACATTATTTAAAGCTACATTAGTGTAAAACAACACTCCACAGATTCCACCATGTCACTATTTATTAACAAAAATGAAGCTAAAATGGAGGAATTAATTTATATGATATAAGAACCTGGTGATGACTAATTTTTTTTTTTTCTTATGCATTGATACATAAAACCACAGAAGTATTTTTCTCATGACTGTAAACAGATCGATGCCTATGACTCATACCAGCAGCTCAACATGCTCAGAAAATAGTTTACTGATGCTGAAAATCTAAAAAGCATTCAGAGTTAGTGGGATGCAGCTGTGTGAAATGTCATGCACATAAGACAAGTGGAGGTGATGGAGCAGCTTTTCACCATGGCGATGAAGCGGTAACCTGCCGCTTGTTGGCACGGCGATGCTGTTGTTGCTGTAATGTGGCATCCAGGTCACTGATAAGAAGGACAATATCGATAAGGAAGACAATGCTGTGTGTGTGTAAGATAAGATAAGATAAGAGCGGACAGAGGAGTCACTGTAAAGCAAAAAATATTTTTATGTTTTGTTGGGAGAAGCTGAAGCTGCTTGAACACAGAGGTCAAAGGTCACAGAAACAAGAGAAAATGATCAGATCTGTTCATTTGTGGGCTGTAGATACAGTTCATTTCCATTTTTAACAATAATAAAGACAATACATCTACATAAACACGACAATTAGATATAATAAGTATGAGAATATTCTTAAGACCACTTTTTAAAATTTTGCAGAAATCTGTTAAGTACAATATTGCTTCCGTACTTCGCAGACCTCCTTGATGAAGATAAATTCCTCCTAAGCATAACATTTGACATTAAATATTTCATAGGAATAAATCTCTAAATCCATTTTCCCCTTAAAGTGTATTTTTTATTTCTTAAAGAGCTTTTAGCATGCATTCCCACCAACAGAACACATTTGTTTCTTACAGCAATAAAACATAATTACATCTGTAACCCTTTCATGCATAATCACTACAGTGGACAATTAACCCTTTCATGGACAGTGTTCACTACAGTGGACAGCTATTCTACAGCTGTTCTCTTGTATATTCATGGGTTTGGTGTTTTATTTCCCTATCAGCCAACACAGTGACCAGTTATGCACCATCCCAAACGCTGCAATTCATATCATTACTGTAACTTTGCTGTTCTTGCAGTAACATATTTTAGTGTAAATCAATTGCTAATTGTTATTAGACTGTAATTAACAGATTTCTTAAAAAAATTTTTTTTTTCTTTTTTGCATATTATCTCCATGACGTGAGTAATAACTAGCATTAGAGTATGTTAAAATATGAGAAAACATCAGATTGGTGGCATTAAAAATTTATTTATTTCATAGTTTTCAAACAGTATATCACTTTCTGATGATGGGTTTTAAATACATGTTTCTTTGCTTCAAAAATTAAATGCACGGTGTCCAGCTGAGTGGACATTTTTTTAACTCCATGAAAAAAAGGTTCATTAAAAAAATTTGAATTGCATTTTTTTTAAGCCTAAAGAGGAATAAAATCAAGCTATTAACATTCATTTTGTCTTCTGTTAATGTAATTATACTTTTCTTTTTTCTTTTGTTCAGAACAAAAGAAAAAAGAAAAGTATAAAGGAATAAAATTACTCAAGAAAAAATATTGTCTAAGGTTCTCATAATTTATGCATGACAGGGTTAATCTACAGCTGTTCTCTTGTATATGCATGGGTTTTGTTGTTTTATTTGCATATCAGTGGACACTTATGCACCATCTCATACACTTTGCTGTTCTTGATAAACCTGATCTACAGTAGCATGTTTGAGTGTAAATCAATTGCTATTTGTTTTTAGACTGTCATTAAAGTTTTCTTAAACCAAAAGGTTTTTTCTTTGCATATATCATCTCCATGAAGTGAGTAATAACTAACTAGTTATTATCATACTCTAATACTAGTATTAGAGTATGATAAAAACATCAGATTAGCTGCATTAAAAATGTTTTTATTTCATAGTTTTCACACAGTATATCACTTTCTGTTATTGAGTTTTGAAAAACATGTTTCTTTGCTTCAAAAAATTAAACGCATGGTGTCCAGCTAAGCAGACAATTTTGTAACTCCATAAAAAAATAGGTTCTTAAAAAATTTAAATCACGTTGGTTTTGTTCATGCCTGAAGAGGAATTAAAAACACTTAGGAAAAAAACATCTTGACAAAAATTCACATAATTCATGCATCAAAGGATGAATCAAGCAGATATATTTCCATCTAGTTCAGTGACCGTATCAGTGTATTTCTTCATACGTTGTGAGTCCAGTTTCTCCAATGCTGAACCCCTTCACAGATGTTTGTTACTCTACAAAACCTGTGTCTGATGTTTGAATGTTTGACTTGGTTTGGTTTTCTCTGTTATTCTTGAACTGATGGAAAAGTGAATTTTCTCTGTGGATCAATAAAGCTAATCTATAACAGTATGTAGCTGCTTGAACCTTTATCCTGCTGCTCCTTCTGCTGGACAAACTGACACAATAACATTATGGAGGTCTTTTCATTTGATCTGACACTAATTAAAAGCAAAAAAGTAAAAGTAAATAAAACCTGACTTTATTCACAACCTTCTAATGAGGTCTAAAACCTGTTGAACTTGTTTTTTATGTGGTGGTTATCGTTCAACCCAGTTTGGTGACTACAGTCCAAAATAGTAGCCTGCACTGCCACCTGCTGGTTGAACCATGCTATAGCATAAAGTCCAATATATACAATAAACGGCAGGTGAAATCTAGTTAATTTGACATTTTATTGCATTAGTTTTGTCTTATTTTATTTTGAGAATAAAAGCAGATATAAATCAAATAAATTCATATTTTTAAAGAGTGACAAATATTACAAGAATGAAAGCATCATTTTATCCATATGAAATGTGATCATATAACATATGTAATATCATACAACAGGGGTGTCAAACTCATTTGAGTTCAGGGGCCACATACAGACTAATATGTTATAAAGTGGGCCAGACCAGTAAAATAATATAAATAATAGGATAAGAACTTATATATAATGTCGACACCAAAGTTTTCTCTATGTTTTTGAGTGAAAAAAAGTCAAATTCCATGGTGAAAATGTTTATATCTACAAACTCTACTTGAACATCACATGAACAAATATGAAAAACCTGAAAATTATTTAAAAAAAGAAAAAAAAAAGTGCAATTTTAGCAATATTACACTTTAGTTTATCACTAATACATGTGCATCATAACTTACAGATCACAGTGGATCTACAAATACACAAAACATGTAGTATCAGGCAGAATATTGTTAAAATTCTACATGCTTCTCTTAAGACATTTCAGGTTATTGAAATTTTTTGTAAATCTGTAAATGCAAAAATTTTTGTGTAATTTGACCTTTTTCACACTAAAACAAAGAGAGAAATTTGTGTTTTTCTTTATTTATAGGTTATAATGATAGTGCTTTACTGGTCTGACCCATTTTAGATTGAAATGACCTAAAAGGATTTTAACACCATTGGCTGTTGATATCTTCAGTGTACTTTTTGCATTTCATAAATTCATCCCACAGGCCAGATTGGACCCTTTGGCGGGCCAGTTTTGGCCCCCGAGCCACATGTTTGACACCTGTGTCATACAACATGCTACTAAATACAATCTTTGGTTTTATACAAACAAACAGACTGCTGTATGTACTGTACTTCTAACGCTATTCAGTCTGTTTCTCATAAAAAAATGATCAAAGTATTTTTACCATGACTTTATTGACACTGAAATATATTTATTATATAGGGCCTAATATATTATATATTTGTTCTTGTAATGTCCTATTTTTAAATCCTCAGTGTGTCCCTACTACTCCTTAATAGGAAAATAAATACTTCCAAATAATTTAGTGCAAATAAAACTACACTAAAGGCACATATATTAATATTACACTGTGGTACAGTACAGAGGTTTAAAATCATAGAACTGTTTTAAGTTGCACTTATAAAAACTACTTATAAATATACTGATAAAAATACTGAAAAAAAACCCCGAAACAAAACAAAAACTAACGACTATCTCATCTATCTTCGTCCAGTCGTTTGAAGATCCAATAAAAACAAGCTGGAGTCAGTGGAGATGAGGATTAATGACACAGAGGTCAGGTAAGTGGAAATTTCTTGTGGGAATTTCAGGATCTCAGCAACCTGAGATGATCTACCACTACAACTTGTTTTAATAATGTGGACGTGTGGACATCTCTGGTTTGATACTTTAATTTTTCTCTGTGATGTGAATGTAGAGAATGGAAGTGAACTGTTAATTCAGCAAAATGAGGACTTTTTGGTTCCATAACAGCTTAGCTACAGCTCACTGTTCTGACAACAGTGTTGAAAATCATGGTTCCAACACTGGTACCCTGTTATCTGTCATGTAATTTGTTTAATGAAAGGTCACAATCTCATGTTGTATTACGTCCCAGGGAAAACAGGGGTCTTCTATGAAAAAAAGTGTACAGAGCATGAGGGAGTTTATGTTTTGTTTTAAGTTTTGTATCTTTTCCAATGATTTTTTTTTTTCAATCTTGCATCATTTAACCCATAAAGACCCAAACATCCACTGTCTACCAAAACTATCTACTGATGTAAACTGTTTAATACCTGCTGATCCATTAATTCTATCAATACATATAAATAATTGGTGTAAAATGCAGTTTTTCATCTTTTCATGGTCATCACCCATTTGGACTTTCAGAGGCTCCGTAGTGAACGTGGAAACACCGTCATCTTCTACAACATTGAGTCACCAGTAAAACCCATGGAGCTGGATCAATGACAGTGGATGGAGACACTTGTTTTATGTTCAGTTAATGATAGATTTAACAGAAAAAAGTCACTTTTTCTTCAGTTTTCTTTGTTATTGGCATAATAACCTTCAGTTTTAATCTGAGCTTTAATGAACATTTACATGATCAGTGAATTTAATATAGAAATAAAACTGATTTTTACTGGAAAAAACAAAAAACAAAAAACAAAATATAGAGGATAATATTACAATAAATGGTGACAAATCACACTTAAGAGAAGTTCACTGCAGAGGGTCTTTATGGATTAAACACACGGCAAGAAAAAAAAACAAAAAACAAATATATTAAAGAGGCTAATAAAAATAAAATATGAACCAGAAAATTTACAAGAAATTGATCTCAACAACCAGGAACAACACAAAACAATCCTATCTACACTGTAAAAAAAAAGTGTAAATTACAATAATTGCAACATTTACTAAAGGTAGTTTTGAGAAATATGAAGCTGAATTAAAGATATCCAAATAATATATTGATAAAATCAAGATTCAAACTGTTAAAGACCTAGAGCTATTTTTGTAGTGACTTGTAAATACATTTTTCTCTACATTCAACCTTTTTTAAGTGATTTTCTGGGTGACCCTTTATCATTACATAATCTGCATTTTGTGCATTTCCAGTGAAGATCACCAAATCTAAATATATTTTCTTCTATTTAATTTATTGATCATGTATTTTTGATAAAAGCACAGGATACATTCAAAGGTTGTTATATCAAAACAGAGACACCTGGAGAAAAAGTGACTTTTCTAGCCAAATATATCATTAACTAATCATAAAAACATGTCACAGCCACTCTAATTCATCGAACAACAGTACATGGGTATTACTGGTGAATCAGAGTTGTAGAGGATGAGTCTTTCCATGTTCACTATGGAGACTGTAAACATCCAAATGGATCATATCTGATGTTGATGAAAAGTTCAGAAAGTGTATTTTATCTGAATTATGAAAATGGATCAATAACATCAATGGCTCAACAGTTATTAAATATTTTAGATCAGTAGATGCTTTTGGGGGCTGATGGTTGATTAGCCTACCTGTTTGATTTTTTTTTTTTTTTTTCTGTAAAGAAATATCTAACACATGATATTTCATTTATTATGAGCTGTTTATGCAATTTATGTAAATGTTGGGAATGTGACAGAGGTTACTGAGTGGAAATGAATAAACTGAGGCAACAAAATATCATAATTTTAAAGGTGTAGTCATCCCTGTTGGATTTTCATTTTGTAAAAGCGGGCAGTACATCACTTTATTAGTTAAACTGATTCCTGTGTTGATCTGTTTGCTGGACCAACATCAGAAATCCCCAGCAGCGCCCAGGGTTGTGACAGGCACGCCGACCCTGTCATCATGTGACACAGCAGATAGCAGCACCACGGACAGACCTCTCACTCTGCTGGGGTTTCTGAGCATTAACACTGTCTCCTTGTAGGTCTAGATCACAGGTGTCAAACATGCGGCCCAGGATGAATTAGTGAAATGCAAAAATTACACTGAAGATATTTACAATCAATGGCGTAAAAAGCATTTTAATTCAGGTTCCACATACAGACCAATTAGATCTCAGTTGGATCAGGTCAGTCAAAGAGTATCATAATGACTTATAAATAATGAAAACTGCAGATTTTATCTTTGTTTTAGTGAAAAAAAGTAAAATTACATGAAAATGTTTACATTAACAAACTATCCTTTTACAAAAAATATGAATAACCTGAGCAAATATGAACAACCGGAAATGTCTTAAGAGAAGTAAATGCAATTTTACCAATATTATACCTGGTACTATATGTTTTGTGTATTTGTAATTGCAACGTAAGTTGTAATGCACATGTGGAAATGATAAACTGAGGCAGAATATTGTTAAAATTGCACTTGTTTTTCTTAAGACATTTCAAATTGTTCATGTTCTTCAGATTTTTAAGGAAACGTTGTAGATGTAAACATTATCATAATGTAATTTCACTTTTTTCACTGTTATTATTTTACTGGTCCGGCCCACTTGAGATCATATTAGGGTGAATGTGGCCCCTAAACTAAAATGAGTTTGACACCCCTGGTCTAGATCAAGGTTGTCAAACTCATTTGACATACAGTCCATTGGATCTCAAGTAGGCCAGACTGGTAAAATAATAGTATAATAGCATATGAATAAGGACAACTCTATTATTTCTCTTATTTTTAGTGTAAAAAAGTCCAACTAAAATTTTTGGGAAAAATTTCGTTTTGTGCACAAAATGGCAATACACATTCTTTAATTATTCAAATAAAATGTTTATGTTTTTCATTAAAAAAAATGTGAGTAACCTGAAAAAATTGAAAATTCTTTGGAAAAATAAGTGCAATTATAGCAATACTAGGCCTCCACTTATCATTTATACATGTGCATTACAGATCTGATCTACAAAGGCACAAAACATTTAGTAACAGGCAGAATATTGTTACATTTTTAGAGTTCGCAGTTTGGAATTTGGAACGAAAATGAGTTTGAAACCCTTGACTGTTAATGTCTTCAGAGTACTTTTTGTGCTTTGAAAATTCATCCCACAGGCTGGGCCTTTGGCTGACTGGTTTAAGCCCACGGACCGTATGTTTGACAACCCTGCTCTACATGAACAGCAGCACTTTTCAACATGTTTTAAGTATTTTTGGTTGTTTCATTACTTACCTGTGGTGCTTCTCAAAATCAGCCTTTGTTAAAAGATTATTTGTGTACTTTTCTCTCTATTCATCATCTTCTGATTCTGAGTCTAGATGTATTATTTCTAGCTAATTATACTCACTGGTAATCGTGCAGCTTTTGATTTCTGTATGTAAGTCTTCTGTATCCTCTTTTCTCTGTTTGTATACTGTTTACTGCACAGGTGTCAAACATGCGGCCCGGGGGCCAAATCCAGCCCACCAAAGGGTCCAATCTGGCCCGTGGGATGAATTTGTGAAATGCAGAAATTACACTGAAGATATTAACAATCAATGGTGTAAAAATAATTTTAATTCAGGTTCCATACATACACATATAAACTAATTAGATCTCAATTGGGTCAGACTAGTAAAATACTATTATAATAACCTATAAATAATGACAACTACAGATTTTATCTTTATTTAAGTGTAAAAAAAAAAAAAAAGTAAAATTACCTGAAAATGTTTACATTAACAAACTATCCTTTTACAAAAAAATGTGAATAATCTGAAGAAATATGAACGTGAAATGTCTTGACAAAAGTAAATGCAATGATATCAGTATTGTACCTGTTACTAAATGTTTTGTGTATTTGTAATTATAATGTAAGTTGTAATGCACATGTGTAAATGATAAACTGATGCAGAATATTGTTAAAACTGCACTTGTTTTTCTTAAGACATTTCAAGTTGTTTAACATTATTCAGTTTTTTTAAGGAAATGATGTAGATATAAACATTATCATAATGTAATTTTACTTTTTTCACCGTTCTTATTTTACTAGTCCGGCCCACTGAAGATCAAACTGGGCTGAGTGTGGCCCCTAAACTAAAATGAGTCTAACACCCCAGGTTTACTGTGATACTGCTGCACAAATGTGTGTTTGCAGGGCTGAATAAAGAAGTATTCAACCACCTGATAAATACAAACACAAAGCCCCAGAATCATGTTTCATCTGCCCATGAAGCCTGCTGACAAAGCCAGTCCACCCAGAAATGCCTGTTAAAGTACATGGGAAAAATAAGTAGGCTGGCCCTTTATTTTTAAAGATTCCGAAAGAGTGGTACATCTTCTCAATAATAGACAATCTTTGACGGAGCTAGCCGGCTAACTATAACTAGCTCAGATAGACGCCATTAGTTCAGGGAAAAGCAGGCAGTCGCATCAGGTTGAAAAGGGTATTAGCTCGCAGTTAAAACAAAATATCTGACATTTGTTGGCGCTTATTGATAAGGTTCAGATTCACGTATGCTGTCGATGTGTTTTTCTCATAATTTTTAGCTCTTTTTCTGAAGTCGGAAGCTGATGTGAGCTACGCAAGACTTCAGTTCCGAGGGGGTTAGCATTAGCAGCGCTAGCATAGCAGTGTTAGAAGCCGTTTGTTTTTGTGCTTTTGATCCGTTCAATAAATTGCCTGCCATGGCGGCCGGGGGGACGGGCGGCAACAGCAACAAAACCTACTCGTTCAAGGTGGTGTTGCTGGGGGAAGGCTGTGTAGGGAAGACGTCGCTGGTGCTGCGTTATTGCGAAAACAAATTCAACGACAAACACATCACAACTCTACAGGTAAGAGTGACAGGAAGCTGCTAGCTGCGGTTAGCTGCCGCCCTGACAGCTAAAGGAGCTGATTGTTTATGTGGAAATCAAAGCGGACGGGAGGGTGGGGGTGTTTGGTCGAGGTGTGTGTGTGGGGGTGTTTTGTTGCTGTCACTCGGGGTGGACGCATGTTTGGCTGCTCAGTCCGTCCCGTGGGAGCGGAGTTGTTGCGAAATCGAGGTGTTGTGGCTGAAATAGGAGCTGCTCGTCTCGCCGGGATTATCCGAGGTGACAGAGGAGAAAGTCAGGAGTCCCGTGGTCTGTGTACCTGCCGAGAAACACATAATCTGGTCTGGCTTTGAGTTCCACCCAGCTCAGCCACGGAGAAATGAGATACACAGTATTACTTGAAAGCAGCTGACCATTCTGATTTATTGTTTGTTGTGACGTTACTGTAGTAGTTGTAGATTTGGAAAGAAATCATAAGCATAGAATCCAAACATCAAAGCCAAACGGTGCAATTTGTCTCTTAAGTAATATTGTAATACCAATAAGTATAGTAGCTGATGATGTGGAAATGCATTGTCTCCAGCTAAATTCTATCTGAACAACTACAGCACCTTAGTCCCCCTAAACTCTGGGCAAATGCTTGTGTTCCTTCTTTTTTTTATCACTTACAAGGAAAATATCAATTTAACACTTTAGACTCATTATTAATTCAGTTAGTTTGACAGTTGTTAAGGTGGTTAAATGATAACTTACCATTATTTATTCATAAGGCCCCAGCGCTACTTTTGTGACAGTTCCTAAATGATTTTTTCTCTATATTTTGGCCAAACTGATTTATCATCTATTATTGTAATATTATCTTAAGTATTCTGTGTTTTTTGTTTGTTTTTTTTTTCAGTGAAAATCTGGTATTTGCCCACAATTAATTCACTGATCATGTAGATGGTCATTAAAGCTCAGGTTAAAGTTGAGGGTTACTATATAATAAACAGAGACAAATGAAGAAAAAGTTCCTTTTTCGCCAAATCTCTCATTAACTGATCATAAACCCAGTCTCTCCATCCGCTGTCATTTATCAGACTCTATGGGTTTTAGTGGTGAATCAATGTTGTAGAAGATGACTGTGTTTCCACATTCACTATGGAAACTCCTAACATCCAAATGGGTCGTATGTGATGACCATGAAAAGATGACTAAAGGCATTTTACACCAATTATTTACATGGATTGATACAATTAGTGGATCAGCGGGTATTAACCCTTTCATGCACACTGGTCACTCTAGTGGACAGTTATTCTCCAGCTGTTCTCTAGTATTTTCATTGATTTTGTTGTATTAGTTCCATATCAGCCAATACAGTGGACACTTACGCACTATCCCATAATACACTGCAATTCATACTGTTACTGTAACTTTGCTGTTATTGATAAACCTGATCTGCAGTAACATGTTTGCTAATTGTTATTAGACTGCAATTAAGTTTTGTTTTTTGTTTTTTTAATGAAAAGTTGTTGTGTTTTGTTGTTCTTTGCATATTATTTGAGTAATAACTACTATTATAGTATGTTAAAATGTGATAAAACATCAGATTAGCAGCTATATTATATATATTATATATATATATTTCATAGTTTTCACACAGTATGACATTAAATGCGTGTTTCTTTGCTTCAAAAATGAAACGCATGGTGTTCAGCTGAGTGGATATTTTTGTAACTCCATGAAAAATAGGTTCATAAAGAAATAAAAAAAAAATAATAATAATCACGTTTTTTTCATGCCTAAAGAGCAATAACAACACTCAGGAAAAAAGTCTTGATTAAGGTTCTCATAATTCATGCATGAAAGGGTTAAACAGTTATATCAGTGGATGGTTTTGGTAGACAGTGGATGCTTGGGTCTTTATGGGTTATTGAAATGTAAGACAGTAGTGAAAATGGCTGTTATGATTTCAATAAGCTTAGAGTTAAGTATTTATTAGACTTTATATTCATATATCACAAAGAAAAGCATAAAATTCTCACATTTCAAAAGCTGCAACATGTGAAATTCAAATCATTTCATCAAATAATTTCTTTAGTTTTTAACATAATGGTTAAAAGTAACACAAATCTTTTCCCAGTTTTTCTTTTAGCCATAAAAAATGAATTCACACTGATGTGATTTACTCAGTCGAGAATGCAAATCAGCTGTGCACTTACAGGTATGACATAAGAATGTTGATGCTTGAACAGCATGTAAAGGTTCATCATGTCCTGCAAATCTGTAGATGAAAAGGTGAGCTTTAGTTGTAGCTTCATGACTTTTAACACACTAAACTCTAAAGTGATTAATTGAATGGAGAATCTGCAGAAAACACAATGTAGCCTAATAAATAATCATTATTTGTGGCTGCATTTCAGTTTTTGTCTCATTAGGTAATTTAGGCCTTAGCAGTAGAATGTGGATGGAAAATATGCAAACAGGCTTTCATATGTATCTGTATGTATCTGTGTGTGTGTGTGTGTGTGTGTGTGGACGTGGCTTTGTTTGCATATTGCACTCTGAGCCAGCTGCTCTGTGGCTCTGTTTTGGTTGTTTATCAGCCCTGCTCAGGTTACTCACTGACTCTAGGTTTAGAGAAATGAAAGAAAAGAAGGGGATGGAATCAAGAAAGGGTGATGCAGCATTTCCATTAGAGCAGCCAGTGATCCAGCATCTGTAATGACTTACAGCCGATCTCCCACTCAGTCAATCCACCATATCTGTCTGAGAAAACCTGGGAGCTTTACCTCAGCATCAGTCAGGCCTGCTTGTGTAAGCTGCCGTTGCATTCAAATACCTCAGAGTGTGTTGGTTGCGTCAGTAGCTGAGCTCTTGCGTAGTAAAGCTGGAGACTGAATTTTTTTTTTCTCTCTCTCTTTAAAGTTGATTTATTTTCAGGGTTAAGTGTCTCTACAATGGAAGGTGCTAGAACAGTGCTTTCAAGATTTTCCTTTTTTAAGTCCCTGTATCTGTAAATCCTGGCTCAAACACTCACAAGAGTAATACTGATGATCATTTCCATGGCCCTAACGAAACTATCCAGTATTTATCAGAAAGGGCCAATTATTACATTTACTATGCACTGGTTTTTTGGATAAAATCTCAGAGAACACTCATTACTTTGCTCACTCGCCTATTTTTTTCTGTCTCTTTAAAAAAAAAGAACCAGTGCTTATAAGCCCAAAAATACCTACTTTGATTCCGATAATACAACTAAAAACTATAAAGCATGTTTGAGAAACTGCAGCTTTGTCATTTAATACTTGAATAATATAGTTAAAACTTTTCCCTGTTGCTCAACTACTTGTTACACCATCAAAGAATATTGTCTGGTCTCTTAAATGAATTCCCACGGATTCTTTATTATTGCTCCATGTGTAGTGACTGATTAATAGATAAAGAAGATCGTGGTAGCTTGTAATTTTTTTATGAGTAATGAATGAAGGCAGAGTTTCTTTCACATTATCAGAATTGTGTATACCTAGTCAGAAGAAGGGGATGATGGGAGGTGGGTATGACCACTGTGGGAACCTTTCAGGTATTGTAGACCGCTTCTTTTTGAATGATATCACAGTCACATGGTGTTGAACCCCCCTCAAAGAGTTGTGCTCATGAATTACAGTAACATGCATTTACTTATTTGTCAGATGATAAATGGTTCTATGATCGCTGATTATAATAGGAATTTTCCCATACTGTTATGAGGCTTAGGCGCACAGGAAAACTTCTCTACTGTTCTTGACAGAAAACATGTCATATAAGTCCTAATAGTCAATTTTCTTTTTACAAATAAGTTCATGATGTAGCTGTAAAATTGGAATTATTTGCTGACTATATTAAAAGTTTGTTTTAAATTGGCGGAGGGCTTGTGTAAATATGGTATATATTAACTGTAAACTGTCAACTTTGATTGTTTTCCCCCTATGTTTGATTTACTTTTAACCAAAAATCCAGGCAACACAAAATATGTCCTTACTAGATATCAGCTTAACCAGCTATTGGTGGACCTGTCGTCACCACAAACCTTGTGAGAGTCTTCACTCCCCTTATTGGTCAAGTCTGTCTGGGCTTCTAGACAACAGCAGATTTCACTGAAAGAAAAGTGAAATTTAAGTTTGCTGCAGTTTGTTTGCTCTACTTAATCACAAAATGCCCAACACACCTGATGACGAGCGTTCGTGATGAGAGTGTCCATGGAGATACACCTCGTAGTTGGATCAAATCATGTTCTACTTCAACCAAACTGCTTTAGAGTTTTTTGGAACCAAACTGAAAGCACCAGCTTTACAGAGTCCTGGTCTATTTGTTGTCATCTCCGCGCCAGCATGGATACAGTGATCACACCTGCCCAAACAAATCACACCAAAGGGGAAAACACTACTACAGTTTAACAGACCAAAGCCTGCAGGTTGAATGCACCCTTAGCCTTCATCAGCTCTGAAATTGTTCAGTAAGTGGACTTAAACCTGCGGCAGTTGTGAGATGATAAAGTCATGACAACAGAGTTCAGAACATCTCCAGAATTCGTTGCCTAGGGTGTTATTGTGAGATGAAATGACTGAGCTGGAGTAGCTCAGTCAGCTGTTAATGGTTGCACAGGTCAGAACAATGAGGCTGGTTTGACCTTGTCATGTTGTGCAGTTTGGGAAATGTCAAGGGTCACTTCAGAACAGGGGGTTAACTTCAACAAGGAGCACATTTGTTGGGTTTTCTTCTTGTTAATGTCATTGTATCGCAGTCATATCATGAGGTTTTAGCCAAACCACCACCCCACACAAACACTTCCGTTGCTATTGACTGAGCGCTCATAAACAGGGAAACCTAGATTCACCGAGATTGGATGTTCAGTAATCAATATATCACTGAATAGATTGACTAATGTATTAATTTAGGTACTTTGACTTACATGTTCACTTCAGTGATTATAAATACAGTCATTCCTAACAATATATAAAAATAATATGTAAATTTGTACTTTTGTCATATTCTGTAGGGAAGTAATGAATGAGCCATCAGCTCCTTCCTGTTTGAAACTATCATTATATCAGCTGTTGAAAATCCACTCTTATTCTCTTTTGCTTTACATGAAAATCAAGTGACAAATGTTTCACATAAATGGTATAAATTGCTTTCCATGGAGATGATGGTGTTAAATATAGCATCACTCTCAATGTTGATAGGAGCTGTTGTAAACGTTTGTAACTCTGATGATCTGTTCATACATTTTGAGCACAAATGCTGCATTATTTAATCATGGGACCATTCAGATTGGAAAGGGATTTACATATTTTCTTCTCTCCCCCCACTTTCCATTCAGAGAGTACCAGTGTTATTTAATTTAGTTATAACCTTTCCATATGCTGCTGTGTTTGTTGACAACACTGTTATCCCAATTGGTAACCAAGTGGTGTATAGTGGGGATTTTCAAGCTTTGTCAGTGATGTAATTATCTGTATTTGACGTCATTTATTGTGATCTAGATATTAATCAAGTATAAAATCGATTAATATCTTTTTACAACTGCACAGTACTCACCTTTATTGAGGTCAGAGTTCAGGCACACACCCAGTCAGCTGAGCAATTTCACACACTGTTTCCCATGTACTTTACAACCACATACTTTTCCCCTCACATCCTCTTTGATGAATCTTTGTCTGTCTTTCTTCCGCTCTCTCACATCTTGAGATATTGAAGCATTCGTCTTGTTAGTGTCACTGACGCTCACTTTCCTGCTGTGACTGATAGATTAGAAGTAGCACAAAGTGTGGAAAAGTACAAACGTTTACACCAATGACTTTGACCTTTGGGCTCTTATCAGAGTTGTGTTCAACAGACTGTTGGAAAAAAACTCACAGTTAAAACAAAGCACAGAGGTGTTGGCCGCAGATTGTGACACACTTTGCAGAAATTCTCTGAAGCTCTTGCAAAAGATTGAACTAAATGCACCAATTTATACCACAAAGTTGTGCAATAAAAAGATGATTGCTTTGATTATGATTGAAGGCTTTTTTCCATCTTAAAATTGAAGTTTGTGATAAAGCATGTCTAAATGTGTATTCATAGAATTAATGCAGAATTGACACAAGGAAAGTATATTTCAGTTCAGATCATGCTCTTAATCTTACCTTTTAAGCACAGATGCTTCAGTAAAGCGACTTCAGTAAATCCACCAAGGCCATGAAAATGAACTGTCACCTTGAAAGGTGTATTTATTGTGGCACTAACAGAAGTAAAAACAAAAAATTGAGGTCTAAAGAGACAGTTGAACTAAGAAGCATCAATTCAGGACATCAGCCTTGAATGAAAAAATGTAAATGATAACTTTCAACAAAAATCTAATGTGTGCCACTGTTAATGACTTTCAGAGGTCCAGTAAATATGAAACATGAGCAAGGAGGGTTTCTGGGAGAGTTGAGAATATTGAGTGTTTTTCATTCCAAAGGAACCAATGGGCTCAGTCATAGTTTAAATTAGGGACGTAACGATTACCGGTATAACGATAAACTGCAGTAAAATTCCTGACGGTTAGTATTACCGTTTAAATTCTAATTATCATGATAACCGTGTTTGATTACCGCACTTTGAAAGACAGAGAGAGAGAGAGAGAGAGAGAGAGAGAGAGAGAATATCGATCTATCTATCTATGAAAAAGAAACTAAATTCAAACTTGATGTGGAAAAATGGTCAAACAATGTCCATAAGGTGCCATCTTTAATGCACATTTGTATATTTGATGTTTACATGTTAATATTTGAATGTTTCTGCCACAGAAAGTACATTGTGCCTATTATTTTATTTGTTTTTGTTTTTTTCAAAGTACAACATGGTTAAATAATTTCAGTGTGTGTATAAATACTTTTTGAACATTTTGACCACAATTTCAACAATACTGCGATAATAATGATAACCGTGATAATTTTGGTCACAATAACCCTGATACGAAATTTTCATATCGTTACATCCCTAGTTTAAATTGAGCCACATACTGAAGCAGACCAGTCTCTTTACATTATCAGGTACCAACAACTGTTACAGTTATGCTCAACTACACCTACCTGTCTATGTCTGTATACAAGGGTGGTGCTGCATATTAGTCATTTTTTTAATTTCCAACTGTAGCAGCTAGCTGCTTGAGCAAATGTAGCTAGCGTGAATACAACTTCACTGCTGATCAGTAAAAGAGCTTCACTGCAGAGAAGATGTTTGATTCGGTAAACAGGGATGTTGACATTACACTACTGACAACTGTTGGTAAATAATAACAGTGCTTTTTGAAGGAAAAACTACTGCCATTTGTTTTGACAATGCTGATGTGTTTTATAGCAGGTGTGAAAGATTCAGGATGATTGAATCATGGCTATTACTAATATAATATTCATAATTGCATAGTAATTAATGTATAATTGCACAAAAATGAGAATTTCTGTGTTTTTGTTTAGGTAGAATGAACTGTGCATATTATATATATTGTATTATATCTTTCCTTTTTATATTATAGACTTCCTCCTATTCTTTTTCAGTTTTATAGTGGGTCCCATCCAGTGTTTAAGGTTCATTAACTTCATATCCCCTTCACTAAACAGCCCAGAACCAGCAAAGTATAGGCTGGATCAAATGAGGGTCTTGTTTTTTGTTGCTGCTATGGGGGGGGGGGGGTGTATTCCGTTGGATGACTAAATATCAGTAAATTACTTTAGAAGTGAAAAGGTCAGAGGTCAGGTATTCATGTTTTATCAATGTGATATCATCTTACTTGAAACAGAGGAGAACGATGTGGTGGAGTTGACACATTTAGTTCAGAAGACACATGACACTGTTTAATTAAAAAAAAAAAAAAAAAAAAAAAAGTAAATATAAACCTTCTGAAACATTGATCAGTGGATTTGCCGCTCAGTCATAATTCATGCTGTTTGGTATGTTACGCCACTTAACTTGATGAATTATTGATTGCTGTTTCTGAAACCTGATACTGTGCTTACACTAGTGCTACTAAACAGACTAAAACAGCCACAGGTATCCAGAAGAGAAAAAGTACCAAGAAAAATATGTAGGCAGTGGCAGCACCTAAACAATCCCTGTTCACAAACTGCAGATACACGAGTGCTGCGGCCTCTGGTGTGCTCATGTATACGTGAATATGGTGTTTATTTTTATATAATTGAACTTAGACACACAACACAAACAGTGTTTCGATGATTTTCATCGTGTTGAATCCAGTTCAGATCAAAAATAACAGAAGTACATTTCTCTCACTTTTGCTGGTCTTACGTGTTATATTGTCATGTTATTGTGGGTTGTTTGTGGAAAGCACTTTGCAGCTGTTCACAGAAGTTTAGGATCATTATTGTTCTTATCATCATCTTCATCCTCCTCTGATCCACAGGCGTCCTTCCTCACAAAGAAGCTCAACATCACAGGAAAGAGAGTTAACCTGGCCATATGGGTAAGAGACTTGTTTCAGTGTTTCTTTCAGTCGTTCTTCTGCCTTCACTGCTCAAAAACAAATACAAATGTCATCTCTGCAGGACACAGCAGGTCAGGAGCGTTTTCATGCGTTAGGTCCCATCTACTACAGAGACTCCAATGGAGCCATACTAGTGTACGACATCACAGACGAAGACTCCTTTCAGAAGGTGAACCAAAGGACCTGGGACTTATATTGGATTGTTTTTGATAGCTTTTATTTCTCTATATGTTCTTGTTCCCTTCTTACTCATTTTATTATTATTTGAGTTTTAAGCCTTTTTTTAAGTTTATTTATTGCAGTTTGACAGATACTTAACCATGTACTCAACCTCACAACTCTTTAAAGCCCTCCTAAGATATATATGGTAATAAAAAAGTATTAAATTATGTAAAGTAGTAAAATTATGACATTTGCAGATATTTAAGGTGATACACACCAGGGACCTCAAAAAGATGAACATATAGAGTATAATACAAATTGCTGTTGTGTTTATTAAAATACTTTTGAATTTTCTTTGTAGTCAGAACATGACAAAGTTTTGAGAGTCAGTGAGTGCTAGCTCTACATTTGCTGCATTACAAGACAGAGAAACAATAAACAGTGAAATTTATTTTGCCTTCTAGAACAGACTCTTAATAAATCATCAAATACAAGTCAAGGTTCTAGGTTAACTGGCTGTGAAACCTCTTTTAAATGTGTTGTCATGTTATTCCTACTAACCTTTTTTTCAATGTTTCAGGTGAAAAACTGGGTGAAAGAGTTGAGAAAAATGTTGGGGAATGAGATTTGTTTATGTATAGTAGGTAAGTTATCAAGGTTTACGCAAGACATTTGCACCACAGGAACATCTTTGTTCTTCTCTTCCACACATCCTAATGTCTAAATGACAGAATGAGGTGACTGCCAAGGGTTCACAACATAACATAGGAAAATATTTTCAGATTTTCAGCTACTCTAGACCTCTAGAAGATCCTGAGCAGTAGGAAAAATGACACAAAATACCATGGATAACATTAACATGTGGGTGCTTCTATGAAACTGGGTTCATTTTGGTACCTGGCGCTTCTTAGACCCAATAATAAAAGAGAAATTTAGACATATTTCCCCCCAGGATGTACCTAATGTTGACCTCAGATAAATGCAAAAAAATTATACTCTTGCTCTGAGCCATCCCAAAATGAAAAAGTTTTTAATAAAATATTGGGGCCAAAAAATAGGACCAAAATTGGGACATGCAAAACTACCTACATGTCAGTGCATTTGATCTGGAAAACAAGGCTGTAAATGGTCTTATATAGTGCTATAAATAAAGACGCTGTTTTAAAAAACAATGATCCTAGTGGTTTTTCTAATCCAGACATGCAGGTTTTTCATGAATCTGTCTCATTCCAGGTTTTGTGTGTAACCCATTGTGTCCACTGGCGTTACAGGTGGAACATGCCCAGTTAAATACATATAAATCCAGAGTGCTTTTGCAACAGCGGCCTTTTTTTTTTGTTAAACACTCTGCCTTGCATATTTACTTCGATTCTCAAAATGTACCTTTGAGAGAAGAAAAAGATACTTGAAGAAATAGTAACGCGTAATTTTCATGTCCTTTTTGCCATTGTTACACAGATTTTTGCATAAAAATAATATAAAAATGTGTTTTATCTGAAAAATAGTTTTGTCTTTTATCTCAGTAAATATTTATTTTTAAAATAGACCCAAAGTGCTTCCAAACTTGCTTCATAACATTAGTCTACATATGGTTAGAATTTTTAGCCCCTCTGTCCTGTTTTTAGGGCCCAGTTTCATAGAAGCACCCATGTACAAAGAAACTTCCTGGGCTAAAATGAGAATTCTCCCTGATGTGTTTTCTGCCTGATGGAGCCTTTATTGAGATCCACTTGGCTTCATGAAATGACAGAATTTATGAAGGAATCAGTTTGCTTGAAACAGTTGCAGAATGGAAACACTTTCCATTGTGCAGCGTAGTGAAAATAAACCACTGAAATAAATCAGAATAGCTTCCCTTTTTAAAACAACATCTTGGCTGTCCGTAGTGAGGCTGTGACGACTATTATTGCATTTGAAAATATCACAAAGACAGTAAATTGTTGGTAATCAATTGTTATAAATTCTGTTAGTAGGAAGGGTACACAGTTCATAGCTCTCTCCTGTCAAAACACTACGTGGTAATTTGCAGAGCTTCTAGTAGTGAGCAGTCTAATACAATGAGCTGATGTTTTTATGTCATGGTAGTACAAAATATGTGAAATTCATGTACGTTAGGACATTCAAACTGGTATACTGATTCATGTGGTATTGAGCAACACTAGGACAAAACATGTAAAAATAGCCAGACATGAAGATTATGTCCAAAGGTTTGTTTTTCCACGATATGCACCCTGACCTCCTCCCACTAAGCATTTGTCCCTGTGTGCTGACGTCACCAGAGCGTTGAGAGATTTTACACGCACTTATTCACATGACCCCAGAGGTCACATACATTAGCGTCGCCATTTTAATCCCCTTAAGCAATTGACCAGTATTGTCTTTTTTTCTGGTGAGGTCAGGCTGTTTTTTGTCACCTTTGAGAACAGCAGAAACGAAATGTACAACAAAAAACTCATCAGCTCACGTTGTTGTTTTGTGTCATGGAAGCTGAATATTTGAGTCTGGACTGGTCTTGTGGCCCTGGAGGATAAATACCCAGTTTTCTGTTATAATGTTTTAACTGGATTATGTTTTCTGGCGCCATGGCCATCATGTGTTTGAAACAGTTTATATTCAGGGAGTAACAGTTACACAATCTGATGTTGGAAAATGTGATTTTGATGTTTTTAATTAAGCACAAAGTCACATGAGGACATTGTTTAAATAATTTTTAGGACAAGGAAGTTGGAGGTTCTGTGTGCTGTTCTCAGGTTTGCTTGTATAACAGGTTAAGTAAGGTGACACATTTTATTGCCAAATCTAATGTCAAAGTAGTTACATTTGTAATAAAGCCTGAGAACATCCACAGAAGGAAATGCAGATTGTTTTTATGCTCTGCTGTTATGTGGATTCACATTCAGATTCAGTATGGATCAATAAATTGATTTCTAAAACAACTGGAAACAGAGAAATATGTTGATTAAAGATTTGTTTAAGGTGCAGCCCAAAATATAGGAACAAGGTTAAAAAGACATGTAAATGTGTAGATTATGTCTCCAGGTGGCTTATTTTTTCCAAAACCTGAGGGTTTTCTTGTTTCTATCAGTAGAGACAACCAAAAAGTCACCACTAAAACCACATGATAAATGACTGCTGACTGCAATCCAGCTCTCACTGGTTATTTTGTTTGGTCTTTTCAGCAGTTTGATAAGTAACTAATATTTTTCTTCAAATATCAACATGGATTTTTACTGATCCTGATTGTCTTCTCTGCAGGTAATAAAATTGATTTGGACAAAGACAGACATGTTTCAGTGGAAGAGGCTGAGAGGTACGAAAGAAATTCGACATTCATTTTTCCAGTCGGACTGCTTCGCTGTGCTCAAATACAACCAGATGGTGATGATCTCTGATTTGTATGAAAATATTATGGTGGTCAGAGAATAAAGCGTTTGTCTCTGTTTGTGTAGTTATGCAGAGTCGGTGGGGGCCAAACACTACCACACATCAGCCAAGTTAAATAAAGGCATAGAGGAACTGTTCTTGGATCTCTGTAAAAGTAAGACCCAACACACACTTCAAACACAAACTTCTCTGTTGAAATTTACCAAAATATGAACAAAATGGTATGTGTGATGATGAGGAATGTATATTGAGTTGTTTTTAAATTACGTTATAATCTGATACAGAGGTTTGTGTCTCTTCTGATGAATTATTGTTGTCGTCAGATTTCTGCAACAGAGCTCTGAGGAAGAAAACTGACTGTAGCGTGTTTTACTGCATTGAAAACGCAGATTAGAGGGAAAAACCTACAAATATAAATATGAAATGATGGATTATGGGGCTTTTCCACAAGTCCACTTGAGCATTACATTTTACCCAGTTGCACGCCAGTTAAAAACAGCTGGCAGTGCCTGTAGTTCATCCTGCTTTTCAGCATTTCAACACACCACATGAGCATGAAGACACAATACATTTATTTTTAGATTCAGGTTGACTTGCTTTATGAGGATGTAACTTTCTCTGATTCCCACTTCCATGAACAGACAAAAGAATCATCATGTTTGCTTCATAAATAAATGTGTCTGCAGTACTTTGAAAGCTCTGGAGTCATTACAGTGGGGAGTCTTCACATACTTAATGTACAAATGGAAGGAAATATTTCAGGCGCCTCTGGTTCCTGAAGTAACATTTCCAATTACTTTTTCTGTAGGTGATGTACGTAACATACCTGCCTGAAAGAAGACATGGACAGTATTTGAATAGATAAGAATCATTGTATTTTTGGGTATTGCCTTTATTTAACAAAATCTGTAGAGAGAGAGAGACAGGAAATAAAGGGGTAGAAATAGGACGAATGACATGCAGTGAATACCTGGTTAAACAGAACCTGGGCTGCTGTGACAAGGCCATGGCCTATGTCAGATTCACTTTACCATATGAGCCACCAGGACACTGTAGACATATTCATACTGTGGACAGTATTCATCTGTCAGTCAAAGCAGCCACGATCTTGAGCCTGTAGAACCTAAGAGGAGTTATATGTAGTATTGATTTTTCATACATTGTGAATCCCAGCAGTCATATCTACATAAACCTTAAAGCGGCGTATGACTTTTGTCACCAATTTTTCATCAAATCCATAAAACCTGAGTCACAGCCTAAGTATCATAAATCTGTAAGTCTGTCTGTGATTACTCACCCGGCTCTGTTTGTAAACAAATGGACTGTTTATGGTGGAGTACACTTCGAAATTGTTCACCGTGAAGGAAGAGATTCAGGTGAGTAATCACAGAAAGACTTAACGGATTCATGATACTTAGGCTATGACTTGGGTTTTACAGATTTGTTGAAAAATTGATGACTAAAGTCATACGCAGCTTTCATCTTATGTGTCCACACACTATATCACTCACTGAATATAGTGTGAAATGTCACTGACTGCACTAAAGATCTGTCTGGAATCACCCAAACAAAATTCAGACCTGTCAGTGTTTAATCTGAAGTGTGGAGCAACAAATGGCTTAACGTGACGTAGTAGACCTTCAGGTTTTACACTTTGGTGCCGCCTATATTTTTCAACCCTGGATACTGCAGATCATAACACCATGACTTGAATGCACTTTTAGCACAATGGGCTAGAAAAAGATGTTAATGTAACTCTGTCACCTCCTCTAAATTTGTCTGATTAAATGTCATCTCAATTTTTTTTTGTTTTTTAGGGATGATGGAAACAGCACAGGCTGAAGAGAGATTGAAAGGCAATGGAGCCAGCCAATCAGCGTCGAGTAGGCGGGGCGTACAGATTGTCGACGATGAACCACAGGCCACACCTGCCGGGGGATGCTGCTCCTCCGGCTAACACACACAAACACACGCACAGATACAGACATATACATTTTCTCTGTCATACATGTGTGCATTCATAATATTCACACATAAACATTTAGCAGTGTTTCTGTTGTCTGGTCAGTCCACTCTAAAATCCTAAAAGAATCTGCCTCTGCTGCTAAGGAGCATGGGAAATTTGATTTAAATCAGTGTAATCCCTGTTCCCACCAAAATTAAAAAATGCTTAGGTTTGAGTATCACTTTGATTATTGTAATTTCTTATATAACCACATAACAGAAGTTTGAAAGCAGTGAAACTAAAAACAGCCTCAGAGCAACACTGAACATGTCACGGCTCCATTCTGCAGCTGCAGCTCTGTACCTTTAATATGGAACAGTTTCATCAGTCAGATTTACCACAGCAGAGATTTATTGTGTTTTTGTTTTTTGAGGGGCAGAACATGTATCCAAACATAAAGCACTGCATTAACCATTAATCTTAATATCTATCTAAAAATACACGTCTTCTGTTTTTTTTTCCAAACCTAAGATGAGATGACAGCAGCTTGTGGGGCAACAGCTCCCCACGCTGGATGAACGTCAAAACTATTTGGGTTTGCTGCTGCAGGTTTATTAAATTAAACTGAAGACATTTAATCATTAATAGGAATTCTATTGAAAAAAGAAAAATCTAACTCAGTTTCCAAATTTCACATGGTTACTATTTGCTCTTGTATCTAAATTAAAGTCCACATTTGAAGCAAATCAAATTAGAAAAGGAAGAAATAAATTAAGTTGCAATCTAAGCATGTCTGTTTGCTGGAAAAAAAAATCTGTATAAACATTGATCAGTTTGTGTGTTTATTGCAGTTGACAGCTGTAATCTTCAGGAGATTGTTATTCAGTATTGTGCAGCTCCTCTTCCTCAACACAATGGATTTATGAAACACTCAAACATACATGTACACACTGACACGCTCATCCTCCTGCTCATTATCCCTCAACAGACAATAATAAAATGCATGTTTGATTTCTGTAAAACGCTTTGTTTTAAAAAAGAAAAAAAAAAGTAATAAAAAACTGAATTGCTATTATTTAATAAGTTATATTCATGTGGCGGTGATGGAAATCTGTACGTTTTCTCTCTGTGTATCTTGTTTCCACTCGGCCTGTATCTACATTAATCTCTGCTTACTGAAAACTTGGTGAAATGACCATTGACATTGTACAGAAAGCTCAATGAAAACAAAAAAACACATATTGAACATTTTATTTGCCTTTAAAACTATGGGAAACTCTGCACACATGGTTGTAGGAGGAAAAAAAATAAACCATGTACTGTTTCTGCTCATCCTGGAAGACCTAAATGTTGATTGAAGAGGTTAAAAAAAAAATCAGCACACTTTTTGGAAATGTAATTTTTTAAACTGTTAGTGTCAAAAGTGTTTTGTAAAGATAATGGAACAATTATAACAATTTACACAATGCATGAAGGTGTTGCACACATTGTCATTATTTCATATTATTAATTATTTCACTGCAGTGAAAGAAGTAAAGGACACGTTAGGGTGGAAGTTAAAAGTGCAGTAGTCTGTGGAGATGATAAGACAAATTTGCACAATACCAGGGCTGTTTAATATTTGTTTTTTCAGTTGACTGTTTCCTTCATATACTAAGTAATATATCTATCATACGGTAAAGATACACATCAGATCTTCACTGGAAATTGCTGTTGGTCAATGTGTTGATTGATTTCATCTCTGTTTCCATTGCAGTTGGTTGCATTGGTTGACAGGGTTCTGACCAATAATGTAACTTCTATGATGTTTCAGAATCTTCAAGCTTGGGACTGGGACTCAAAATCTGTCTTTTTTTTTTTTTTTTTTTTTTAATATGGGAACGACTGTTAGAGATAAATATATAAACAATATGATAGAAATGTTGACCACATGGTACAGTGTGAAAACTAGAGAAGAATGAGGTGTAGTAGATGTAGCAAGACCAAAACGGCCTAAAAAAACCCCAAAAAACAAAAAACTGAAAACAGAAATTATGTAATTGATGCAATAAGACAAAAACATCATTAAACTAGAAGCACTCGGAGAGCGCAGACCTCCGCCAAGGTTGATCAGTGGCCCACCCCGTGGGCCCCCCCCACCCCCAATCACCACCAAAATTTAATCATTTCTTCCTTATCCCATTTCCAACAAACCCTGAAAATTTCATCCAAATCTGTCCATAACTTTTTGAGTTATGTTGCACACTAATGGACAGACAAACAAACAAACCCTGGCAAAAACATAACCTCCTTGGCGGAGGTCAATAAAATTATAAATTTGGATCCTGAGGAGACATAACATTTATAATTTATGGCTTGAGTTTAAAAAGTTTAGGAACCACAGCTTTAAACGTGAGCAGAACTGGCCTTTGATTATTGTGTGACAAGAAAATTGTAACCTTTGTCATTTTCTAATTGTCACATGTTTTCATAGACGTCATATCCACAGTTATGCTACGTCATTTGTCTATGCTAATGGCTTTAATTAAATGGCAACAAAATCTTCCCAGAACTAAACCCTCAGTTGAAATATTCCTGAGCATCTTGGTCTAAATTCATTCATTCAGTTCCATTCGATATGATTAAGGGGTCTTTTACAATATTTGCTTTAATATGTAAATTTATACTTAATATTTGCATCATAAGAAAAAAACCCAGATTAAGGCATTTCCTGCCTCCAAAGTCAATGTAGTTAGATTTAACTGAAATGTATGACTTTCAAACCATACTTCCTGAATTTCAGTTTCAGATCATTTTGACCCGAAGTGAGTTTGCATCCCTACAAAATAAATTCTATGAATTTTCAGAAGCTTTCAACTTAATTTCATTACATTTCACAGGCCAGGAAATGAAGCTTTAAAATTCTAGGGTGTTTTCAGGTTTTGTTTTGGTGAATGGGAACCCTGACTTGACTTAAATGCCGTAATATTACTACAAAACCATGAGTACAGTAACAGATATAGAGATAACGTCATTTCTCATCACCGAAGGATATTCCCTTCACGGTTAATATAAAAACACACACACACACAACTCATTTTATTATTTTTATTCCATCTTAAGACACCACAAGTATATAAAAAGTACAAAAATAAGTGAACTTTTTAAAAACACCCATTTTTTTTTTGCTTGTACTTTGATGTACATTCTAAAAGCTGTTGAGCAAAACAGAAGGAAAAAGCCTCACATTGATTTTAAGTCAATACATTCATTCGCCACTGATGGATCACACATCTTTTCTTTATGCAACATTTTAAGGGAAAAAATTATTTGTGGAAAACTGAAAAACTGTCAAAACCCAGAATTAGTAAATTAAAAGGATATATTTTGATTTCTCTTTGAATTCTCAGACTTTTAACCAATAACAAATTTTGTGGTAATGAACTGGAGTTGCAAAGATTGTTTCTTCAAGTTCTATCTCGACGAGTTACACTTTTACTTTTTTTTAATTTCAAAAATGACAGATCATATTTACTATAATTTTTCCAGTGCACTTTAAAAGGCTTTGAAATATTCCATCTTTTTTTTTTTAGCTTAATTTGAACCATCCCTTTTACTGAGACAAAAGAAAATCATTTTGTGAACTCAACACAACTTTGTAAAAAGTGAAATAATTGCCCTATGATGCATTTACAAATGATCTTTGGCTAAAGCAAACTGTAAACACTGCCCACTACGACACCGAGCACATTCCCTCTAGTGGAGTTGGAACGTAACGACATGCAAATGCAAACCTCTAAGCAGCTTTTTATCTAAAACCATTCACCCCAGTGTTTGACACAGTTCTAACAATGTTTGCATAATTTTCAATGGAGCCACCAGCCAGAGCTCCTGACTGATACAACACATTTATCTAAACACATAATAGCAAAACAGACACGTATAAACTCTTGAACCTGTGCATCACATTAACCTCTGATAAGTGGACCGGTTCATTGCTGACTCAGTGCTCAGTATACTGAGGAGGGTTCTGCACCTCCTCGTATTTTGGAAGGTTCTGCACCTCCTCATATTTTGGAAGGTTCTGCACCTCCTCATATTTTGGAAGGTTCTGCAGCTCCTGGTACTTTGGAGACTGAGGGTTGAAGATGGCAGATGCCGTCAACAGTACGGTGGGTCTGTTCACACGGTTTAGCTGGTGGATCATGAAGGAGGACAGACCCGTGCCCAGAAGCTGCAGGAAACAGCAGACATCCAGTTAAAACAATGGTCTATCAGCATCATTTCACTATTTGAACATGTAAAAATCTATTTATACATCGTGGTTGTCTGTACCAGACAATACATGGGTCCATAGAATAGAATAGAATTTATTTGTCACATGACATTGACAAGACAATGACAGTGAAATGGGAGCTGCGACAGGCCCCAGTTGTGCAAAAAACAGGTGTAAAATAAAATAAAATAAAAATTGGCATTTCAAAATATATAACCTAATATACTATATACAAGAAAACAATATGCATCGCCCAGTCAAAGCCAAAACTTTTATTGTATAAGAATGTGTCTTAATGTGTATGTGTGTGTCTGTGTGTGGGGTGGGATGTTATGAGGGGGGTCCAGAGTTCAGAGTCCTTATGGCCTAAGGCACAGGTGTCAGACATGTGGTCCGGGGGCCAAATCTGGCCCACCAGAGGGTCCAGTCCGGCCCCTGGGATGAATTTGTGAAATGCAAAAATTACACTAAGATATTAACAAACATTTTAGTACAGCTTCCACATTCAGACCAATTCAGTCTTATAATAGCCTATAAACACTCACAACTCCAATTTTTCTCTTTGTAAGTGTGAATGTTTTCATGCATTTAGACTAAAACAAAGTATAATTTTGCAAAAACTCTGAATAACCTGAGCAAATATGAACAATCTGAAATGTCTTCAGAGAAGTGCAGTTTTAATAATATTCCACCTGTTACTAAATATTTTGTGTATCTGTAGACCCACTGTGATCTGTAAGTTATAATGTATATGTGGAAATGATAAACTGAGGCATAGTAGTGTCAAAATTACTTTTTTTTTTTTTTAAATGTTCATGTTATTCACATAATTTGAAAGGATAGTTTGTAGATTTAAACATTTTCATTATCTAGTTTTACTTTTTCACTGTAAAACACAGAGAAAAGTTTGGAGTTGACATTATTTATATATTATTATGTTATTATTTTACTGGTTTGGCCCACTTCAGATCAAATTTAGCTGGATGTGGCCCCTGAACTAAAATGAGTTTGACACCCCTGGCCTAAGGGAAGAAACTCCTCAGCCTTTCTGTTCTGGCCATACAGGAGCTTTGCCACACGGCAGCCACCTGAACAGTCCGTTGCTGGGGTAGTGAATGTCTTGGGGGACGATGAAGTAAAAGGGCAAATAAAAACGAGATGAATAATGAAAAAAGGCACAATCTTAGCAGAGCTGCTGCGACGGCATCTGGACTCGCCCGCACCATCTTGAGACAATAACTAAAACTAAAGATCACTTTTGTGTATTGTTTGTTTTTTGTTTCTGTCTGACTTTAAGCTTAATTTCCACACAAGAATCCAGTTAGATCAACATTTGTGCCACATTCATCTGAGGTTTGAGGTCTTCAGAGTAGAAAAATAAAAAAATATGGGAGCTGTAACTATTTGGGCAAACAGTTCTACCTGCAGGTGGCGCCAAAACTACTGTGATGACTAAACAGTGGCGGAAGAAGAACAAAATGGCGGAGGGAAAACTACAGTCCATCAACACTGTCTGCAGCACTCCTATTACCAGACTTCTTTTCCTTCATATTTATGCTTAAATCCAACACCTGAGATAATTTAATTTATAATGGTTCTTTACAATGTTCATGAGACAAGGAAAAGAACTCATAATATTAAAAGAGGCTGGATTTTGTCAACATTAAAATGCAAAACAAACAAAAAACTGGCCTTAATGAGGCTCAGGCTGATTTTTCTGACCATGTTAAACTAGATAAAAATAATGGGAGCTCCTCGAATCATGACTTTATTCAGTGAAAATGCTTGAGAATTTACATTAGCTGAGTAAAACAATTTCTTGTCTTCTGCTCAGAGGTAGGAGTTAAGTTTTAAATCTGCATTATGTTTAATGTTACTGCTCAGATCCTGCTCATAAGGGCTTCTGATTATTATTCTGATAGCATTACTTCAGCCATAAAATGCATGGAAGTTTGTTCCTTGGAAGTGAAGGGATTTATGCACTTCAAAAAATGTTCTGCTAATTTTAGACCAAACCTGAAAAATTTGGCAGTTCAGAAAAATTACTCTTATCTCACTCACTGACTGCATGATCTAAATGTTGTAGCTGTTAACCTCATACATTTTACTTAATTTGTTGAAAAAATTTCTAGAAATAATCACTTCATATGAACTTTCACGGTGACTTTTTGGTTCAATCCATCCCAGTAATCTCAAAACCAAACTACAGAGATGAAATTAAATACTATTAAATACTCACAGCCAAGGATGCGAGAGTGAAAACGATGGCAATCTCAATGTCAGTTACAAGCTGGTAGAAGTAACGTATGACAGGAAAACACGGCTGAGGATAAAAAAAGAAAGACGTCAGTTAACATCTGTACATGCAGGCACCCTATGCTGAACCTAAAAATTCTCAGAAAGAAATTGATCTTTATTATGTATTTACAGTGCCTTTGATTTACTGACCTTAGAGTAGACAAAGTGTTGCTCTGGGGAAGGTTGGTGAAAATAAGATGAATATGATTGTTTATACCGAATGACAGACTTGCACCTGCCAAACTCCTCCTCCATCTGGCAATGACATGAGAGAGGGATCGTCTTCCAGTCGTCATCGCCAAACAGACCACAGCAATGTTCCTAAAATCAGAAGAAGAAGAAACACATGAGCTCTATCAGCCATTTGACTTTACCTGAGGTTAGAGAGAGACATGTGGAGGTGTAATTTAGTCTGAATGTCAAAGTCGACAAGTGCCTTCTTAGAATTTTGGGGAAATAACCTCTGTAAAATTCTCAAACACAGTTGCTGATTCAGTTTGTTTCAGTGGACTAACCAACAGACGGCGCCACAGAAGAAGACTAACACTGATATACCCTTACAGACATTCAGAGAATGTACACAAGAAGTTTCAGAGTGAAAAACAGGATGTGGTGTTCCAGTTCCTCCTGCGTCACAGCTGATGTGGAACTAAAAACTAAATAGGTTGATGCGGTGGTTTTCAGTGTGGAGTCTGAAAATACTGATGCTCCTTTTCTTTAAATCTTCTTCTGATTTGTTTTAAAAAAGAAAATCACTGACACTTGTACTGCGTCATCTGTGACATCTCACCTAAATCGTAATGAAAGAGTCTATTACAATCTGGATCATTATGGAAGAATAAAGTCATAAAAAAAAAGAGGAAGTGACATCTGACAGTATGCAGTTCCTCTTCTCAGTCCTATTAACATATTTTAAATGGAAAGTCTGAATGCAGAAGTGACAGAAGAGGAAGGGGAGTTCTAACCCAGGTTTCCTTAGCAATTTTGAAATTGTTAAATTTCCAAAATGCAACTGGAAATATTGTCACTGTGATTGTGTTTATACATCTATTTTATTTTTTTGTGCGTGCCTGCACTACCAGTGTAGCCAGAAACAGTCACGATATCGTGAGATTTGAGCACCAATCAGAGCAGGGCTGAGGCATAAAATGGGAGTAGTGGCAACAGGTAGAGGAAGTAAGAGAGAGAAGACGGTAGCGTGAGCTGTGGTGTGGACGGCAAACATAGAGTAAGAGCTGTTATAGAGGTCTACTGAGGATGAGTGACAGGGAAAAGAAAGGAGAGGTGAACCGAACTCCTGAATTGGCCAGGTTTTTTTCCTGTGATTGGAAACCCTGATGGTGAGCTAGGAACAAAAAGAAGAACTTGGATCTGCTGAACTGCTGAAACCCCCCCCCCCCCCCCCCCCCCCCCCACACACACACACACACACACACACACACACACACACACACACACACACACACACACACACACACAGCCGAGCCCAATTCCCTTATTTAATTTTGGACTCGACTTTTTTTTTTTTTTTCCCCTGACTACAACAGACTACTTTTCCTGGATTTTTGGACTTCTGACTTTGTTTTTTTCTTTATTGAATTGGAACTGATCATAAACCTGTGTGAAAGTTAGTTTGTATGGAAGAACAGAAAAAAGATCCATCAGATTGAAACTCTGTAAGGTGCACCCAAGCTAAGAATTATAAACAGTTGTTTTTCCAACCAAAAGAACATAATAATATAACTGGTTGATCAAACCTTTGTTTTGTAAATATTGTAAATATTTTTTTGTCCATACATGGTACCACTTTTACTTGCAACTCATGTCTCCTGGTTTCATTGCATTCTGTGCATCAGTTTAATTATTCCCTCGCATTAGCCGATCCTGGAAATCTTCTGAATTTTCTTCACATCCATTGCTAAACTAACCTACAGCAAAGCCACCTGGTAATGCTAATCATTAAATCCTACTTATATAGCACTTGCTACAGAGTGTCCTGTGATGACTTGATAAGGGGGTAAACAGTTCTTTTCTGCTTATAATACAATAATCTACATCTGCCTGTCTGCATCATTTCCATCACTCAAATCACACACGCACTTGCCACACACACACCCGTGATGCATGCTGGGAACACAAACTAGTCTCAGATGCAAACAAACTAGAAAATACTTTGACTAGTTAAACCCTTCATGAAAACAATAGTTTGTGATGCACTTGGTCATCATGCAAAAGATTACTTAGACTTCAACAGGACACATTTTATTAAAAAAGTTAAACAAATAAAAGGCACATTTAATAAAGTCCACTGAGTCATTGTTTTACTCTGTAGGTCAGTGTGGGTGTTTGTATGTGTTGGTCTTACCGAGTATTGCAGTGTCTCAACCATGTCCTTCAGTTTGTCTGGTTGATTGTCCAGAGGCACAAGTTGACGGAGCATAAGTTCCAACCCACTCTCACCCTAAACACACATGCAGACATCAGCATCTGCACTAGTAATATACAGTAACTAAGTACAATTACAATACAGGTTTGAGTTTAATGTCATTTAATTTGCACACTGACTTTCCTCCATTGTCAAAATGGCACATCAGCTTTAATTTTATTCTGCTGTCTATTTATTCATCCATTTTATTGTTTATTATTGTTACTTTTTCTCTCACTTTCTAGCCTTAAATTGGCATATTTACAGTGTTAATTTAGTGCTGGCTAGTACGTCTCCACACTTCACACTTTTCTTTTTTCTTTGAAGTCATTACTGTGTGCTTATTGCATTATATTACTGTATATATAGCTAGTATTTAGCCCTCTTTGTATGCTGCAACTGATAATTTCCCATCCTCTATTTCTGATTATTCTTGCAGATATATATATATATATATATATATATATATATATATATATATATATATATATGTATGTATGTGTGTGTGTGTGTGTTGCTTTCTCGTGGTTTTTAACTAGGACTCGTCATTGAATTTTTGGAAAGGTAACCCTAAATAAAATGTTTTATTTTTCATTATTATTATTATTTCTACATCTATTACATTTGGCAGCTATACTTATTTCGGAGATTACTTCATATAATCCAATACAGAATTATTATATTAAAGTGTGAAAGAGACAGCAGCAATTGTACTGTAAGAAAACTTAGACTATTTAATGTTGATAGACTCTCGATGTTTTCTTTCTCCATTACCTCTAGTATAACCAGACCTGAAAGACAGACACACTTGAAAATATTGACCTTTTTTTTTTGCTTCTAGATCATGAAACATGCAGATTGTTGCGCTGAGCACAACAAATATCAAATGAAGTGAGTCCTGTTTTTATCCACTTTTAACTTCAGTATTTACAATATGAGGATAAGCCTGGTGCATTCTGTGACAGAACATGATTATGTGACATTGGCAATGAAATAGCTTGTTTTTTTTTGAGGAAAATGACCTAACTCTCCATTTGATGGCTCTATTCTATGGTTTAAGGAACATAATGATGACTCAGTATATATTTCGAATGTTTTATAGGTATTTTAATAGCCAATTAAAAAAACAAAAAACAGATGAAGACTCTTAAATACGCCAAATGTTCTAATAATTTTGGCCACCAATGTCTATATTTCTTCTGTGCAATCAGAAAAGTATTGCATTTCATGTTGATCTTTATCTGTCAGGTTATTGTGCCGTAACCACATTTAATAAAGGCTAAACTGAACTAATTCTCTATCACAGCTACTAATGCCAGATGCATTACAGTTTCCCCTCTTTCTTTAAAAAAAAACAAAGAAAAATGTGAGTACTTTTATAACAACACACTCATTATGAAGGACAACCTGCATGACTCAGTTCTCTACTATTTTCTCATGGTGCCTGAATTCACATTTACAGGTATCTTTTTAAGCCCACCTTTTTGTGGTAGTTTTGCCTGGAAAGTTTCCATCTTAAAATAATTTTGTGACACATTAGAAAGGCAACAGTAAAGCATCTGTGTTGTTACCCCAGGGCGGGCCAAGGCCAAGTAGATCCCAGCTCGGAACATCATCAGACCTCCAATGACCATACAGACGAGGAACTGCAGATGAACACAGACCGGAGACAGGAACGTTAGTGGCTTTACCACTTAACAATCAAAAAAAGACAGTTTTTTGATTACAACAAACCTATTAACCATAACTTCACATTATCTTTTAACATTGTTATTTAAAAAAAGCAGTTGAGATGATTATGCAACATAAAAAACCTCAAGAAGTAAATGCCAAAGTTCTAAAGTTTGGGTTTTATTTATACATGAGGAGAAAATAATGTTGAACAGAAACAAGCATTCTCCTCCCTGTGCAATCCAGAAAGAAAAAACAAAAGTGAAAATGGCAGTTGACCATATTTCAAAATTCATCACAAGTCAGGAAAAGTCACAGATGTCATCATCCTGTACAGTCCTGTGTGTCACATGTTGGGTGCTCTTGGTACTCACTGACACCAGACTCGATTTGCTCTCTTTGTGGGCCCCGTAGGCCCCCAAGAGGGCAATCACTGTTGTGAGGATGCCCACAGTGTACAACCCAATGAGACCTTGGGTTCGATGTTCCATCTGAATATAAAAAAAACAAGCGACGAGTTGGCATTTTGTTCTTTTTAAGGTACATCTTTCAGTCGCTTGTGCGTTTAATTACACAATGGGTTCAGTGTTTGTTCTTACATCACTTTTGTCGCGGGTGTACAGCTGAACCACACCAGCCAGAACAATGATAACGATTCCAATAATCTGAAACAGAAAACACAGTTTTTAAAAGATTCACGGGAAGCAACCACAACTACAACATTAAAAACAAACAAAGCACCTGCACCACTGAAGTCAATATCCAAGGATTTTTAATTTAGAGCTAAAACTACATGTGAGGCTGAAAAACATATGCAGAAATCAGTGAGTTGCAGTTTTTCTGATGTAATAATTTTCTGGAGTTTTACACAGTAAATTATGGACTGTTTGATAATAAAAAAGATAGATGTGAATCAAACTGCTCCTCAACTAGGGTCACCATAGTATAAATGGCTAATGTGAACTTATCTTACTCCAGCTAAACTAAAACAGTATGATAGCAATATTCCAGATATCTGCATGAAGTACTACGACTTGAAGGAGACACAGTTTCACTGTGAATGTAGTAAAACAAAATCCTTTAGAGAGATTACAAAAATAATAAAAAAAAAAAAGATTATAACATTCCACGTTTTTTTCTTGCACTTTATTCTGTTGCTGCCGTGACCCCTGAATTTCCCTGTTGTGGGATCAATACAGTCGTATCTAATCCATCTAATCTATTCCACTAGATCCGGTTTACGTTAGTATTGAACCATATCCCAATGATCACAAAGACTCAAATTCTGACTGATATGGATTTACTTCATGCCAAAATGTTAATCGAGATGGATTGTTAAAAAGGACTAAGACACCAAGTGCCAAAAAGTGGATTCGAAGAATGTTAATAGCATTTCCACTACAAAACATAACACCGAAAGGGAAAACAAGAGTCTGGGGATCATTTACTGTCGCTGTGAAATGTACGGACTAAAGATGAAGAAGAGGAAGGAATAGATTCTGGTTCCTGATTTAAGCCACATAACGTGACTTGCTTGGACTGAGCACTAACTGCTACAGTAGCCTGAATTTATGCTGATTATTAAGTGACTTTTCAAATTTTTTCATACTTTTCTGAGACACTGTTGTTCTTTGTCATTTTATTATTAGATAGATAGATAGATAGATAGATAGATAGATAGATAGATAGATAGATAGATAGATAGATAGATAGATAGATAGATAGATAGATAGATAGATAGATAGCGGTGTGACTTGAAACTTATGAGACTGAGGTAAATTCCCACAAAGCACTTAAACAGGTTTCCAAGACATAGAGCTGGACCTGATCAAGTCCCAGACAAGGATCAGACTGAACTTGTTTCAGGGCAGAAGGAAGTCAGCGCTCTGGGTTTACATTTATCAGTGGGACAGACAAACTAAGAGCTGCTCTCAGATAAGTTTGAGTATTATTTTAGGTCATGAAGTAACCGGAAAGTACCTCTTAAAAACACAACGGGAAGTCCAAAACTTCAACCCAAGCTCAACAGTCTTAGGCAAGGTACCGCTTTGTTGTTTGTGTCATAATAGTAATGGGTGTGTACCTTTATGACCTCTGCCAAGGATGTTACATTTTCATCCAGGTTTGTTTATTTGTCTGTCTGTTAGAATGATAACTCAAAAAGTTATGGATGGAGTTTCAGGAAATTTTCAGGAAATGTTGATACTGGCACAACGAACAAATGATTACATTTTGGTGGTGATGGGGGGGGGGCTGATCTGCCTTGGCGGAGGTCTGGGCTCTCCGAGTGCTTTTCTAGTTTCTAACAAGAAATATGTAGGAAGTAAGTGCACAGTATCAACACACACACACAGAGAGAGAGAGAGAGAGAGAGAGAGAGAGAGAGAGAGAGAGAAAACTTAACAGCTTCTTCAGGTAAAGTTGGTTTTAGTATGATTTGGACTCAAGGGATTCATGATCTCATATAGCTTCTATTTTTTTCTGACATGGATTTTTATTGTTACTGTTTGCATATTTGCTGTATTTTCCGGTTGTACATAGATTATTACAAACACTGACAAATGCGCATGTGTGATCATGCATTTCAGAAAAAAAAAAAAAAAAGAATATTGTAGAAGCCATATGGGATCATGTGGACAGAGAAAAGGATAAAACCCACGGAGCCTGTGGGCCATTGTGAAGGTGACAGTGTGTGTGGAATACGTGTTTCATTACTGTGGACTTACTTCCTGCATATTTCTTGATAGAAATAAAGACAAACGCACATTACAGCCCTGCAAAAACAACAAAATACGGACTACCTTACCTAAGACTTACATATTTGAAACTGTAGTTTCTGTTCTTCCAACCTTTATCGTCATTCACCACAGTCTGTACTGGGTCTGTATCAGGTTTGTACTAGGTCTGTACTGTCCACTACGCACTTGATGTCAAACTGTAGAATGACAAAAGTTTGAATGAACTCACCACGAACAGGATGTTGAAGATCGTGAAGATCCGTTTGAGGCAGGTGTTGATGCGCCCCATGTTTACACTTTAAAATAGTCCAAAAAACCCAACAAAGTTCAAGTTTTACTACACACTACACAGAAGGTGCGACTTCACCGTTCCACAGTGAAAGTACAGAGCACAGAGGGTATTTATAAACAGGGGGCGGGGCTTCCAGGAAACGATTAAAAACAAGGAAGAGACGCAAATGACGTTGACTACTCCATATATGGACATCCGGTTAGATGCGTAACGCAAAGGGAGGAGAGAGTGGCCGTGTTCCTAGAATGTAAACTGGAAAATTATTATTAAACAAAAAGGAGACAGATGTGTCCAGACCAGAGCCTTCCAAAGCCTTATAAAGGTTTCTGTATGTGGCTCTGGTCCACACCTATCCTGAATAAACACGTGTCAGGAAATTACATTCTGGCTTTTTCTTAAGAAGTTCAAAAACATGTCACAAAGTTTCTGTTTCACCCCTTCAGTTTCACCTTCCTCTGTTAATTACCCCCAGGGAGGCAAGGGGTATTGTTTTTGGTTCGGTTTGTTTGTTTGTTAACACCAGCAGCAACAGCAGGTCAAAGGTGAAATTTTTTTTATGAATTTTAAAAATGTTTTCCCCCCATTTACTCATAATAGGTGCAAATGTCTCTAGCAGCAAAACCACTGATTGAATTCATACCAAATTGGGTTTATAGATTCCCAGTGACCAAGAATAGATGGCATTACATTTTGGGAACAGTAGGTCAAAGTTAAAATTTTTATATGAATTTAAAAAAATCTTTTTTTTTTTTTTCCATTTACTTACAATGGGTGGAATTTCAAAAGTCTATAAAAACATCAATTTTGTTTCAATTTACTTCAGACTAGACACATATATAGAGGCAATTGATATGCTGACATCACCATGCACCAAGACATGATGACATCAGCTGGATCCATGCCAAAAAAATAAGCTGCAATATGTGTGAGGGATTTGTTGTGCCTAGCACCACTTGCTGTACTTGTATTACTTTCAGAAATTCTTAATTTATATGTTACGAATTACTGAGAGCATCTGAGTTGTTTTTATTAATTTACAAATGAAGAAGCATTTTTAACAGTATGGACATGCAAATGAAAAATCTGAACTCAGCTTATATATATATATACATATATATATATATATATATATATATATATATATATATATATATATATATATATATATATATATATATATATATATATATATATATTTCAGAATCAGTTTAGTTGCCATTTGCAGAAAAACTACATTGGAAACAAGTTGCAAGAGCTCAGCATAAAGGTACATGAATGACAGTAACAAGGTTAAAGGTTAAAAAAAAAAACAATGAAAAATTACATAAATAAGAGTAATAAAAAGACAGGTACCCCCATAGATCGACCGACACTCACTTGGACAAAGTGCATGAATATAAAAAGCATTATTTATACACAAGTACAAAAATAAAACATACAACATACACCATACATTGTTAAGAATGTGATATGGAGTTATTAAGGCTACGTACAGCACTGGGAAAGAAACTACTGGCAGACTGAGAGGTAGAACATTTGAACAGTATGGACATGCAAACCAAGAAGTAAAAATAGGTTTTAAGAAAACAAAGGTAAAATGTTCTTTGACTTGAATTTCATTGTAGACACTTTTGTATATGAACACAAGAAATGTCATGAATTGTTTGGTCAACTATATTTGTTTATAAAATACACATTTCTTTCTCAAATTAGGGCATGCAACACAAAGACAAGAGGTTGGAATAGGGGGATTTTAGGGCTACCACATACAACATGAAATATTTAGTGTCCATACGGTTTACAACAAAATATAAGTCAAAGCACATTGTTATTTTATTCATTAGAATTTTCTTTAGTGCTTTTCATTATGAGTTGTTGTTAGGGAAATATATGTTATCCTCATGATTTATGTTATTCTCATCATGTACTTAGATGGTATCTATGTAGAAGTTATAGTAGTATCTTTATGACTTTAGACAGTGTTCATTCACGTGTGTTCGTAGAATAGTACCAGGGCTTCAGACAAATGCTAATCTTATGTTTATTTAGACCAAATAAGCTTTGTCCTTGTGTCATGACTACAACTTATTTGTTAGTCTTATACAATATGTGATCTCTAAAGATATGCTGCAATCCAAGCTGACACTGTTCTGAAGATGGGAGGCAGAGCTATCATCCAGAAAGACCTTACTTTCACTTCACAAATATAAGACTGAGCCTTGAAGGCAGTCCTTGGAGATTTCACTTGTTAATCATTGCTGTATGATTCACAACTTTGTTCTCCTGCTTGCGACAATAAATCTGTGACTTTGATTCACATACTATTACTTTTTTTTTTTTTTTTTTTTTTTACAAAATCTATAGACAAACATTTATGAATTGACTAGCAATATGTGTCTTTTGCTAGATTTTTGTTTCACTTTTGCAAGAAACTCTGACTTAACAGGTCATATGTATGATAAATGTTGACTTTTCTTCTTTGTCACAGTGGTTCAATAATTATTAAAACATTTTTGTGTAGGGTTAATGTATTTTACAACACAATCTGTGCAGCTGAGACAGAATGCCGTTAAGGTTAATACAAAATATGTTCCTGATATATTCAGTCAACAAATGTTGTCCCAAAACTCACCCACCGATGAGTAACAATCTAACACTATTTCTGTCCGTTTTAACACACCTTTTCTAAGAGCGCCATCAACACTGTTCGAAGCAGAGCACTGAAGATTTGTGTTATTCAGTATCTGACCAAATGTGACAGATGGACACAGTCTGCCCTTCTGCTGCTGAGTTGAAAAATAGCCAGAAGTGTGTATTAGCAGAATAGTATAATGTCTGTCTGTTATGATGAGTTCAACTGAAGTTTCAAGTCACCTTTGACATTTGACCTTTGATTTTTGCCTAATAATTCGGTAGATTGCAAATTTATCTCATAATTAAAAATAAATAGGTGGCCCATCAGTTCTTTATAAATTACATATTTTGTGATGTCAGTGTCTAATCTCTTCATCTTTGAGTCAACTTGTGCTTCTATGTCAGATGGGATGAAATTACCCATTACTCTTTCTTTTTAGAAAGCAATGAAGTAATTGTTTTTCTTAATTTTGTTTGCATTGTTATTTTCTTTTGAGCTTTTAGATCATCAAAAGAGTTAATCTCATCTCATCTCAGTAACCCAAGTCACCTTAATCTGAATTACTCAGATAAATACAGTTTATATGTATATACACTACCGGTCAAAAATTTTAGAACACCCCAATTTTTCCAGTTTTGTATTGAAATTCCAGCAGTTCAAGTCCAATGAACAGCTTGAAATGAAACAAAGGTAAGCGGTGAACTGCCAGAAGTAAAAAAAAAAAAAAAAAAAAAAAAAAAGAATGTAAGGTCAAACAAAACTGAAAAATAATGTACATTTCAGAATTATACAAAAAGGCGAACAAGACATGGGTTAACAACTTAAAGCAGTTCTGCAGCAATGGAGGTTGATCAAGCCTCGAAAGTTGGTGCTACCAATTCCTACAGGTGTCCCAATGTTTCTGAATTCCTTCCAACCACCTCTGTCTGCATAAAAGTAGTGTTGGAACACACTTTGGTACCATACCGTTGTGAGCATTATTTGAACAGTATTGTACTGCAGAAAGTAGAGTGCTACTACAAAAATGGAACTCAGGAAAAGGCATTTAAAAACAGAAGAGACAGACCATCATAACACTTAAAAATGTAGGTCTGTCTGACAGAGAAATTGCCAAGAAAGTCAATCTCTCTCTCTTTATATATATATATATATATATATATATATATATATATATATATATATATATATATATATATATATATATATATATATATATATATGATAGATAGATAGATAGATAGATAGATAGATAGATAGATATGGATATGTTTGCAGATGAACATACCTGGAGCTACAGCCAGACAAACTGCTTCCACTATCAAAACCACAAATTGTTCTTAAATAACACCTTTAGCATTTTCTCTGTGTTGGCTTTGTTTCATATTTCCTCAAACTCTGACTGGAATTAGACATATCAAATGTCCATCATTGACAATGTATAACTGACTTAGAAATACTTTCATGCTGTTCTGCAGTCTTTGGGTTTCCCCTCAGTGTTCCAGAACAAACAGATGCTGGCTGGGACAAAGGCCAGAAAATACTGAGTCCTGTAAAAGTCTGAAGTCATTAATTTCTCTCACCAGAAAACCTGCATCAGTTCTATTGTTCTACAGGTACCAGCACTTTAAATGGGCTTCCCAAACCTAACTGTTATTGTTACCTCCGCCAAGAAGGTTATGTTTTCGTCGGCGTTGGTTTGTCTGTCTGTCTGTGTGCAAGATAACTCAAAAAGTTATGGACGGATTTGGATGAAAATTTCAGGAAATGTTGATACTGGCACAAGGAACAAATGATTAAATTTTGGTTGTGATTGGGGGTGGGGGGGGGCACTGATCTGCCTTGGCGGAGGTCTGCGCTCTACCAGTGCTTTTCTAGAAAAGAGAGCGCAGACTCTGCCAAGGCAGATCAGTGCCCCCACCCCACCCCACACCCCCAGTCACCACCAAAATTTAATCATTTGTTCCTTGTGCCAGTATCAACATTTCCTGAAATTTTCATCCAAATCCGGGGCACTGATCTGCCTTGGCGGAGGTCTGCGCTCTCTGAGTGCTTCTAATTATCTACTTCATTGAACCATTTATTTCATCACATTCTGTGTTGAGTCATTCCACATAGAGAAAATAAAACAACTCAGAGTGTTCACTCCTCATGCCCCAAATAATTCTATAATCCGCCATGTAATAGAGGCG
This sequence comes from Sphaeramia orbicularis, assembly GCF_902148855.1. Taxonomy (NCBI): domain Eukaryota; kingdom Metazoa; phylum Chordata; class Actinopteri; order Kurtiformes; family Apogonidae; genus Sphaeramia; species Sphaeramia orbicularis. The sequence continues at coordinate 45,807,874 of NC_043968.1, read as the reverse complement.
TACAACGTGCAGGTCTGGACAAGTTTAACCCTGAGACCTTTGCAAAACCACTTCTATCAGTCACAACACTACTGTGCTTTCTGAATTATGTGTCTTTTTTAAAAACAGTGGAGAAGTCAGTCAATGAACTATTGAAAAACATTAAGACACAATAACAGCCAGGTTTTAGAAAACAACACAGGGCAATATCTGCAGCTATTAAGGAGGTGAACCACATTCCTGATCCTGAGGCACTGGATGAAAAATATGATACACAGCTGTTTTTATTCAGTTTTATCTGGATTATGGTACAGTTGACTATGTCACCTAAAACACTGCTACCCTTAACGCTCAGTTCTGATTTATTGACCAGATCTGATTTTTTGGACAGGAGCTCATTGATACATGTTAATTACCTACTCATGATGCTAGATGGCACACAACTAAGTTCTATATGTTGGCACTGTTGTGGAATTTTTTCTCTGCTGCTGGTGAATAATGAAATAGAGACTTCTGCTGAAGAACAAGGTTTTTATTTCTTTGCAAAGAAAGGTCTGTCTGCACACGAGCAGTGATTGTGAAGAAAGACCCCGAGCTTCTGGCAAAATCCACCTTTAAAGGGTGGATCCCATCTCTCGTGTGACACCTACAGGGGTGTTCAAAAGGGCCCTTTTGGTTCAGTGGTGGGCCCCAGGTTTTACACCCAGCCAGGAACATGCAGTCACTTTTTGCTGCTTTGCATTTACATATGCAATAAGACACCTCGGTAGGTTCCATTGAAAAGCAACAGTAGGGGGTGTTGGAGAAGGAGATGAGACAAATAAGCTAAAATTCCATTACAGCACAAACTGAGCATTGTAATACCTATAGGTTAGAGAAGGGTCAATAAAGTTCAGCAGAGTTCAACATCAGCAGGGGTTCAACAGAAGTCTCATAGGTTATACTTAAGCGTGTAAATCAGTAATGGACATCTCTGTGGGTTTGCTGCATGCTCCTATATGATCATTGCCTCCAGAGAATTCTCTGTGTGGTTATATTGTACCTTGATTATGTATGGTTACACCAGCTTGAGGTTTACTGCTTTACTTCCTCTACACTTTGCATAGTTATTATTACGAAATATTTTTAGTTAAATAAACTTGGAATTTAGTGCATTGAACTAAATTTTTTAAGTGTAATAACTATGACATTTCTTTAGAAAAACACTTACTTAATGTTTTCAGCTTTTGTAGATCCATCCTGATCTATAAGTTGTGTAAATAATAAACTGAGGCATATTATTAAAATTGCATGTATTTTTCTTAAGAAATTTCAAGGTGTTCATGTTATTTACCTTTTTTGAATGACAGTTTGTAAATGTAAACATTTACATTATTTAACTTTACTCTTTTTACTCTAAAAATCAGAGAGAAAAGTTTTGCAGTGATATTATTTATAAGTTATTATGTTAATATTTTACTGGTCTGGCCTTCTTGACCTCCTATTGAATTGTAAATGGCCCCTGAACTAAAATGAGCGTGACTCCCCTGATCTAGAGTATAAATTCTAATCTGACTGTTTAGACTGAGGTCACATTAAAAATACTGGCTCTGGACTTGGTTTCCAACTGCACATAGAAGAGGTCTAGATCAGAATTGAAAAAATCAGATACCTTTTCATTTGGCTTGAGTTGCACATGAGTGTAGAGATCAGATTTGGGTTACTTTAGGGATGGAGTGTGAATGTAGCTTTAGGTCCTGGGCTCATCTGGAGATATTATCTTCCTCTCAATGTGGCTGCTGTCCTCTTTTGTTGCTGGATATACAGTCGTCCTCAAAATTATTCATACCCCTGCCATTTTTGTAACTTTTTGTTTTTGTGATGAAATGAATGAGTTTCGTCAAGTTTGTTTGTGACTTATATGTGATACACAAGTGAGGAAATAAGAACAAATGATACTTGGAGAAATACTTTATTTCAGGAGTATTTTATTAGAGGATTTCTAAAAAACGCCATGTTCAAAATTATTCATACCCTAGGTTTATTAAGTCCAAAGTCTTTTCTTAATAGTCAATAGAGTAGCCTTTTTTCTTGATAATGGTTCCTGTAAGTGTCCACAGGTTCTCTTCTGTCTCCTGTGGGGTTTTGGTCCACTCTTCCAGGACCAAAGCCTCCAGCTGGGTCCGGTTGGATGGTTTCCTACCCATCACGCTAGTCTTTGGCTCCCTCCACAGATTCTCTATATGATTTAGGTTAGGACTTTGACTGGGTCATGTCCTTGAACCACTACTGCACTACCCTGATGGTATGCTTGGGGTCAGTGTCCTGCTGGGACGTCCAGTCAGGACCAATCTAGAGTTTCTCAGCAGACACTTCCACATTGTCATCCAGGATGTTAATATAATCCTCCTTTTTCATGATGCCCTGTATCTTGATGAGGTTCTCGGTGCCACTAGCAGAAAAGCAACCCCATAGCATTATGTTGCCACCACCATGCTTGATGGTTGGGGCTGTGTTCAGCTTGCGTTCTTCTCCTTGCTTCCTTCAGATGCAGTCAACATCCATGTGGCCAAACAACTCCATCTTTGTTTCATCAAATCACTGGATTGATGACCAAAAGCTTGGATCTTGGTTAAGAAGAGCTCTAGGAAATGCCAGATGAGCCTCCTGATGTTTCATCTTGAGTCATGCCATCTTCCTGTGTCTGCATCCATGGAGAACTCCTTTGTGCAATACTGGCTGGACGGTTGTCTGTGATACCTTCATACCTCGGTTATTTTGGTGGCAACATAATGCTATGGTTATAACCTATAATGCTAGGATGCTTCTCTGCTAGTGGCACTGGAAACCTCATGAAGTTACAAGGCATCATGAATTTAACATAATTATATCAACATCCTGGATGACAGCGTGAAAGTGCTGAGAAACTCTAGACTGGTCCTGATTGGATGTCCCAGCAGGACACTGACCCCAAGCATACCACCAAGGTAGTGCAGTAGTGGTTCAAGGACGTGACCCAGTCAAAGTCCTAACCTAAATCATTTAGAGGATCTGTGGAGGGAGCTAAAGACCAGAGTGATGGGTAGGAGACCATCCAACCGGACCCAGCTGGAGGCTTTGGTCCTGGAAGAGTGGACCAAAACCTCACAGGAGACAGAAGAGAACCTGTGGACACTTACAGGAACCATTATCAAGAAAAAAGGCTACTCTATTGACTATTAAGAAAAGACTTTGGACTTAATAAACCTAGGGTATGAATAATTTTGAACATGGCGTTTTTTAGAAATCCTCTAATAAAATACTCCTGAAATAAAGTATTTCTCCAAGTATCATTTGTTCTTATTTCCTCACTTGTGTATCACATATAAGTCACAAACAAACTTGACAAAACTCGTTCATTTCATCACAAAAACAAAAAGTTACAAAAAATGGCAGGGGTATGAATAATTTTGACGACGACTGTATATCAGTATGTGTTTCATGTTTTGTAACAGTCATGGTTAACTCAGTTTCAATGACCATTATTAGTTTCTAATACTTCATTAGCTGAGCTATTTATGCTGTGATGTTGATAGAAAAATTCTGAGACAAAAGACAGAGTCACTGGAATCTTATAAAACGTTTACTTGCAAGGAGTCAAGTGTGGTGGAAATTCGACCAGATAAAGGAGACCAGTAAAGAGAAAATTGTTTTAGTATATTTATATAACTTCTGAGCAGAAGAACTGAAACCAGCAAAATGAATGTCAGCAACTGCACAGGAATCGATGCAGAGTACATCATCATCAGGATTTTATATGCACAGAAACAAAGAATTGATTGTTACATTCAGTGATTAATTAGGGTTCTTTATCAGCAAAGGCACATTTCTTTTAAGGAACAAAGAGTCTTTAATGCATTAAAACATATGACGATACATGTTCAACAGATGGTGCAGGTGCAAAGCAGTCTTTGATATTAATTGACAGCTCATGTTCAACAGATGGTGCAGACCTGATATGTCGGCCATGCCACACATCTCAGTACAGACCAAGCATTGTTATTACAAACATCAGTTCACTCATAATGTTTAAGAGTTCAAGTGGGGTTCAACAGGGGATGGAGTCAGTCAGTAGCTGTTACAAAACAGCAGTGAAGTTCAACTGAGGATTAATAGTAGCTGTGTGATGTGCACTGAATAACGACTACAGTTTCGCTGTATACTTGTGCATAGAACTGATGATTTTCCATTTTTCCCCTACATCAAGTACATACAGCAGTTACAGCAGTTGGCTGACTAGGACCATAGTTTCTTATACAGAGTAAGAAACTGTCACACTCAACAGTAATCATAACAATATTTGCATGTGTGTGTGTGTGTGTGTGTGTGTGTGTGTTTGTAGTGCTAACGTTAAGACTTCGTCTTACAGCAGGGGTGTCAAACTCATTTTAGTTCAGGGGCCACATTCACCCAAGTAGGATGTTAAGTGGGCCAGACCAGTAAAATAATAACAGTGAAAAAAGTAAAATTACATTATGATAATGTTTACATCTACACCGCTTCCTTAAAAATCTGAAGAACATGAACAACTTGAAATGTCTTAAGAAAAACAAGTGCAATTTTAACAATATTCTGCCTCAGTTTATAATTTCCACATGTGCGTTACAACGTACGTTACAATTACAAATACACAAAACATATAGTACCAGGTATAATATTGGTAAAATTGCATTTACTTCTCTTAAGACATTTCCGGTTGTTCATATTTGCTCCGGTTATTCACATTTTTTGTAAAAGGATAGTTTGTTAATGTAAACAATTTCAAGTAATTTTACTTTTTTTCACTAAAACAAAGATAAAATCTGCAGTTGTCATTATTTATAAGTTATTATGATACTCTTTTACTGACCTAATCCAATTGAGATCTAATTGGTCTGTATGTGGAACCTGAGTTAAAATGATTTTTTACACCATTGACTGAAAATATCTTCAGTGTAATTTTTGCATTTCACTAATTCATCCTATGGGCTGGATTGGACCATTTGGCGGGCCGGATTTGGCCCCTGGGCCACATGTTTGACACCTGTGTCTTACAGAAACAATTCCTGCTCGGGTCTCAGGTGCTTTGTGGGACAGATCATGATGTTCCAACAACAATGAAGAGACATAATAAAAATAAGGCACATACACAGGAATAGTCTAACCCACTGTTCATGTTGTATTTTTCCATCAGATGTACACGCTGTCATGCACATTATCATCTCTTATGCTCCTTCTTCCATAGCTATTGAGACCCTCTGACACCCAAGGGTCAGGCAGGGGTGAGGAGTTGATAAACCAGCAGCTTAAAGGTTCAGTACATGTCTTGGGTAAGCAGTAGGTTTGTAGTATTGTATATCATTGTGGATGCGGAGTGCTGGCTAAACACAAATATTGTACTTTATTGGATTAATGTAGGAGGCTTATTCACTGTGGGCCACTGGGAGGTGTAAAGCTTGTTAAAACACTGCATAATTAAGCAGTTGTATTTTGCATCCACTGATGTTCATGGCACTGGTTAGTGCTTTTAATTAACAGAATTTATTCAGTAAGTATGGAGTGGAGTCTCCAGTGGAGCCTGTGAAGTCATCTCTATTCCTTTATTCATTTTGCACTACAACATGAGAGTCCCACTGAGAGGTCGATTCAGTGAAACAGTTCCTTGTTTCTCTTACCTGGTGTACCACTTCAAAGCATCTCAAAGAACCTGTTTAACTCACTGGTGTAGATTTGCATCTGGACAGCGGATTGTTCCTGCCAGTGACGCGACATTCTTTCAGGCAGCAGGCCCTGGTAAAGGGCTGCACATAGAAGGAAGCATCTGTACATGCCCACAGATTTCATACACTATTTACTGTGTCAGTAAATGTGTAAACACTGAAATCAATATCCTACAAATGATGAGTCACAACAAAATCACCTTCTTCATGGAATACTGTACAGACTGATCTGAAATGATCCCAACTGTTCTTGTCCATGTTTTATTGCATCCGAACAAGATATACTATTCACTGCTTGTCACGTCTTCACTTGGAATCATTGTTGGAGCAGGGATTGTGACACTTTCCTTGACCAGGTCTCCAATGAAAAGGAGATTTTATTCTGATTGAGATTTAACTGGTTAAATAAAGGATGTCATACCAGACTGAAATCAGGTCATCCAAGAAGAAATTTGACAATTTAAGATGATACTTAGATACTGGATGGACACACAACCCCCCCAAAATAATGCCTCCAGTCAGGGCTATAAAAAGCAGAGTGTAAATAATTGCTTTTATTATAGTGCAATTCCTTTCATACACAGTTCTGTAGTATAACAACTTTGTTTCAGTATTCATTCAGTGTAATTTCTGCACAAAAACATTTAGGCGTTTAAGTTCCTTTTGGGAAAAAGGGACCATTGTTTGAGACGCAAGTAGTTTATCTGGAAAACAGGAATAGTTTGCTGGCAAACTGAATTGCTTATCATTTGGAAATTGCAAAAAGACATTTCCACTTGTTCACCCCTTGGTTTTACAACAAATGAATATATTTCTTACGGTACAAATCTATGTTGCCATGTTGCTATACCAGTAACATTTAATGCCATTTCTACCTTTAAGTCAATTTTGTTACATTCATCTGATATTTATTTTCTTTGCACATTTTAAAATTTTACACACTTTACATGTTCAGTTTAGAAATGCGTTGCTTTATTATAGTTAGGAACTAAAGAGACAGCAGCTCTACATCCAACTGCAGCAAAAGTGCTGCTTGCATGTCAATGCTAATCAATAACTGTACAGTAACATATTCTAACAGTCATAGGGGCTATTCTGCATGACGCACATCTTAACTTTTCATTCCTTAAAGATGCTATGAGAGACATGAAACAATGAGCTCATCATCTGGTTCATCAGAACAGCTTTACAATTATCAGAGTCATGCATTGTTACTATGGAAACATCAATAGCCTCCTTGAGGTGCGCTCAGAGAAAAACATGAATGACAATGTCAGACTGTTTTCTCAAACATTGCAGATCTCAAAGGTGACTCTCAAAGTCAATCCAGAATATTGCCTCCAATTCAAAGAAAAACATAGATACACCACAAACAACTGTTTCCCGAACCTGTGCATCAGGTTAACCCTTGTCAGAAGAAAAAGAGGGGCGATCATCATGCCTGCAGCAGACTTAGTATGCAGGAGGATTGTGCAGCTCCTGGTATTTTGGAGGCTGCGGGGTGAAGACGGCGGGCACAACCAGCACGGTGGGTCTGTTGGGGTAACGCAGCTGGTGGATCATGATGGAGGACAGAGCCATGCCCAGCAGCTACAGAAAAACACAGTAAATCCAGTTAATATGATGTCCTCAAGAGTTATATGTATAAAACTTCATAAAGAGTAAAATTCAAAATGAAAAATTCACTAGAGGATTCGTTTTGTGTAGTAATTGTTTGCTGACATCGTCAACAATGTCTCTGCTACATGTGAAGGACCTGGGGTCATTTGTTGAAACTGAGGAAAACTGTAGTAAAACCTGTGCCATGCAACCTCATCTGAATTATTTACAATATGGCCAAGGTAGGATCCAGTGTTTCTGAAGCTTTGATGAGGCCCTGCCTTGTTTTTTAACTGTTCAGTCCATCTCAGAAATCCCATCATCATATTAAAAAGATGACTAAATACTCACTGCCAGAGGACCCAGAGTGAAGGCGATGCCAATCATGATGTCAACAAACAGTGTAACGTAGTGAAGCAAGATGGGGAAGCAAGGCTGGAGAGGGAGAAAAATAAATGGCATGTTTCATTGTTTTCATATGACATGTAGGTGAAAGCATCGTTTTCTTCAATGTTTTATTTTGCAATTCTCAGAAATCAATTCACTGTAATAAAATGAAGTTAAAGAGTGGTTTACTGACCTTACTGTAGATAGACTTCTGCAGCTGGTGATGCTGGATGAGACGTAAGAAGAAACCCATCAGCAACATTATAAACAGAATGTATGATGTAATATGATATGCATTGATGCTGATACTGACTTTGTGGTTGATGACCTGGCATGTCTCCTCTTCCTCCTCCTCAGCACACAGACATGAGTCAGGGATGTTGCCCTCCCAGTCCTTGTAGCTGTAAAGACCACAGCAGTGCAGCTAAAAAAGAAGAAACACACAGAGGGGTCATTGGCCTTGTGATATTAGCAGAGGACCATGACACATGTAGAGGTGAATATAAGACAGACATAGCAAATGTTCTTCCATAATCTTACTGATGATGGTTAAAAGAAAAAAAAATAAAATCTGCCTTTTGCACTATGCTGATATCATTGATATAGGCCCCTGGGAAAGTTAGTGTAAGTGCTTTTTTGCTGCATCTTTAAAACATACAAGTGAGATTCACAGTTAAAAACATGTAGGTCTAAAAATGCGCAGTTGAAAATATGCTAGAGAAATTAAAAAAAAAAAAAAAAAAGAACAAAAATGAGCCCAAATCAATAATAGTGTGTTTTAAAATATGTCACCAAGATGACTTAAATATACCTCAGATGATGTGATGTCTGGTTTGACTAAACATTGCACAACTATGGATGTTCTACTATTACTAAATACATAGGATACAATATGGTCTTTTAATACATCCATAGAGTTTACAGTTGCAGAGTAGATGATCTGACATTTTTACTGCCTACACTTGCAGCACACAGTAATGTTAGGTCAATTAGAGGCAAACGCAGAAGATGAAGTTTAGTTTCAAGAACCTTTACAATCCAACACAGCGCTACGCTTCAAGTGCATTATCCTCAAGTTCATCGGGTTATGTATCTACAGACTCCAGCTAAACTGATCAAACAATACCATAGAGTTATGGTTATAATATCTGATCACTCATTTCTCTGTCATTTAATCACCTTGTTCCATCTCTCAGCAGCTTATTAGGACGCAAGTGACAGGAAACAAATATAGCCTCAACATCCATTTTCTGAGCTAAAGGAAAATACCCCGCATTTGACCGATGACTATTTTCAGTCAATCTTTCTATTATGTTATTACTTTACAACTATTATTACTTCTACAACAACAAAGCAGAACCTGCAAAAAAATTGTCAGTATGTCTGGAAAATTCCAAATATGATCAAAATAGTTGCTGATTCATTCAGTAAACCCTTGATCTGTGGTATACTCTGAAGTCTCCCCACCCACTGACAGCACCATAAAACGAACAAGACATAAGATAGTGAGTTAGTCCTCTTTCCTCTGTGAGGAGCGTTGGGCCTCAACAGTTATTGTCCACTTCTGTTTTTTGCCCTCTTCAGTTCATCCAGCAGACTCCAGAACAAGATGAAAGAACATTTTCAGAAGGTGTTTAATAGGTTGTCACCACAGAATCCACCCCAATTCATACCAGGAAATTTGCTAAGCATCAATACAGCAGAGCTAACTAGACAAGAGATCTGCAAAGTGTAAATAATGGTGGCAGCAGAAAACAGCAATATTCCAGCAGAGGCTCTTAATGAAGGTTGAAAAATTATAATTGAACAACTACATACTCCACTGAACTTGATATGGATCACAAAAGAGATACCATCACACTGGAAGCTCCTCATGAAGTTGCCCAAGAGTGGAGACCTATTCAAGTGCAACATGTAAAGGGGAAATCAACCTACTCGCCATACCCAGCAAGATCCTCACCCATGTCATATTTGAGAGAATGAAAGCAGCCAGAGATGAAGAGGGTGGTTTCACAAAAGAGTGATCATGCACGGACCAGATGTCACACAGAATCACTGTAGAACAGACGATAGAATGGCAATAACCATTCTGTATGTTTTGTCGATTCTGAAAAATCATTCGATAAGTGTTGACTGAAAATCATTCTGGAACATACTGCAACACTAGCAAAAAAACAGCTTTTGCCAGCTCAGGAAAAGGTATCCAGTGGACACTGTAGGGTAAATGAGAGGATCTGGAATTTCCTCTGATTGCACACCAGCCTCAAGACACGCAGAAAAAAGGGAATGCCTTGCAATAAACAACACACAGAGTAGGCCTACGCATTCAAAACAAACAGATTGAGCCTTTGCGTATCAGAGGAGAGCCCATGGAAGATGATGAATTCATATACCTGGGAGGTAAAATAACTGAATCTGGTGGCACAGAGGAAGATATAAGAGCCAGAATAAAAAAAAAGGCTCAATACTTCTTCGTAATTTTGACATCCGTCTGGAGAACCGTAGTGATCTCAATCAGAACCAAAATACCTTTATTCAATTTAAACGTCAAACCTGTCCTGTCGCATGGATCCGAAACATTATAAAGTCACAGTGTATGAAGGAGGCTGCAGGATGTGGGCTTTTGTTTCCACCCGTTTCATGGCTGATGAAGGTCACAGAGCATTACTGTGGTTTTCAGTTTGTTGTTTTTGTCTATGCTCATGCATCTTCTCATTTGTTTTTATCTCAGCTTTTTTAAGAGCTGCAGAGTATGGAACAGTATATTAAATAACCTGTGTATTGTGTTTATCATCGCCAGTCAACAGAAAGTATAGACAGAATGAGAAAGTCCCAGATAGTTTTACAAGGTTAGCGATGACAGTTTCATTTTGACAGCTGTAAAGTCTACTGACAAATTAAAGAAGTGAAGACAAAAAGGAGAAGAATTCAGGACAAACTGATAAGTCATAGCCATCAGTTACTTTCTTATCATCTGACATCTTTACATTTAACTGGGACTGTAAATGTGGAAGCGACAAACACATGAACCTGTGCAGGATTATGGAGTAAACGTCTGCCTTCTGCTGTGAATACTACTTGTGATAAAAACAAATCTACTTCCTCTCATCTATGCTGCATCGTGGCAGGCAGCCAATCAGAGTGCCAGGGACACACCCAGGCGCCCTGCACAGAATGCTGGGAGTGCAAACTGGTCTGAGAAACAGCTTTTCATCTGCAGGCTTATTTTTGTTAAAACACTTTCAGGGCCAATAAATAAAAGTTAGTGTAAGAAAATGTAACATGAAAACATTTTACCAAAAAAACAAAAAAAAACAAAACAAAACAAAAAACTACCAAAATATTACTTTCCTAAGTGGTTTGCAGCATTTTTAAAACATAAATATGGAAAAAGTCTGAATCTGTTTTCCAATATGCGTGAGGAGTCATGGTTAATATGTCAACATAAGAAAACTGAAAATGTACCCAGAATTATCATTATCCTCACAGTTATTTCACTGCAGGGATATGTAGTGGGACATCCGACTCGGTTCAATGTACAATAAACAGGAAGTAGAAGAGCTGTACTCAGGCTAATTCTAACTTCTGGTAAAAACAACAGTGAAGACAGCAGTTAATGTAATGACAGCTGAAAGTTTTTATAAAGTAACGTGACAACCATGAAGAAACAACATTCAGTTTCAAAGAAATTAAGTGATAAATATAGAGCAAAACACAAGTCAGTGTTGCTTCAGCCTTATCTAGAGTTGTCTGCATTTTTGTTGGAGGGAGATATCTGATAATATAAATTCACAGTAAAAATGCAATGACTGACCACACTGATGGCTATTCTGAAATTTGCAGACCATTTTCTGGTCCACTACTGCTCCCTGGTGTTATTAAGAGGAGGCATTGAGTCTCCAACGTTCACTTCCTTCCTTTAACCTTTGTGTGTGTGTGTGTGTGTGTGTGGACTTGTCTTACCTTGGTCTGCATGATGTCCATCAATTCCTTTTTGTCCTCTGTTTGTTGGTCCAGAGGTAGAAGGTGTCGGAACTTCTCATCCAACACAGTTTCCACCTTAAAAACAGAGACAGAGGGTTCAGTACAGCCAACATTTACTCAAGTTATGAGTTAGTTGTGATTTAGTGACATATTTGCAAGATGTTGTACTTTTATGTAGAGTAACATTTCATATATGCCTTAATTACTTTGGAGATGTTTAAATACGCTGACAGACAGTAATAAATAGCTCAAACTAGCCCTTACAGTGATTTTTACATTCTAATGTCACATGCTGAAGATAAGCAGATGGACCTGCCACTCACTCACACACACACCCTGAAAGCTCGAGTCAATAATCACTAAATCCTGCCATCTGCTGGTTCCCCATTAGATTACGTCAATTCTGATGAAAAGACTCCTGGTAATTGGTTTGCTGACATTCTGTATAATTCAGTGTAAGACCAACAGTGACTTTCATTTCTTCCTTGTCACAAAGATTCTGACTATACACACATTCACAAAGAATGACACAATCATTAAACCTTTAGGAGGTTATCATTAAGAAATGTTATGTTGTGAGTTCAATCAACTGAATTATTAGTAATGTTATAATGTATGCGATTTTGGCTTTCATTTTGGGATATAGAATAATTTACTTAAAAATTACAAATTGGATTATAACAGGTCAAAGATGATAATTTTAATTAGTGTTTGTTAATGTTTATGCAATGATTTGCAAGAATTTAAGAGAATCACTGCAACTTGTAATTGTAATGCCATGTTAAATGGTTAATAGTTTCATATTTGATGAACACTTTCTGGATCCTAGTGTGAAGCTGGAACTAGTGTTTGGAATCATTGTTTAGTAAATGTTAAATAAATACTGTGTGATGCATCTGGAAGGCAACTATGTAACTTTGAGCTCATATGACAATGTAATTCTGTTATTGGTGCATGTGCACTTACATTCAAGGGTGTGTAATAATATTTTACAAAGCACTTCCAAACCAATAAGTAACTACATTATACATAAAATATCAGTAGCAGATGACTCAGTAGAAGCCACAGCAGTCAGTGTCCTTACATTGGGTCGGGCAATGGCGTTGGTGACTCCAGCTCGAAGCATCATCAGACTTCCAATGACCATACAGACGAGGAACTGCAGACAAACAGAGACAGTCAGTCTGCTGAGGATGGCTGGAACATCTACTTAACCACTATAACTTATCAATGTCATTAAGTTTCAAACATGCTTGTTTAGTCAGAACTAAATGGAGTGTTCCAAATATTCTCAAAAAGGAAAGAAGATAACAAAAAAGTGAAAAAAAGACACATTCATAGAAAATATGGAGATTATCATGTGGCTTATTTCAGGAAAAGTAACTTTATAATGAATATCAACAGCGAAGAGTTTTATATGTCTCTTTGTACTCACTGCTATCAGAGCCCCTTTGCTCTCTTTGTGGGCTCCGTAGGCTCCGAGGATGGCGATCGCCATGGTGATGATGCCCACAACATAGAGGAGAATGAGGGCGACGGTGCGATCCACCATCTGAATGCAAGGGAAACAGTCAAGTTAGCATTTGCCTAGTTTTAGATTCTGCTTTCAGTTGCTCACAAATTCAGTTACACAATGGGTGGTAGTGATTGGTCTTACATCTTCTCCTCCATGAAGGTTGGTGAAGACCTGAGCCAGTAGAGCGACCAAAATGATAAGACCACCGACAATCTGAAACAAAAACCAGAGTTCATATGAGATTCATAGAAAGTCAAAAAAAACAAAAAAACAAAACACAGAGGACACCTTCCTCACAAAGGGAAATGTCCCAGACTTAAGGGGTACTTTAATAAAAGTGCTTAGTTTGTGTAAAAACATGAATATTGCATGATGTTAAAATTATTCTACTTTGAATTGTAACTGTAAGTAAATTAATAGATTAAAATACATATTCAGGAGCTATCACCATTACTTGTTCAAGAGTTAAAAAAAAAAACCCAAAAAAACAAAAACTCAATAATGAAACTGTTAGCTGCAGTCCTGACATGAACTATACATAATAAAGACATTCCTAGAGTGCATACTTCTGCCAAGGCCTCAGTTCAAGCCAACATCCTATAAAACAATGCTAGAAAAAGCACAAACAAATTCCTGCCGCTGCTCCAACATTTAATGTGTTCATCCTTGGCTCACACCCTACCCTTCCTCCACATTTCATGTAAATATGTGCAACAGTTTTTGCATAATGCTGCTCTCACACAAGATCAAAAATACAGCCTCGATAACCCGATGCTCAGTTCTGTGACTAAATCACATGTGGCTCAAATGATGAGGTGAATTCTCACAAAGCTATAAAACTCAGCTTTTAATTGCAGCTCATGTAAAGACAAACACACCCATGAACAGGATGGGCAGGTAACTGAGACAATGAGCCCAGGGACCATCAAAGACTGAACCAGTTTATTCAGGACAGAATGAAGTCATTTCTATGGGCTTCAATCTGTGCACAAGGGGAAAATAAACAGCTGCTTTCTATTACGTTTAATTGTTGTTTTGCTCAAAACGGACTGGAAAGCAGCTCTTAAAACCCAAAACAGAAACCAGAGCAGCAACTACAAAACTTTAACCCAAAGCAGACTTAAACTATGTGACAATAAAGAGAAAAATCACTGATTATTTTGCTGACCTGTTAAACCTTCAGTTATTTGCAGCTTTCTTCTTTTACATTCAAGTTTAGTAAGTTAATCTATGTAAAGGTGTTACAGCCTTCCCTACTGTACTATTGACTAAATGATCCATTCATTCCTCTATTCATTGTTGAAGTCAAAATCAACCACCTGTAGAACATTATTATATGAATTAAAAGTGTATAAAATCAATAAAGGCAGACTGTATGCTCAAAAAAGTAGTAAACTATCTATTCATAGAATAGTGAAAACAATGGATAGCCTATGCAAAAAATATACAAAAACTAGGCCACAAAAGTTAGAGGATTAGTTAAACAAGAACAAACCATCCAAACATTAGATTAGACTTTAATCTAGTTACATAGTAATCAAACACTGCTGCCCTGAAGATGACTGTGCACAACTTTGACAATGACAAACACTGATAGTGCTTGGTTCACACTGTGTGCATAGCTATGAGGTATTTTTCTGGATTAGTTGTATTCAACAAATACAATGAACTCAGTCAATCCAAAATGTTATTAAGGATCAAATAAGCGACACAGGAAAAGTGGCTTTGGTCTCTTACAGGCCTATGTGCATAATTATGCCACTAACTATTAGAGAGCTGGATTTCAAGAAGTGTTCTTTCCCTATTTTTCTTGATTAAAAGAAAGCGTCAGAATATTTCCATCTTTCTAAGAAACAGACATTCTTCAGTGACTGTCTCTGGATCTGTTCAGAGTCCACCTCTGCTGAAGCAGTAAACACAGCCTCCCAAAAGCTCTTCCTTGGCATCCATCTTCCATTGGTGTAAATGTCATGTTTGAGGAAAGCAAATAAGTTCTTTCAGGGAAGTAAGAATCATTAAGTGTTCAGATTTGATGCCTTCGTTGGCATGCAAAGCAGTGGACTGTTTGGGTACATGTGAAGGGGCATTGTCCTGAACAAACAGCACAGCCTGCTCACAGACGTAGTCTTGGGTTGATTTTCAGTCCAGCAAGTGTCCAGCACATTGATCCTTAAGGACAGTAAAACCCTCATCTACATTTAGTCTTTGGCCCATGTTAATGCTTATTAAGCCCCCCCCCCGAAGGCCTTCATTTGATTGTCTGCTCCAACAGTTCGGCCATTTTATGAGTGTTGCATCATCTCTAAAGACATTTTATATATTTTAAAACATGGACACCCAAAGGAGGAGGAAAGCAGTGATGATTCTGAGGGCCCTTGACTGACAGGGACCCCATAATAAAGTCCTTTTTTTTTTTAATTTGACTATTATTTATTTATTTAAAATCAACCTATCACTATAAGACAATCTTGCTTCACAAGGCACTAATAAACATTATTTGCATTAGTTTTGCTTTGGACAAAAAAGGGAATAAAATCCAGTTTGTCTTGTATATAAATGTAAAAAAAAATCTATTACTGTTATCATTAAAAAATATATTAAAATGTAAAAGATGGCTTGAACCTTTCTCATCAACCTTATCATTAAATTGTAAAATCTATTGTCAGCAGAATATTAATCAATGCCTGCAGTGTTACATTTTTAGGCTTTGCAGCATACCATCACCAAAGTCATATCTTTTTTCCCCACTGGGCCCAAATCCTTGGTGGCACCTCTAATGTGGATTCTTAGGCGTAAATCTCTTTCTTCAGTAAAACATCTTCCCTGAGCTGCCTAAGAATTCTGCATACCTAATTACCAAGTCTTAATCAACTTAGGCCACACCCTCAATCAGTCTCACACACACACACACACACACACACACACAATCACCTGAAAACAATTAAATCAGTAGGTTTTTATGATCTGGACTCGGGAAAAGTGCACAAAAAGATCATAAAAGGTCAGATTACTTAGGTGTAACATTGTGTTGAAGATGACTGTGCATAAATTTGATACTGACAAACAGGAGCACAAATGCCAGGTCAATAAACTTAAAAGGTTTGGAATGAATGCATATTTGTAACTTTAACTCATTTATTTGGCTTTTCAGTGCGTCTTTTGCTCTCCAATAAAGTTTAACATCAATAACATGAAATTAGTATGTTTGATTTATTACATTATGTTCTTTTCTTACCTGTTATGAGCATTTAAGTGGATATAAGGTGTCAAATATATCATATCATAACCTCCAAACACGGCCTGCCAGTGTCCGGTCCACTACGCACTTTAAATTCCCATAATGCACGTGTGCGGACCCCAGACCTGAACACGCCTATGTTTACTCACCGCAAAGAGGATGTTGAAGATGGTGAAGGTCCGTTTGAGGCAGGTGTTGATCTGCGCCATGTTTACACTCTGAAATATCACCAAAACACACTAGACTTCAAGTGAATGTGCGCACAGTCCGACAGTGATCCCACAGCCAGATAATGTGGCGGCACACGGCGGGTGCGCTGGTTTTAGGGAGCGGGGAGGCACCGGGGGGGCGGGGAGGGAGGGGGTGGTGCGGGGAGAGGAGCGGGGCGGGGCTTCCAGTAAAACTTTCAGTAACACAGAGTGAAGAGTAGGAGGAGACGGAGGAGACATGTCTCATATATGGACATCCGGTATGTAAAACACCAAACGTGAGGAATAGAGGAGAGGGGAGGGAAGGCAAAGTGTATTCCGGGAAGACAAATGGAAAATTCCAATGTGTGTGTGTGTGTGTGTGTGTGTGTGTGTGTGTGTGTGTGTGTGTGTGTGTGTGTGTGTGTGAAAGCCAGGGTGTTGTGTCCCAACATGAATCCTTAAATCACCTCATATCCGGGAAATAAACATGCCTTACTTCACTTAACCCACTGAATTCCCCGGAAAAAGGATTCAAAGGGAAAAGGAAAGCAGCCGAATAAAAACATACAGTACAGAGCAGCACATGTGGAAGTGGAAACTATTATCATGTGTGTTTCTGTCAGAGGCAGAGACCTGGGGAGAGGTTTCATTTGAACACAAGAAGGTGCATTAACACAAAGACTAAGGGGGGCTTCAGAAAACCTCGGACAGCAAACACTTTATTTCCTGTATTCTGGTGAAGTTTGATGTACTAATGTAAGATAAGGTAAGGTAAGGTAAGGTAAGATAAGGTAATGTAAGGTAATATAAGATAAGATAGAATAAGGTAAGGTAAAGTAAGGTAAGGTAAGATAAGATAAGGTAAAGTAAGATAAGGTAAGGTAAGGTAAGGTAAGGTGAAGTAAGATAAGGTAAGGTAAGATAAGGTAAGATAAGATAAGGTAAGACAATATAAGGTAAGACAAGATAAGGTAAAGTAAGATAAGATAGGGTAAGGTAAAGTAAGATAAGGTAAAGTAAGATAAGATAAGATAATGTTCTGCTCGTAAAAATAATCTACAGATTGCACTCTGAGTTAAAGTGATTCATTGACAGTGATTGCTCAGTGACTTAGAATACGTATGTCCTTTTTGTCCTAGTAAAGGAAAACTAAACTAATGTTTCCACATTTTTATCCTCATCTTATTTATACCTGTAAGGTCCTGTTTTGGGTAACCTCAGTAAATGTGCGGCTAACATGCTTTTCAGCAGGATTTATGCTCGTGGAAAACTTTAGGCACATTTCTCACTTTCTGGTTTAGGCATTATGAAGCAAACTGAACTCCATACCCGATTAAAATATTGATTAAACAATAACAGCAATCAATACATTTCCTACCAACATAAACAGAATATCAACCAGACCTTTATGAAAGTGCTTTATTCTTATGTTACTGAGTCAATACTCACCACTGTCTTTTAAAAATAGGAATAAATGCAAAGCATTGTAAAATGTGCTGTACAGTAGCAGGACATGATGAGCTCCCACACCTTCACATGGTGAGATCTTTGAAGATGGTTCAGTCAGTCTTGGCTGACCTGTGCTATTCGCTCCATAGGGAGCTTGTGTTGCCTCCATCTGGTTGCAGATTTTCAAAGCCAAACTGCAGGACAAACACACAGAAGAATCCCTCTGTCCACACTGCAGTTGGGTTTTTAAACACTTCAATGTGATATTTATTTTTTGTATTTATTTATTTTTTATACTACTGTTGATTCTGATGTTGATTGCCCCATGATTCAGTTAGCTGTACACAATTTCCCTCCTTGGGGATAATAAAGATTTCCTGAGCTTCCTAATGAACTTATATTAAGAGTTTTAATGTCCCAAAAAGGAGAAGCTTGTCCATGCCTTCATCTCCACTACAGTCGATTAATGTAAAGGCCTTTTGATGGGAATTCCTAAAAAAGGGCTCTAAACAACTGCAGCTCATTCAGAGTTTTAACTACAGGGTTATTCAAAAAGAATGAACCGATTTCATTATGCAATATTTTAATAAGGAAAAGCAAAGGGAAACTCCAGCCAAGTCACAAGTATTCTACTCACCATCAACTTTTATTTCCTGTCTTACAAGTGTTCAGTGTGTCCACCACCTGCAGCACGGGCAACATCAATGCGATAAGAGAATTCCTCCCAGATGCGTATCAGCATGTCATGATCCACTGAGTTAATCACTGTTGTTATTCGATGTTTAAGGTCATTGAGGTTAGTGGGTAGTGGTGGAACATAAATGCAATCTTTTACGTATCCACACAAGAAAAAAAATCACACATGTTGAGGTCTGGGGATCTCGCAGGCCAAGCACAAAGAGAACACCTTTTAAACGCCTTTTGCAGAGGACTTGCCATTCTGAGGGTGAACAAACAACTGAACGTTACTGGAGGAACGCCACGACTACAGCCCCCCTGTTCAGCCTTCCAGAACTTAGAAAACTCCTCTTTCAAATGGTCACTGACTCATTCCATGATGATGCTTGAGAACTGAAGCAGTGTGTCATGAAATTGGTTGATTCTTTTTGAATAACCCTGTATAATTAAAAGAACAGATCACAGTTCTAAAATCTTCACTCTGGCTTCTGATCAGTTTCAACAGAATAGGTTTTAAAGTGCTACAACTAGTCTATGAAATCACAGGACCGTTTAGGCCCAGAGTACATTAGTAATGTGTTTACCCTGTTAAACCCTGGGCCATTAGGTTTATAGTCGGGATCAAGTTCAATGTAATACAAAACAATGGATTAGCTAACAACAGAAGTTTCATTCATATAAAACCAAGTTATGATCAGAAAACTATCAATTTAAGACAAAATTTGCAGTCACCACTTCATAATAACCTATATATTTAAACTTTTTTTGGCTCATTCAGTGAGTTTTAGTGGTAGAATAATAATACTTGTACTGTTGGATCTGCTTAGTGTTAGCTTAGTACTGAAATGATTCATGACATACGCTGGTCTTGGACTATTAGCTTGTTTTCGATATTCGCCCATTTAAGTGCTTGTTGTTTTCATTGGGCTGGTTTTGTTGAGCTTTTAGCTAACTTTCTTCTGGTTACATGGGTGTGTAGCATGGGTGTATTGTTACAAGCGTTATGAAGCATTACCATGGCAACACAGACAGAGCTGCAGCTGCTCCCAGTACCAGGGGAAACCAGGCTTAAGAGTAGAATTCTTAGATCTACGGACTCAGGTCAGCAAAGCCAGCCAAGAGCTCAGACTAAACATGGAGAAGCAGCATTTAGTCATTTATCAGAAAGCAACTGGATCAGACCACAGTAAAGATTAGATTTGTCCTAAATGTAGATGCTTTTAAATCCAGATTGAAAACATTTATCTTTTCATACATCCATGAATGAAACTGCAATATGAGTCTCAATAAACTGTCATTGCTACAACTTTTAAACATTTTAACACAGATTTTATAAAATTATTTTATTCTTTTCTATAGCAATTCTATGTACAGGGGTTGGACAAAATAATGGAAACACCTTAAAAAATCAACAAAATATAATTTAATATGGTGTAGATCCGCCTTTTGCGGCAATTACAGCCTCAATTCTCCGAGGTATTGATTCATACAACTTGTGAATTGTTTCCAAAGGAATTTTAAGCCATTCTTCAGTTAGAATACCCTCCAACTCTTTTAGAGACGATGGCGGTGGAAATCGACGTCTTACTTGAATCTCTAAAACTGACCATAAATGCTCAATAATGTTGAGGTCTGGGGACTGTGCCAGCCATACGAGATGCTCAACTTCATTAGAATGTTCCTCATGCCATTCTTTAATAATTCTAGCTGTATAGATTGGGGCATTATCATCTTGAGGTGAAGGTGTTTCCATTATTTTGTCCAACCCCTGTATGTTGCACTCTCATATATATGTGTATTCCTTTTATTCATGTAACATATCAAATTGCGTCTGTGTATGACATGCTTAGTGTGAATAAACTTGCCTTGTGTAAAATCTGTTATCGTGGAGAATGAGACCTTGTGAGATAAAATAAAATTCCTCTTCTTGCACATGTTCAAAATATGGAGTTACATGTCAACGGCTTTCAGAAGTTTGGAATACATTGTCTTGCATCAGTTGTTGGACTTCTGCATGTTTCTGTGTTTATCAATAATGTCTCACAAAAAGGAAACCACAGTTTTTATTTTTTTCAAGAAGACTGCAAAGTGAGTGATATATATGAGGGGCCGTATGGGACACAATTCAGAATTACCATTCAGACACGCATATGAAATACCATTCACACACGCATATGAATTACTTTCACGCACACATGTGAAAACACACACATACACAAAATAAATGCATTCACACACACGTGAAAATGCACACATACACATATGAAAACGTAAACATACACATATGAAATGTATTCACACATACATATGAAAATGCACATACACATGAAATGCATTCACACACACACATATGAAAACGTAGACATACACATATGAAATGTATTCACACATACATGTGAAAATGCACATACACATATGAAATGCATTCACACACACACATATGAAAACGCACACATACGCATATGAAATGCTGCTTTCCTCCGACGAAAAGAGGAGTAGATGACTGAAGTTGATACATTAAGTTGAATCTCAAATAATGAACAATACAGCTTAGTGTAGGCTAACGTCAGTAGCTAATGTTAGCTACTAGTACTAGCGCTAAACGTTAGCTTATATAATGTTACCTGTCTATATGTAACTTTAAGCCAAATTGTGTGTGTGTGTGTCTTGTCGGTCACATTGTCAACTAACCATATGTTACTTATTCTAACATAACTGATTAAATATTTAATTATTAAATAAGTTCGGTAGCTACTCGATCTCACTAATGCTAATTGCTTAAACTAGCTCTTGTAACTAACTCAATTATAAAAGTTAGTTTAATGCCAGGTGGAAGTCTTACGGGGAGAGTTCAGGGGTCAGCGAAAAAGAGGAGCTACGAGGTTGAAGTGAGAGCAAGTAGCTAGCGGATTTAAGGGTGTTGGCATTGGCAGTAAAGCTAACTTTACTGTACTGTACTGTACTGTTAGCATTTAATTAGCTATATTAGAATAAGTACCATGTGGTTAGTTGCCAACATAACCAACACACACATATAATTTTGCTTTAAAGTTACATATAGACAGGTAACGTTATATAAGCTAACGTTTAGCGCTAGTACTAGTAGCTAATATTAGCGACTGATGCTAGCCTACACTAAGCTGTATTCATCATTTGAGATCCAACTTCAGCCATCTTCTCTTCTTTTCGGAAGCGGAAATTCAAGTGTTTTATGTACATCATTTTTGTTGTTGCAACATGGGACACAGCACTGCATCATTTTACAACGTTTTGAATGCTCCGTGATTGGACACGAAAGTCCAGCAACTGACTTCTACGACACAGTCGGTCAGACCCGTAGACAACCACCTGGCAACATCCAGGCATATCTGCAGATTAAGGTAGAAGGAGATCCCCAGGGAGCTCTGGAGCCTTTGCCAGCTTGACGTGAGGGAAAAAGCCTTGTTAGGTGGTTGTCTATGGGAATGACTGACTGTGTTGAAGTAGTTGGTTGCTGGCCGTCTGTAGACCTATTTGCCAGAGCTGTCAGTGTCTGTGCAGAAGCTAACAAATTATGGAGCATTGTCATTGCTTCAGATAAATCATTTGCTGACATTAATACGAGCCGGGCCTGCAACTATTTAATCTTCTGATAGCCGAATAAAACAGGAAATACACCAGTAAACAATACGGGGGGGGGGGGGGGGGGGGGGGGTCTGGTTTCCTCTTCTCTGCCTTCCTGTTCAACTGAGATGACCTCCTGTTCAAGTGGAAAACATATGTTTGAGAAAATATTTCACACGTGTGTGAATGCATTTCATACGTGTATGTACAGGGTGAGGAAGCAAAATTTACAATATTTTGAGGCAGGGATTGAAAGACAGTGTATGACCAATTAGTTTATTGAAAGTCATGAGAATTTATGTGCCACAAGAAAATTTACATAATAGAAAATGTTTTTATTCTATGTGTCCTCCTTCTTTCTCAATAACTGCCTTCACACACTTCCTGAAACTTGTGCAAGTGTCCTCAAATATTCGGGTGACAACTTCTCCCATTCTTCTTTAATAGTATCTTCCAGACTTTCTCGTAATAGTTTTGCTCATAGTCATTCTCTTCTTTACATTATAAACAGTCTTTATGGACACTCCAACTATTTTTGAAATCTCCTTTGGTGTGACGAGTGCATTCAGCAAATCACACACTCTTTGACGTTTGCTTTCCTGATTACTCATATGGGCAGAAGTTTCTGAAAAGGTATGGATAATAGTGTTAGGTATGATTATGACATCAATATATGTTTGGTTTCAAAACAACTGACGTAGTGCCTGCTGAGAAAAAACAATTAAATGTTCATTGTAAATTTTGCTTCCCCACCCTGTATGCATTTTCACATATATATGTGAATGCATTTCATGTGTGTGTGTGTGTGTGTGCATTGTCACATGTATGTGTGAATGCATTTCATATGTGTGTGCATGCGTTTTCACATGTATGTGTGAATGCATTTCATATGCATGTGTTTGCATTTTCACATGTGTGTGTGAGTGCATTTCATATGATTGTGTGTATGTTTTCACATGTGTGCGTGAATGCATTTCATATGTGTGTGAATGGTAATTCTGAATAATGTCCCATACAGCCCCTCATAATTATATGCTGAATAAATGTTTTGGGAGCTCACAGGTCGTGCGGACCTTCCTTTATTTTTTCGTAATATTTCCTCATAGATGTAGTAACATGCATTCTAAAGAAGAAAGGAAAGAAAACAAAGGGTCTTTGAGTTGCGTCCGTACAGAAGAGGCCAACAAAATGCAAACTCAAAATTATTTTTGCAACTTTTTGAGACACGCTGTATTCAACAAACTAGGAAATGAAGATTTATAATATTTTAAATAAAAGACACTGTGTGCAAGTAAAGTTGTAATGATTTTGTTTTCAGACACATTCCTCTTTTTATTCCTATTTATATACATCAGTGATCACCTTTGACTTGGTTCAGTGATTACATACTGAGTCCCAGTTACACTTCATCAAGAATAAACCACATTGTCACAATTATTTCATGAGAAGAGGTAAAAATATTATATTCCAGCTTCATGGGTAACAGTGTTTGTAAATAATGTAATGCATACACAATAGTTAGTACTAATCAAAATGTCACCTTAGGCAATAGCAGCAGATTTTGGATTAAATACATGTAGCTGCTGTATGTCCTATTCTGCAGATTTGGAGAACATGCTAAGTCACGGAGGTCAAATTCCCCACAGTGCACTGATGCATGATAAACATTGACAAACAGGTTTATGGTTCAGTATTCATACGGGTCAGTAAACAAGGCATGGCTTCCGTTTATTATTCAACACCATCTTCCCCTGCCAAATGAGGATGAGGATATTTAGAGAGAGAACTATCACTGGAGTGTCATCAGTCATGGGCCATGTTACTCAACTACTATGGGATGAACTAGACAGTAAGGTCAAAAAGAAATATCCTGCCAAGAACACTTTATTATCATCATTATTATTATTATTTTTTTTTTTTTTTTTTTTACAAGAGGCATGGACAAGTATGGACCAACTAACTGTGTTGGAGGCAGGTGTAAAACTGTTTTCGCTGCTAAGGAATGACTTTTCAATTATATTAAACTTGGAGTGTTTTTGTACTAATGTCTGTACATTTAAACATTTAACTGGTCAAAATCAGTGATCATACTTTAAATGACCTAGTTTCTTGTATATAAACAATAGGAACATGTGCTTCCCTCTTAAAAATGATCAAAGTCTGGGTGTTTCCAAACTTTTGACAGGCCCAGTATCGTCTGAATCCTCCCTGAAGTCTATGCACAGTGGTGAGGCACAACAATCTCTGCATCAGTTGTCATCCAGTGTCATTCCTCCACAAATTACTCAGGCTTCTGAACCCGTATAGGGATAAGGGGACTATTGTTTTGAATACAAAGCTGAGAGGAACCAAAGAGGGACTGAAAACTCTATCAGGACAACTTTATTTTGATCAAAATCATGCCTTCACGAAAACATCGCTAGCTTCCTTGATGTGAAACATGTAAACATGAATGTGAAAGGCTGATAGTGTCAAACAATGTAGATGATATTCTGCACAGTAATGAGAAAACAGAGAAGAGGTTAGGTTTTTTTTTTTTTTCTTTACTGTCTGTGTTTTTGATGCATGTGCCAACACAATCCAGAGTAATTGAGAAAGTCTGAAAATCTCAGCTCTTCTCTGATGGACTTTTTACAAGAGTGAAACCAACTGGCACAGATCTTTTATAGATGTCTCAGACAGGATGAGGTTTATCACAGCTACTCTGCCACAAATGAAAGTCATGTGTGCTCATATTTCGGTGCCCTGTGTTTCTTGTTTATCCAGATTATCTGTTTACCGTGCCAGGGTGTGTTTCACTGCACCTTTAGAATTCATGCAAATTTGTGACGACATTTGATTATAATGTATTTGTTTTGTTGAGACATGCTTTTACAAAGTGCTGCTGTCATAGCTGTTCATAAATACCTCACTGAAAAAACACAGAAAGTAAAAAGAAGAACTGGAAGAGAAGACAAAGAGAAAGAAGTGACAAAGGAGGTGAAAAAAACAGAGGAATGATGTTTAATCTTGTTCCAGAGTCAAATTACTATCGCTGCCTGGAGGAAGCCCAGCCCTCATTTTGTTCATACACAGCAGAGAGGATGGGCTGTGGTGGTATGAGTCATGGTAACAGTAAGCTGCTGGGGCCAAAAAAGGGGGCACAATAAGCTTTATATGCCGCAATGATGATGGATCATGTGTACACTGAAGTAGCAGTGATACACATGCAGACGACACAGATCATTCTAAAACAAGCTGACAACAGTTGGTTATTGGATCATTTTCAAGGAAAGAGGAACTTTATATCTGACTCAACTTATTATACTTTTGTGTTGGTTTATACTTTAATTTCACAATATTTCACATGTTAATATTGTACATTTTAGAATTTGATTTTACATTAAAGGTTCACCCATAACCCTCACAAGGACTAAGTGGAGTGGATGGATTAAAGGTTAAATATGAAAGATTCATGTTTACTCATGTGTTTACATGGAGTTTGTGTTGGAGTCTGCAGGTTTTTAGACTTGGGAGACGTGGAAAAGTTGTATATTTCTAAAAGTTAAATGTGAATAAGCACAATAGAAACAGATTTAGTGAATTTGTTTCTGAATGTGCGGAATAATACATAAACCACACATAAATATATGAAATAGCAGTGAAATGGCACATAATATCATGTGTGAAGAGTTGCATAAAGGAAAATTAGACAAAGGCTTCGACAAACAGTTCAGTGTAAGGACTAGGTCGACTTTGTTATTGGAAGAAATATTACTTTTAGTAGACAAACTTTTAAACTGTAATGATAAATAACTAGCTTTTAATATTTTCATAACTATAGTGGGTAAGTTCCCATTTTCAGTTTTACTGGAAATCCCATGACATGTGGAGAGAAACCTGTCTTGTCTAGGTTGTCTACATCTATAGCAGCACTGACTTGTCTATGTAGAGGACATGGAGGCCAGTTTTTCCATGACAGTCTTTACTTTCATACTGAAGGTCTCTGGTTCATGTCTTTAACTATTTTAGTGCAGCAACACTGTGCAGCTCCACCTTAGGTGAGCTAAGGTCTACAAAAAACGGGGTTCCAGAACGACACAGGCTCCTTGTAAGCCCAGAAACATGTGCAAACATTACTTACTGACCCCTTAAAAGTCTTGACAATATAGATGTAATGTCTGTTTGTTTATTACCCTGCCTCCCAAAGGAGAGTATTGTTTTTGGTTCAGTTTGTTTGTTTCTTTGGTTGTTAACACTCTCGTAGATTTTGTGTTTATAATTGTGTTTATAGATTGCCAGTGACCCAGAATAGATCTAATTACATTTTGGGAAAAACAGATCAAAGTTCAAAAATTTTTTTATGAATTTTTAAAATCTTTTTTTTTTTTCCCATTTACTTATAATGGGCAAAATTTCACACGTCTGTAGCAGCAAAACTATTGGTTGCATTCATACCAAATTTAGTTTATCGATTGTCAGTGACCCAGAATAGATATGGTTACATTTTGGGAAAAGTAGGTGAAAGTTCACATTATTCATGAATTTTTTAAAAATCTTTTTTTCTTCTCCCACTTACTTGTAATGAAATTTCAAAATGTCAAATGTCTATAAAACATCAATTTTGTTTCCATTTACTTCAAACTTGACACATATATAGAGGCCATTGATATGGTGATACCAGCTGGATCAATGCCAAAATAAGATACAATACGTGTGAGGGGTGGGGTTTGTTGTGCCTAGCACCACTTGTTTGATGTGGTTTTCAGTTCCAAAATATACTGAATGTATATGCATGCCAAAGCTCCACACTTCTGTGATTCCATCACATCAAAAACACCATTCTACAGTGGGCACCTTTACCTTCAACCCTCTCCATATATTTTTTGCAGAGGATTGTGGGTAGCAGTAGATGGAATAATCTTAATCTTACTGGGCTGCATTATACAAACTGCATCCTGGGATTTTTGACGAAAATAGCATTCAACACACCATGCACTGGGACGTACCAACCTTCACTCTAAATGATGGTGGTAGTATGGATATTGGAATGCAGGGAATGTTTTTGTGAATAACAACATGAGCCTATTCAGGAAGCTGCCCTTGAAGAACTGGGTTGAAACATCCTTGAAAATGAGTGGAAGTCGCCTTGGGGAAAACAAACTTGGCACATGTAGACTCAGTGATTTGGAAGAAGGTAGACAGGGCACCAAAGTTACAAAGTGTTTGTTTTATAAAGGCGTATGAAACGACTGCATGCAACAGTGCAAGTGTTCACA
The DNA here is from genome assembly GCF_902148855.1 of Sphaeramia orbicularis. NCBI lineage: Eukaryota > Metazoa > Chordata > Actinopteri > Kurtiformes > Apogonidae > Sphaeramia > Sphaeramia orbicularis. The sequence continues at coordinate 45,780,275 of NC_043968.1, read as the reverse complement.
ATGTTAACAGTTAGTGGTTAAACTCATGAAACAGATTGAAATACTAGACAGAAATAATGCCATGTTCATCTAGTAAATATCAAGTGAACTTTTTATTATTTAAACTTAATTGACTACGGAAATATATTGCTAACTTCCTGAATGTGAAAAACAGGTAGAGGAGGGTGGGAAATGCCATCTTCTATTCAGGAGCCAAATGTTGACTTTACTGTACAGTCTCACTTCACTGTGTGAGTTCTGTACCAGCTCTGGAGATGGATCTGGGCACATCCACTATCACTCTGTAACAAGGTCAAAACTGGACACAGGATGCAGCAGCGGCGCCTTTGTCATTTACACTATATGGACAAAACCACTGGGACAAACTGAATTTAGGTGTTTTACCACTAATAGGGACTGGGCTACAAAACAATAATGAAAAATGACATAATATGACTTTACATGGCAATAAATATAAATTGCAATAGGTATTTTATTTAATCTTCAGGGTCAATTTTGTTCACACTGCAATCAAAAGTGCATAAAAAGGCTTCAGAGTTTGTTTTTACTCAATTTTATATTAATTCAGCATTAGTATTTCATTATCATTGTTCTAAATGCTCTACCTCTACATTTCAAATATTGATCACATTCGGATAAAAAAAATGTTTGAGAACTCTTTAACAGTCTTCAATTCTCTCACAGGAAGAAAAAGCCTTTAAACTTAAAATAAATATTAATGTGATGTTTATCTTGATAATTATTTACAACAACTGACATGGACAATATTTCAGATCAGTGAGAATGGGAATGTCCTATAGCTGATGTCTGGGATAAGTTGTTTGGTTGGAAGTTTGCATGTGGGGAGATGAACTGTGATATTAAAAGACAAAACAAAATAACATTCAGAATAGTGGAAAATGTAACTGGAAGTTTTTAACCCTTTTCCTCCCATGAATCCGATGATATATGGTATGTCACAAAAATAAAGATACAGATACAGTGGAAATGTCTTGTTGGGTGAAGGCGAGGTACACTTTGGACATACCAACAGTTCATTGCAGGCCTGAGGTGTTTGATTACATTGGTCTACAAGTAAAATGCCTCCAGAATACAAGTAGTGAAATTTTATCATGTGTGAGTCACTGATAAAGAAATATGAAGTCCTAAATGTTGGTTGGCTAAAGTTTCAGTCTTGGATCAAAATGTGAAATTCAAGTATTACTGAGAGAACGGGTTTTACTCAGAAGGAACATTTGTCTCAGAGCTACCAGATCTACTTCAAAACGCTGACTGAACATTACAATACATTCACTTTACAGGTTCTATCGAGTGGAAGATTCATAAATCTATTGTATAAATGGACATAAACCTATATATGTGTAATAAAACTGTATATATACCTTGAAAACATCAGCAAACCAGCACTTTTGTTATTTGTTTTCCAATTAATCTTAATGAAAGATGTAACATTTAGTACATTTAATCTCTGAACTAGATAATTTCTAAAATAAATAAATAAACAAATAAATTCTAGACTAGTGTTATGGCTCATAATGCACTTCATATGTTTCAGCAGCAGGTGTCGCCCATGTTCTCTGTATTTTGGATGTTTATGGTCTCATCATCAGCATGTTCTATCCCTCGAAAAGGGTTCTGGAGACAAAAAGTGCACCTTCGTTTGTTTCCTTTTTCTTTCTTCTCCATTTATAAACATATTGTGAACCTTCAAAGAAGGAAACAAAATATCTTAGTTGTTGAGCTGGTTTGTTTTATACTGATTATGCTGTGGGTGATGATACAAGAAGAATGTATGTTATGCAGGTGGAGAGGTTTTGTTGGTCACGGAACAAGGCTCATTCATGAAAGGAATAGAAACGTGTGTTTTGAAACTGTTCCATCCTGGTTTTATAGCCCAACTCCTGACAGTAAGTCAAACCTTGTATTGCACGAATCATACACAGTGATTTCATCAGCTGTATCAGTACCATAAAAGCTCTAACACATGAGTTATGAGGCTCATCTCCTCCAGAACCATATAAAGATGAGGAAATATTAGTAATTGGATAAAAAAGACCCCCAAAAAGGCCACATGACTCTGATGAAATAACCTATAATGACTGATAAAAGCTTTTTCACAAGCTTTATTCATATTTTTTCCCAGCAGGGGGCACCAGTGAGATATCTGCTACATAACCAGCACCTAAAGTCTAATTTGAAGGACATATCCAATGTGGTTATATGACAGTATCCATACATATACTTTTCACATGCCATTGTTAATATATCGTTTCCTGTCAAGTGGCCTCCTAGTGTGGCTGAGGAGACTGGAGGTACATTCTGACTAAAACGTAACTGTGTTGCCTTTAATAAAAACGTTGAAAACAGATTTTATCGACTGTAAACATACTTACTGAACAAGACTGTTATTTGTTTAACTACTAGTGCTGTCAAACAATTAAAATTCTTAGTCAGATTAATCACAGGGTCGCTGTGGATTCATTTCAATTAATCACGATTAAATATCATTGATTTTTGAAGTTTGCATTTTAAATTTGAAGTTTTGTTGTTGTTGTTGTTGTTTTTTTCAAAGGGACAGTGCACATTAATAGACACACTGCATGTGAATGTGCAAGGTTATAGCCAAGGCTAATTTCCAAACATAAAACAACATAGTACACAGGAAATTTGAGTAAAATTTACTCAAATAAAAGAAAATTTTACTCTACTCAGATAAGATATGGTCCCTCTCTAAAAAGAGTTAAAGTTACTCTTTGGGTAGAGCTCTCCAAACTCAATATAGAGCCAAATTGACTCTTTTTGAGAAAAATTCCTTTAACTCTGGAAAAAATGCTCAGTAATTTTTCCTGTGTACCCATAAAGATATTACAATCCAGTGTACTCATTCAACACATTATAGATTTAATAAAAAGGTTGAAAACAGATTTTAATTGACTGTAAACATGCTTACTGAACAAGACTGTTATTTAACTACAGTGCTGTCAAACAAATACAATTCTTAATCAGATTAATCACAGGGTTGCTGTGGATTAATTTTGATTAATCACAATTAAATATAATTCATTTTTAATCTATATCTATCTAATCTGCAAATGGGTCAATTGCGTTAAAATTTTTTATGAGATTAATCATGATGATGGATTTATCCACATTTATGCATTAATTTTGACAGTCCTACTAACTACATATTACATTTGTATAATGGAATAATATGTATGAATGTTTGATAATGGATCAGATTTATTGTCTCTGTGAAAAAAACAAATGAACACACAAACAAAAAACAAAAAAGGAAACACAAATTCTAATTCTAAACTTTTGTTCCTGTCGTAGAGGACAGAGGAGGCTCTTTAATGTGATGGAATGTACAACTTCACCACTGGATGTCACAAAGATCATGTCATGAACTTTGAAAGGGAGCAATTTTCAAGCACAAGTGTTGGTTCTTGATTTATATGAAGGTGTTGATATTGCCTCGCTTGTATCTTTTATCTTTTTACTGCACCTTAATAGCATCTCTTTGGGGGTTTTTCTGTGAAGTCTAAAATGTGACATCTCAGGAATAGCCTTATTATTCAAAGCCTCAGTAGCTACTTAAATATATCATTTATGAAGCCATTTGAGATTCCAGCGTTCAGCTAAAAGTTAACATGTCAAGGACTCTGTGGCAGATAGAGTTCATTATCATCGTTTTATATGAATAGTTTTGCAAATATGAAGGACTGTCCTTAAAGTTAACAACAGCTGTGAGTTCAGACAGATGCACCATAATCTGTTCATTCAGTTCTCTCCTCTTTGTGAGATAACCTTCACCTTTGACCTTTTGCCATCACAAGCCTAAGTGGTTTCATAGGAATGTCTTACAAATTGGTATAAATGTTCACTTGGATTCAAGAATGAACTGAAAAGTTTGTGATGGACAGTGGTGTAGTCTAGTTTATTCTAGTGGGTATACTCTGATTTTTCCTCTCCTAGCCTCGTACACCTCCGTCCTGGAGCAACATCTGTACCATAGCACCCCTCCCAGAGCAGCAGCTGCTCCAAAACGGTCCCACACAAGAACCATGCATAAAGTATATATCCACACATAAGTGAGATCATGAAAGACTAGTTATATGTTATCTAAATGTAAATATATTGTAAGCAAGACAAGATGTGTAACTGTCATTAGCAGCTGGACCTAAATTAACTATTCAACAGCCTGTGACAAGACAAGACAAAGATGTTTCAAATCAAGAAAAGTGAATGAATAAATAATATAACCTGGAGGTAAACAAAAACCAGGAGATAAACAAAAACATCAGTAATCAACAGTAGGTATAACACAAGTTGTCTTTTTTGTATCTATGTTCGCATTAAGACCTGCTGAACAGGGTCAAAACCTATTAGTGAACTGTTTACAATCTTCAGCCATGGCTAAGAAAATGCATGAAAAATAAACAAAAGGAGGCAAAAATTCCACTCTTTCAAGGGCTCGAATTATGTTATTATATTATCTAACATATCAGTCATTTAATGGTGTACATGGTGTCTTAATTAATGGACCGTTAAGATGCCAATGGAGCCAGATCAAACGAAAATGAACGTCAGTGTCATAAATTGAAGTTTCACCTATCATATCTTAAATAGGCTCATTTTCAACTTAAGAACTCTATTTTATCGAACTATTTACAAACTTTCAGTATCACTTGTAGAAAAAAGAAAGATATAATCAATATAAAATTAACCTAAAAAGGACTAAAATATGTAAATGCACTATTAACTTTAATAATATTTGTTCTTGCTTGCAGTGGCGTGCACAGACCTTTAGAGGGGCAGGTCCTCAGCCAACGAAAAAGGGCACCCATCTCCCGAGTCCAACAATCCTGATCTGCAGCGTTTTCAGAAATATTGGTCCGCAATAACTTGCCATCACTGTTTATTCAGTATTACACATATGTTAGCATTCTACAAAACAATGTACTGCTACTGCAATGGTCTTAAACTTTTCACACCAAATAACTAGAAAAAAACAAACAAAAAACATTCTACTTGTAAAGTACAATGAGCATAGGCCTTAAGAGTCCGGGAGCAAAAAAATGACTAGAGGATTATGAACCACCCAACTGTGTAAAAATCTACAAAGCCAAAACTGTGTCACATCACCATGACAATCACTAATTTACTGAACAACCTCTATCAGCCTGAACAAACCAATATCATAGAACCAATCTAGAACTGCACACTGACACAACTGCGCGTACGGACTGACATTTGGCTTGATCCAGGACAGGAGAGAGCTGGTACTCTGGGCTGCCTGCTGCAAGTCTCTTTCCCTCTGTTTCTTTACTCTTTCCTTTCTTGGCATTTTGCTGCAATTGATGAATAAGAAACATCAAATTGCACACTACAATGAACATTGTAGACCAGGGGTGTCAAATTCATTTTAGTTCAGGGGCCACATATGCTCATTATGATCTAAAGTGGGCCAGACCAGTAAAATAATATAAATAAAAGGATAAGAACTTTTGAGTGAAAAAAGTAAATTCTGCAATGAAAATGTTTACATCTACGAATTATACTTGAACATAACATGAGCAAATATGAACAACCTGAAAATTTGTTAGTAAAATAAGTGCAATGTTAACAATATTACACCTCAGTTTATCATTTATACAAGTGAATCACAACTTAGAGACAGGGCCGTGCAGAGAGCTATAAAGGGGCAGGGGCTCAGACTTCCAAAAGGGCACATGAAAACGAATAACCACCAATTACATATGATTTGAAATGTTTAATAAGTCATTACACAAAGTATACATTTTTACATTAGTTTGGCAGACAGCTACAATAACAATATGTAATAACTTACAAAGCTGAATAAAGTGATAAAAATTAGGTTTGAAATTCTTTCTTGTTGTAGCCTCCTTGCAGGCCAGGTGAAGATCACTCTGAAAAGGATGGTCTCACTGGTCTTGAATAATCCCCATCCCAAATGTGGCAAATTCTGGAACTGCAGACATTTACAGGAAGATAATTAATGTGTGTGAATGGTGTGCCTAATGCTCATGAATAGTATGTAATGTTATTCCTTATATTGTGCTTACCTGTAGTACTTTTTTTCATCCAGTTAGTAAGGGATCTGCTACTTTTAGCAGCTTCAAGTAGCTCCTTTCTTTTTTGTTTAATGTGTCTTTGTTTGCGAAACATCTTCAAACTAAATAACAAAACAATAAAATATATAAGAAATACAACAAATACACCCGCATACACACCATGCATGTCAAGTTATTTTATTATTCATGAGTGAATGTAAGGGGTGAGTGAGTGGTTGGTGGTGGGCAGATGTGGCTACAATAGTAGTTTGCCACCAATGTGTATGGAATGAATACAAAATCCAATGAAAAGTGTCACTTAGTTTCCAAAAAATATATATAATACTAATGCTACATCTTCATCATCATCGTCATTATTATTACTATATTTATTATTATTATTCAGTGTTATCGTCATTATTATTATTATTATTATTATTATTATTATTATTATTATTATTATTATTATTATTATTATTATTATTATTATTTTCCAGACTCCACATTCCAAGTAAGTCCTTGGAAATACCTTGTTAAAATTATCTGAAAACTGTGGGATGGCTGTTGCTTATTTTCATTCAATAAATTTATATGACTAATTAGACTAGACTCAGACTGCACCTGTTCTGTGTATAGTAGGCTGCATTAGGCTACTGTAAAAGATGTGCATTTTCTACAATGTAAAATATATATCTCTCAGTCTCAAAAGTGAGGACTATTACCATGTGTTACAATTTTGTGGCTAAAACTCAACAGTTTATGGAAATAAAACATAAGCAAGTATGTGTGACTACTTCAGCAGGACTCAGACTCAGGTGGGCACCCAGCTGTTAGAGTGTGCTAGTCTGTGAGCTCATTCCATGACGTGACGAAGATATTGAATTATTTACTCACTTACGATCGGTTTTTGGCCCCAAAACTATAGTTGTTGAAGATCAGCCCCCCACACACTAAAGTCAGATGGGTAATGGTAGAAGAAGTTAGCAGTGTACTTTAAGAAGGAGGCTCCATCACTATCCCATGTTTCTATGAGTCAGAGTACACAAACAATGTGAAATATCTGTGTAAAGGATGGTAGTGGGGAGACTGCTCATATGAAATTACAAGAAATGATCCAAATTCTTCATAGTATTCGATCTCTGACAACAAAAACCAAAGAATGGTTACGTTCATTATTAATGATTTGAAGACAGAGGACACAGATTATTACTGGTGCATCAGATGGAGGTAGACCATGGCCTTGATGATGGAGAATGTTTTAATGTTTGTGTCACTGGAAAAGGTAAAAGTTTTGAATTTACTACAGTACATATGGGATCCAATGTGGAACAATGTGGAGGGAGAATTCTTGTTTGCTAAAGAGTATAATTACAGTATTTTAAAAAAAACAAACAAAAACTGTTTGAAACATCATCTGTGAATACATATGTTTATTAAATTTGTTTTCTTTAAGGCGATGCCAGGCTCTATGGGGATTCTCAAGACGTGACAGGGTTTACTGGAGACCAAATAACCATCGACTGTCACTATAGGGGATCTAGACAAATAAAGTGGTGCAGGACTTGTGGTAAAGGACCCACTGGATAATGGACTCTGGGTGGGTAGAAGAGACAAAGGTGACTATTAATAAAAATGCCCCTGGTGTTATTACTGTGACTATGAGTGAACTGAGGGAGAGGAGCAGTGGTTGGTATTGGTGCACTGATGAAGACCAGCAGATGCCGGTGCATAACCATTAAAGAGAAACCTACCACCAGTAAGTACTTCACATAATAGTAAATCATAAATATATACGCTATATGACATTAAATGTACTGTGTACTGCAATTGGATTTAATATGGATTCATGATGTTATATTACTCTGTTAATCACTTTGCTGAAAATAAGCAACAACAGCAAACAGACAGTCAACAACTATATCATCCTTTACCAAACCTGTCAGTCACACATATGTGAGTCAAGAACCGACCACAGAACAAACTGGAACACACAGGTTAGTAATATTTAAACCTGTATGTTTTATAGATTCAATCATATGATAAAACTGCTTTGTTATGTATAGATAGAACTGGGACCACTGATGTATTAATGATTAGAAAAATAACTGAATGTCAGTGTGGTACTGGTTAAACGTGTCATGTGTGTGTTTTTCTATCATTTGTGCAGCAGCTCATCCAATCATCTGCTGAGTTTCATCATTCCTTTGTGTTTGCTGCTGCTGATTGTAATGGTGGATGTATTCATCTGGTTCATGTTGAAAAGATGAAGTAAGTCTATCCGGAACTTTACATGAATCCAGTTCATCCTATTTAGACAAAATGTGCAGAGTCATTCCATGTGCATATTCAGTCACAATTTCCCACTGTTTTATTTTTAGAGTCACCAGCCACAGCTGAGGTAAGGTGGATTTAAATTAGTGTTGTCATTTTATTTTCAACATAAAGATCTGTGTTGTCTGTTTTTCATTATTTAGTTCAGCTTCATTATACTGCAAATATTTCCAAGTGTTACATTTGTTTTATGTTTGGGACTTCATAAGGTGAACAGAGGAACAGATTAACATGATGGTGAATATTCTGTCTCATATTTAGTTTGTTTTATCAGGATGAACAGACAGTAATGTACAGTGCTGTGACGCATGTGAAAAAAAAACACAGCCCAGGTAAACTGTATATAAATACAATTATGGAGAAAAATTGAGCGTAATATAAGCATACTTTTGTTGTATACTTCAACTGCACTGCTTCATTATCAATTGTGTCTCATTTCTGACCATGTCTATTATCATAATCATTTTATCTTATAACACTGGTCTACATTTTTTTTTAAATGATCGGCCTCAGAGATTAACTGTGCTAAATGATATGTATTTTAATAAGATGAATTGGAAAAATAAATGACAAAAGTACTGGCTTACTGATGTTTTCAAGGTACATGAAAGTGTTATTATTGGTTTATGTACATTTATACAATAGATTTATCAATCTTCCATTAGATAGAACCTGTAAAGTGAATGTATTGTCATGTGCAGACAGTGTTTCTAAGTAGATCTGGCAGCTCTGAGATAAATATTCCCTTTGAGTAAAACCCATTCTCTCATAAATTCTGGAATTTCACATTTTGACCCGACTGTATCTTGTAAACTTCGGCCAACCAGCATTTGTGACTTGATTTTTCTTTTTCAGTGACTCACATGTGGTCAAATTTCACTACTTTTACTCTGGAAGCATTTTACTTGCAGAACAGTGTAATTAATCTGAAGAATATACTGTAAATTGTTTCATTTATTTCTCTACTACAGTCTGAAGAGAAAGTTATATAATATAATATTCTATATTATGAACAGGACCTTGATATATATCTATATCTATCTATCTATCTATCTATCTATCTATCTATCTATCTATCTATCTATCTATCTATCTATCTATCTATCTATCTATCTATCTATCTATCTATCTATCTATCTATCTATCTATCTATCTATCTATCTATCTATCTATCTATCTATCTATCTATCTATCTATCTAAGTTTTACTTGTAACATATACAGGAAATGCAGCCTCTGTTTCTTGTTATATTACAGTGTTAATATGTACATCTAATCTAAAATGTATTAAAATATCACATTTCCATTTCTGTTTCCTTCCACAGCAGATAAATACTGAGGATGAAGCAGGAGTCATGTACAGCACTGTGTTTTACATTGCACAACAAAATATACACCAGATAAATTTGACCCTGATCTCAGTCACACTGTTTCTTGTTCACAGTTTCATAATTACATATATTTTCCAAGCCTTTGTATTCTTTGTCTTCCTTTACAGCTTTTAATTTGGCCTCTGTTTTCAGGTTGAAGACAAAGATGAGAATGTGACCTACAGCACAGTGGTTCATCATTTGTAAAATTATTAAATAACTTTCTAACTCCCTGTCTACTTTTTCATATCTTTATCAGTCATTTGCTGTTGTCCATCAAACCGTAGTCTACTGCTCCCCAAATGTACCTATGAGGATATTTCAGAATGTGTTTTCACAATCTATGATCTGTATTTGTTAATAAATATGAATAAAATATTCTGTCTTTTTCCTTTTGTAAAATTTTTAACCTTCCATTTTCAACTCAGACAAACCTTTTAACAAATTCATCCTCACAGACAAACATTATATGAAGTGCTCCCTCTCATGGCAGAGTTAGGGAACAACATTTAGACAAATACACTTTACCCAGAAAGACCCAAACATCTACCATCGACCAAAACCATCTACTGATCTGAACTGTTCAATACCTGTTGATCTACTAATCCTATCAATACATGTAAATAATTGGTGTAAAATGCAGTTTGTCATCTGTTGATGGTCATCACATATGACCCATTTGGACGTTCAGAGGCTCCATAGTGAACACGGAAACACCATCATCTTCTGCAACATTGATTCACCAGTAAATCCCATGAAGTTGGATCAATCACAGTGGATGGAGACACTGGGTTTATGTTCAGTTAATGATAGATTTTTCTTTCAAAGTCACTTTTTCTTCAGTTTTCTCTGTTTTTGATTTAATAACCCTTAACTTTAATCTGAGCTTTTATGAACATCTACATGATCAGTAATTTAAATACAGGAAAATATCAGTTTTTCATTAAAAAAAAAAGCACATCAAAAATGCAGTGTCAATATTTCAGTCAAGATATTTTAACCAAGATAGAGTATTTATAGCTCTATGGAGAGTAAACCAGCTCTAACAGTAGAGTTAAAAAGTGTAAAGTTCAACTCTACAGAGTGATGATTAGTTCCAGTGTGCCGCATTCAACATGTATTAAACTGTTTAGATCAGTTGATGGTTTTGGTTGTTGGTCTGTGTTTGGGTCTTTATGGGTTGAGTCTTGAATAATAAAGTTTTACATTTTGGCATAAAAAGTAACAACTTACATAATATAATTTAATTTTCATGCATGAATTATGAGAACCTTAGTCACTCCATTTTTTTCTTAAGTGTTTTTATTCCTCGTTAGGCATGAAAAAAGCAATGCAATTGAAATTTTTTTTATGAACCTATTTTTTATGGAGCTACAAAAATGTCCACTCAGCTGGACACCGTACGTTTAATTTTTGAAGCAAAGAAACATGTATTTAAAGCTCATCATCAGACAGTGATATACTGTGTGAAAACTATGAAATAAAAACATTTTTAATGCCGCTAATCTGATATTTTCTCACATTTGATCATACTCAAATACTAGTTACTACCCATTTCATGAAGATAATATCCTCCTGAGACCCAGGAAATTGACAATTTTAGCTTTTTTACACTAAAAAAATTGTCTTGATTGGAAACTGCATAATGCAACAGTTTTTTTTCAGATACATTTTTAAAATTATTTTTATTTATTTATTGATTTTTTCAATGGAATGTCCTTTGCAATGGACCATATTTAAGTTAAACTGTCAAACTTTTGTCCCCTATAGAGGACAAAATACATTGCTGGGTCTCAGGAGGATATGCCAAACAAAAAAGAAAAAACTTTTTGTTTAAGAAAACTATTTATTACAGTCTAATAACAATTAGCAACTGATTTACACTAAAACATCTTACTGCAGATCAGGTTCATCAAGAGCAGCAATTTTACAGTAACTGTATGAATTGCAGTGTTTGGGATGATGCATAAGAGTCCACTGTGTTGGCTGATATGGAACTAAAACAACAAAATCCATGAATATACAAGAGAACAGCTGGAGAATAACTGTCCACTGTAGTGACCACTATGCATGAAAGGGTTAATCAATAAAATAGATCATCATTGTGGATATGACAGTGCTACTTTCAGGAATATGGTGCAAAAACTGAGTGGATTTTCCTAAAACTTGGAGGTGGGACATGTTCCAGGAACAACCCATGAGTGGAGCAGTCATCAAAAAGGATGGAGGTGTATTCTTCTAAATGAATTTTAGTTTTGTAACATTGTGATCAGTGTTAACATATAGTGCAGAATAAATAAATAAATAAATGAATAAATAAATCTCCCCCCTCTGCACCACGCCCCCCCCCCCTCCCCTCCCTCTTCCCATCATCCTCCAGCTGAACCACATCGAGGCTCACACATCTCTGTCTCCAGACGCACATGGAAAAAGCCCTCAGGTCCGCTGGGAGCTGCTGCAGTGCTGGTCCTGGTCCTGTTCCTGGTGCTGGAGCTGGTCCTGGTGCTGGTGCTGCTGGTGCACAGCGGCTCTTCCTCCCTCAGCCAGGCCGCAGTAGCGCGCTGCAGGGCGGGGACGCAGCGTCGCGGGGGGCCGGTGATCGGATCTCCGGAGCACCGACTGCATCTCTTCCCTGATGCTACAAGCTCCGGATTCACACATCGGTGTACGGGGGTTTATTTCCTGAACCAGACTGCATTGAAATAACCTCCAGGAGCAGATTTATTTGAGTCGCGGACACAAGGACGAGCCTTAGACAAGAAGGAAGGAGTGTGTTCACCATGTTCCTGTCCTTGTGTCTGATCTGGACCCAGCTGCTGATCACAGGTAAGATTTGTCTGCCCTCTTTTACTAAAACACTAAGCTTGTCATCCAATAGATTTCCTTACGACTTCTGTTTCCATCCCTATATGCATCATGCTTTAAAACACCAGCAGCTTCTCTTATTATTCTCGCATTATTATTGCAATAAAATGATGCCTTTGAGATGCCATGGGAATAAATCTATTACAGTAGATGTCATATGAATCCAGCAAAAATGTAGGTTGTGGCCATTAAAGCTAATGCAGTATATGGAAAATATTAGCATCAGAAGCCAAAATGTCCCACAGGGAATTTATAGGAATCTGGTGAGTCAGATGGAAATATATCATCAAAGGTAAGATATGACAGGAATATTGTTGAAATATAAGATGTGTAATGTTGATTCGGTAGGTGCAGACATGGAATCAGATGAAATAAGGTTTACTATCAGTATGTGACTTTAAATGAGGCTGCACAAGAATTTGTAACAGTCATGTCTGCAAACAGGTTGCCAACTTATTGATCATTTTCAGTATTGATTAATGCATTTTCACTCAGTGTTTAGGTCTAGCAAAAATATTGTTCCCAGACTTTAAATCCCAGTGGAAATCACTGTACTACTACTTAATTAGTTACTTAATGTCAAAGCATCTTGAGTGGATAAGTTAGTGCTGTAGTAGGTTCATTTCAGTATTTTTGAGATGACTTTTCCTGGTTTTATTGAGTGGATCTAAATATTCACACATGGATGCAAAGTCTGATGAGCAATGGAAAACATTTTTGCAAGTCTGAATATATGGACTTTGGTTTTCCTGTGTGAACGCTCCAAACTGGATTTAGGTCAAATTTAACCACCAAGGTTGCCATAAATGGAGCCAGATTAGGTTGACATCTTGGTTGTCTTTAATTACAGTTCACTGATGTTCACTGTATTAATTCCGACATAAAAACTATTGATTTTTATTTAGAAATATAAGATTGAGACATGTTCCCAGAAGTTGAGCTCTTGGTAGCTGTAGTTTAGGATGTTTGTCTCCATCTACCAATTTTTAACATTTAATTATTTAGGAGCTTCTTAAATGTGAACATGCACTCCATTTTATCTTATATACCAGTTATGAAATATATTTGTCCTTTTTTTCTTCTGCTGGTTAGTGACAAGCATTTGGAGAGGTTTGGGCCTTACATTATATACACCACATAATTATTCAGGAGTGTAATTATCACATTAAATGATCATGACATAATTGTCTGCAACGCCTCAACTGATGTGAAACAAACCCAAAGCCTGTGGGTGAAATGCCAGCTCTCAGCCACATTTATTACAATCTGTCTTTTACCGAAGGGTTTGTAAACTTATAAAAGACTTTACATGAAATGTCTGCATTGAATCAAACAGGCAAATTGACAAAATCACAAAACACAGAATCAATTTTGAGGTTTTTCACATAATATTATGACAAAATAATGTAATAATATGTATTGTAATAACATGTGTTAGCTGATACCAGATAAACGGATAAACAACACAACAGTTTTTTTTTCTTGAAAGGGTCACCAAGTCCATACATTAGAATACTCCATCATATTATCGTCATGTATGAATACACAGCTTGTCCTTTCTATTTTACTATAAGGAAGGTAACATTAATGCCAATTTTATTTTAAAAAAAGTGTCCACTACAGTTAATCAAACCACATTGTCAGTAATAGTATACACATTAAATTATGTCATTCAGTTAATTGTTTTTATTCTTTTTACATTTCCCTCAGAGTAAAGTAGGTAAATTCAACTTCAATATTTGTCTAAAACCACGGGATAAACATTTATGAGAAGTGAAAAAAGCCACTAGACTTAATCATTTGTCTTTTATAATAAATTTTCATGAAATATGTAAAAAGAAATCAAGGAATGTCATTTGTGTGATTAAAATTTATATTTTCAATACATGGTGCCATCAGTGATGTGGGGACCACAACTTTGATTCTAAATGTCATAATGCTTATTCCACTGTTATACATAAGTGCAATGTGAGCAGTAGAAAACACATCAAAATATGGCACTTAATCTCTGTATATGACACTAGCACTTCTAGATGAAAACTTCACTATTGGCAAATTAAAGGGGTAATATTTCCAAGAACACACTGTTTTAGGTTTCACTCCGAAAAAATTGTATCTCTAAAATCTTTTTCAAGTGTGATGCCTCAGTAAAGAATGGAGACAGAAAAAAATAGTTATTTCCATAGAATGACCAAAAATGTAGCCAAATATGATTGTGAAAATGCTGACTGCAGGGTTTAAAGCTGGAACCATTCTCTATTTTACGAACATATCATGCATCATCATCTACTCATTTTTTGGTGTTTACTCTCAGATGCTCTCTCATTGTGTGTTTTGTTTTGTTTTTTTACTGTGTGTTTGTTGGGGGAAGCGTTTCCCCACAGAGTTACTGGGTCAGCCCTCTCCATCTCCACCTGTGATTGGCTGGCGGCTGCCACTGAGGCGAAGCAGAGCAGACTTCTCTGTCCAATCAGATTGCGGCTTAGCTCAGCATCATTCATAGCAACCAGGACGCTGTCACTAGGGAGAACAGAAGCCAAAGAGACAGACAGAGGCTGTGTCAGCTCCTCAGACACATCAGTGCTGACCCATTCAGCTTTTTGGTGCTCAGGCCTGAACATCATTACAGGGAAATGGCATTGTTTACAGGAAAACGCAGCAGTCACACAGTATGACTTTCATCATTTGTGCATTGGAAGTTTTTACTGTTGCTAAATGTATATAGTTATTAAATGAATGAACCTACATGATTTTCTAATCTCTAACTTTCAGTAGTTAACGTCTTTGTTAATTTTGCCACTAAGATCTTTTTTGTGCAGGACCAGATACTTTACTGACCAAATTCCTGGGACACATTGAGTTCAGGTGCTTAGTTCAAGCTGCTGGGCTGCAAAGTGATGATGACAAATATTATACTTTTACACAAAAATAGGGCATCATGTTATTTGGATTAATCAAGGTTTTGCTCTCTGAAAATTATTGGAAAAAATGTAAATTGCAAAATCAAGATTATTTTGGATCAACAACAAATCTAAATGCAACCTGTTTGTTTCTTGTAATATATTGTGAATTTGTTATAGCATATAGTGTAACTGAAGAAAGAATATTTTGTACCCATGTTTTATCCTAAACCAATCAACCCTAATCTGATATCACTCTATCATTGAAAAAAATTAAGATTAAATTTTTTGGTCATATTGCCCAACTCTAGTTGCAATACATGTCATTGCAATAAATGTTTTTATTTTGTGTTCAGGGTTAATTTTGTTTTTACTGTCATTTAAAAATGCAAGGTCTCATGAGTATAATATACATTTTTACATGATTCTTTTCAAGAACTTTCATGGCATGACCTGGGAAACTGGCTTCGGGATGAGTTATTCTGGAACGACCATGTCTGCATCACATTAGAAAATACTGTCTCAGGCTGTTTCCTTCACGATACTTCTTTCTGACGTGCTGCCAAGAAAAATCTGGTCATATTTTCTGTTATCAGACAGTGTGGCTAGACAGGCTGTCAGATTTGTTTTTTCCTCAGTCTTCCTTTCAGTGTATTTTCTTTCAGGACGAACATCAGACTCTCACAGATGCCAGGACTTGTGGTCTGCTCAGCTCAGACTGACTGGAGATCAGGCAGGAAATGTCTCAAACTATATAGGATGGACTTATGGCTGAAGTAGTGGTCCATTAGATCCAAGTCAGATAGAGTCAGAAGTCCTGTCTGGACCAGCAAGTGTCATATTAACAACTTGTGCAACATATTGCTAGATACAGATTTAAAAAAAAAAAAAAAGCAAAATGCAGTAAATGTTAATGTGATTGACCCAGAGGCAGTAACACCTTCTGTGAGCTCCTCCTTCCGTGTTAATTCTGAATTTCAAGAAATAATTTAACAGAGAACTGACCATGAACTGGTTATCAGTATCTAATAGTAATATCAGGCCACATTCTGACCAGACTGATCTGATATTTAGTTAAAGGTTGTCAGGACCTAAAAAACCTGATTAATAGGGTTAGGGTAGTCTGCAGGTGGACATGAGTGAATTTCTGGTGCATTGGAAATCTGAAAAAATAATCAAGAGGTGATGAAAGTAGTCAGTGCATGCAGGCCATGTTTAAGGAATGAATAAAAATGTATCTTGTATAATGTTAATATAAGCTTATTATCTCTTTTGCATCAATACCCTGAGCTACATTAAGTCCCCAGAAGTAATTTCTTTGTATTTTCAAGAGGTAAACATTCCTCCAACATATTGTGATTTACCTTTATAAACACTGCTGTATGAAACAATAGGAATTTGTATATACATGGATTTATTTTCTTTTTTCAACAGTAACAAACAGAACATGGTAGACCCAGACAGGACGTTTCAGGTCATAGGTAGTCACAGTTGGCAAACCCAGAGACTATAACCGACACATGACGAAAAACTAAATGTCCATAAGGCAGGGTACTTCCTCGTCTACTTTATACAAAATCTCTTATAAAAATAGTAGAAATGATCACAAACAACATACGACATGAAAAGGCCCTATATTTTATGCAACATACAGTCACAGAAAAAAATATTAGACCACTCTTGTTTTCTTCAATTTCTTGTTCATTTTAATACCTGGTACAACTAAAGGTATGATAGGAATGATAACAAAAATAGCTCATAACAGTTCAATTTCAGAGCTCATATCTAGCCATTTTCTATGTTTTCTTGATAATAACCAAAATCACTTCAGTTCTTACATCAATAGCTATAGAATTGTACTGCCAAAAACAGTGCTTTTAGGCATTCCATGTTTTCTTTTCTGTCTGTTTTAGTCATATGATACACACAGGAGTTAGTACTTGATTGCATAACCATTGTTTTTGATGACTTTTGATGGTCTAATAATTTTTTCCGTGATTGTATTCAAGTATCTGGTGCCACTGTGTTATGGATGGGACTTTTGTCTGATTCAGGAGAACATGGTGCCTTAAACAGAATGTAAGCATCCTGTAGAGTTGCCTTTTATATTTCCCAGTGATAGTGGCATTTGTTAGAAGCATGCTCTGTGTCACACTGAAAGGATCTCATCAATTACAGATATGTATTAAAAGGAAGAAGCATCTTTGTACATCAGGACTTCCTGTCCATTCCGTCTGAAGCTGAGTGTGAGGCAGGATGCTACTGGCTAAAACGGACGGCACTCAATAGATGTTTTTTTTTCTTTTCTCACAGGTTAAATAAAGACTCAGAATGAATTATGCAGTGATGCTTATATTCATCACGGCTGGCTGGGTTGAGTCAGTGTGCAGGGGTTCCCTCTCAGCGTGCCTGCAGACTGATGAAAGCCTCTGTTCTGACCAAAGATGCTGTGACAGCAGTGAGACAGACAGATGGGATGTCCTGTCCAGTATGTCTCTGTGGGAGCTGCTGAATGTGCTGCTGAAGAGGAGGACAACCTGCTCTAAAAATGAAAAGGAAGGAGAGGATGTTCTGCAGCCAGAGGCAGACTTGTATAAGAATAAGTTGGCAAGAATAAATAGTGGAGCCTCTGTGTCCTCTTCTTCCTCTTAGTGGAAGCTCTGTCCTTTAACAGCAGCATGGGGAAAAAGGATTCATATTATTTAGTTGTCTTTACAAAACCAACAACTGGTAAAGGTCTGATCATATTCTATTAGACTTCTAAAGTAACATTACTGGTTGTATCCTTCACTTTGCTATTTGGAAAATGTACAAAATATTCATTTGGTACTGCAGTTTACTTGTATTTTTATTGCTGATTAAGCAGTTAGCTACTTTGATAAATAATTATTGTCTTGCCAAGTGTAATGTTTTCTAATCTCACACATGTGTGTTTCTGTAATTTGGACAGAACTATCTTTATGGGTCAATTTCATTTCATAAACTGAGCAAACTCCACCAACTCCTAAAAGTCCTGTGTAGTGACTGATGCCTTTAATAGGACACCTCTAATTGCTCAGATTTTTAAGAGGATTTCAGTTTGTTTGTTTTTTTGTTTTTCCTGCATGGATCATCAGCTGCAAAGTCACATGCTTTAGAATTCCATATTAACATGCTACCTGGTACACTACAGCAGTATGCGAGATTTTACATAAATATGGATAATCAATAAACATACTAGTAAAATACACACAATATGCTGGTGATGTCAAATGTGACTGTTTTCACTCAACTTCTCCAATATTTTCATGATTATCTAGTGATGAGACAGTTTTTTTTTATATACATAGATATATAGACAGATTATTGATGGTTATAATGACCATCATCATTCTCCAGAATCTGTGAGATGCATTAGATGGGTCTGTGTTCATTTTTATATGCAGTCAGAGTATCCTATAGTATGTGATTTCATTAGTATGGTTTGATTTAAAGTGGTTGATGTTTTTTAGACTTGTAACAAACATTTTCTCTCTTGTTTTTCTCTTTTCCTCCGTTAGAATCATCCTCTGGTGATCGTGAGCTGCGTCTCTTCCCGTCTCGCCACTCCAGTCGTCTCCTTCCAACTCCACATCCTCATTCCAATGCAGAAGACAAGGCAGAGTCCCGCCACCTCCACCACCATCATCACCATCATCATCACCATCATGAGGCCAGGTTAGCCAAACTGATGCCAGCTGCTCTCCTGGAGTCGAGGTTCCAGCAGGAGCCTGGCAGTCAGCGAACCCTCAACCTACTGGCACAGCCGCACCAGGAAGTAGTGCCAGAGCATGTGGAGGTTTCTGCACGGCATCTGGTTACTGTGGTGAGTGATCCATGACTGGGTGAAAGACAGACATGACTTTTTTTTATATATAAACTTGGCAATCAGGGTGGGGAATAATCTGGTACAAGTTAAGCTTTATTGTCATGCTCATACACACAGAAACTCACATAGTTATGTTGTATAGTGAAACATATAACCACACAAAACCTGAGGTAAGAAGCTTTCACAGAGTATGGTAGGGGAGGTCCTGATGCTCCAATACCTACTGCAGTTTGCTGAAGATACCATGAGGAGGGTCTTATGAGTGCACCATACTTAACAGGCCTGATTTTTCAGGGGCAGTGAAGAATTTTAGTGGCCCTGAGAATTCCATGCATGTTCACATTTGTCCATCTGTCAACAGGAGAAGCAGAACCTACAGCTTAATTATCAGGAATTATCAACAAAGTTGCCAAATGAAAATGTTTTCATTGTAGATTTCTGTAAAATAACTTCAATGTCATTGTCAGTGAGGGATTAGCTTCTGTTTTTGTCTTTCCTCAAGGTTGTGGTTAGGTTCTATAACAGGTTTCCAAAATGCAGGGCTTTGGTGCAGACAGAAGTTTACATCTTGACTCCTGTGAGGTTTAGACAATGTTAGTGATTTGGACAGGGTATGTTTGAAATTTGGCTTAAATGTAAAAAAAAAAAAAATGCACCGCGTCATTTTTAACAAGATGTTTTGATGACTGTATTAAAACAAACCCTGGTTAACGAAGTGCTCTCACTTCCTAAACCTACCCATATAAAGTATTGCATAGTCGACATGAGTTGAATGTAAATTCTTGGAGACACGGTTGGAAATCTCCACTAGTGATTAAAACACTTTTCTTCAGAAACAATGATATTATACAGGAAATACAATGGCTACACTTTATTCTTGTGCCTCTGTGTTTCTGATCTGTTTTGGAAAATCAGTGGAAGTGGAGGACATGGGTAAAGGATGAAACCATTACATTTAGGAGCAGATCCATTAAAAGGGGTATTGCCTTTTTTCTAGGCTTTTGATTGAGTTACTAGACTGTGTGGCGTTGGTGCATGTGTCTGCTCTGCCCTTATACACTGATGGACCTAATCTTATCATTCCACCATCTTCCTTTGACGCTTACAGCAATATTTCAAGACCCCCTTGGCCTGAAATCTACACATGTTAAATATCTAGGAGATATTGTAGAGTGATGTGTTTTCCATTGTGGACTCATTGTTCTGATGGTTTGATAAATGGGGGGTCGTGTACCCCCTCACAAGGGTTACAGGCGAGTAATGCAGAGTGGGTCAGATTAGACAGACAGGAAGTGAATGATGGATGAGGAGTTGCTGATGCATCACAGACTTGTCTGTAGCAACAGCATAGGAGGAGACATCCTGCACTCCCAGTTGCTATGGCAACGCTAATCATCAGTGTGTATGTGAGACCCACTTACCTTCACAATGGCTGGTTGCATAACTCTTAGATAAACAGCAGCAACCTTCAGTGTGACATTGAGACGGAAAGAAATGAGAACAGACAGAAAAAGATGTACAGAAACAAACAGGTGGACAGTAGTTAAATATGAAGGAAACAGAACTGAGCAGTGACACAGAGACAGGTCTAGAACACTTTATTGTCCGCATTCACTGCTCAAATGGTTTGTGTCCTAGATACTGAACACTAACTCTGTGTGACTGCAGGTTCTCTGTGTATGAGTCAGCCGCAGCTGTGTTTACAGTGTGCAACAATCACTGAAATACAGTTAAAATGGAA
This sequence comes from Sphaeramia orbicularis, assembly GCF_902148855.1. Lineage (NCBI taxonomy): Eukaryota > Metazoa > Chordata > Actinopteri > Kurtiformes > Apogonidae > Sphaeramia > Sphaeramia orbicularis. The sequence goes on along the minus strand of NC_043968.1, from coordinate 45,759,148 downwards.
ATATGAAGCTGAAAATCACTGAGTGACCTCTAGTTCTGTTGAGCCGATGGAGAAATAATGCACAGAATCCAACAAACATGCAATACCATTAGGAATTTTCCTTATGTTTATGATAGGTGTGTAGAGTTTGAAGACCTGCAGTGAATAGTTGATTTATTAAATCATTGATACTCAGATTAGTTGCATGATTTGGTGACATGTGCTGATGATAGACAGTTTGACAAGGGCAGTGGAAAAATAATTTAATAGGTGTTCAATATTTTTACTTAAAGGTGTAATATTTAACATTTGTCCATGTTTGTATTGCTCTGTATTCTACTTTGTTAATGCTTGCAGACTATGGATGCTATCAAAAACTTAAAGTTCTTTACATAGAAATCCATGTAGGGGCATTTATTGTGTAGGCAAATGAAACAGTTGGAGAAGATGCTTGTTTGTTAAAGAACATTAATGATTCTATATACACTACCTGGCCAAAAAAAGTCACTATCAAAAAAAACGGTCACACACTCTAATATTTTGTTGGGCCACTTTTAGCTTTGATTATGGCATGCATTCGCTGTGGCATTGTTTTGATCAGCTTCTTCAGTGTCACAAGATTTATTTCCATCCAGTGTTGCATACATTCTTCACCAAGATCTAGTTCTGATGATGGGAGAGTCTGGCTGCTCTATAAAGCCTTCTCCAGCACATCCCAAAGATTCTCGAAGGGGTTCAAGTCTGGACTCTGTGGTGGCCAATCCATGTGTGAAAATGATGTGTCATGCTCCTTGAACCACTCTTTCACAGTTTGAGCCCAATGAATCCTGGCATTGTCATCTTGGAATATGCCCGTGCCATCAGGGAAGAAAAAAATCCATTGATGGAATAACCTGGTCATTCAGTGTATTTAGGTCAACTGACCTCATTCTTTGGGCACATAATGTTGAACCTAGACCTGACCAACTGCAGCAACCCCAGATCATAGCACTGCCCCCACAGGCTTGTACAGTAGGCACTAGGCATGATGGGTAATCACTTCATCTGCCTCTCTTTTTACCCTGATGCACCCATCACTCTGGAACAAGGTCAATCTGGACTCATCAGACCACATGACCTTCTTCCATTACTCCACAGTCCAATCTTTGTGCTCTTTAACAAATTGAAGCCCTTTTTTTTGAGTTAGCCTCACTGATTAGTGTTTTTTTCCCCTCAGCTAACTTCTGGCCGAAGGGGTATTGTAATCGTTTTGTCGTCTGTGTGTCTGTCCATTCAACAATGTAATCGCATTATCTGAACAATGCTTTAAAATATCGGCACCAAATTTATACTGTGGATGCATCTTGGCACGGAGCAGAAGCCAAATGGCAAATGGCATCAAATGGAGACATGCCCACCAAATTTATACTGTGTAGCATGGCTTGGTTTTTTGGGGTGATATGTTTTCTTGAAACAGCCTTGTGCCGTTATAATATCTGAGTACTTTCAAATATAAATATGTATGTAATAAGTTTTACATGAAGACAATCTCATCTAAATTATAGGGCAGTAACTTTCAACAGAATCTTACACTATATTTGGCTGTGGAGTGTTAAAAGTGCGCAGCATGTTATGTTCTTAAGGCTACACAGGTGTTCAGTCCCAATCCCTTGAGTTCCCTTCACCTTGTGCGTGTGGAAATGCTCTTACTTTCACTATTAAACATAGCCCTGAGTTCTACTGTTGTTTTTCTTTGATTTGATTTCACCATACTTTTAAGTGATCACTGATTACGATCAATCAGGAATTTTTTTTCTGAATACATTTTTTTCTCGAAGACAATGGTTCCCCGCTATCTTTCCAGCTTTTAATAATGCGTTGGACAGTTCTGAACCCAATTGCAGTAGTTTCTGCAATCTCCTTAGATGTTTTCTCTGCTTGATGCATGCCAATGATTTGACCTTCCTCAAACAGACTAACATCTATTCCACAACCACGGGATGTATCTTTCGGCATGGTTGTTTTCAATTCAATTCAATTCAATTCAACTTTATTTGTATAGCCCAATATCACAACAAGGTTATCTCAAAGGGCTTTACAGAGTCAGTTAGAGTAAACAACAGTCAAATGAACAGCAAGAAAATGAGTAGTGTCCAGGGCATCCCCCGTCCTTAGACCCTCCTTCTCGGCAAGGAAAAACTCAAAACCCAGTGGGAAAAGGGAGAAACCTCGGGGAGAACCACAGTGAAGGAGAGATCCACTCCCATGGATGGACAGGCTATAGATGCACCAGGACTGATGGACGTCCATTTGCAGATGTAGTTCTAGTCTACAAGGATGCAGTAGGGTGGACACATGGGGGGTCCATCCCGCTGGATGAGACAGGCAGGGGCGAGGAGGCCCATCCACAGTGGTGAGGCCGAGGACGTCCATCCAGACAGGTGGGGGAGGGGGTCAGGACACAGGACAGGGCAGGACACAGATGGGTCAGCGCAGATCCTGCCATCATTGGCTCCCAAGTGGTTACAACTGAAAAAGTAGCCACTCCCCCGGAGGGGAGTGGGGAAAGGGGACATCGGGTGAATAGCACTGCACAAACTAAGTTGGCTAAATATTAAAATGCTTTATGTTTATGTATGAATGTTTAATGCTGCGTTTCCACTACGTGGAACCAGCTTGACTTGGCTCGGCTCGGCTCGGCTCGGTATTCCTGGAGACCGTTTCCATTACAGGATACTACTGACTTTACAGTACCTGGACGTCATAGCGATGCGGCGTGTTACTTCCGTGTCGTCTGCTCAGAGAGTTGCTGAAAACTCGCTCGTTGCTGTTGTCTTGTCTGAATTTTTACGTCGGCCACCAAAGACTGAATCTCCTTGACCGACCATGGTGTAGTTTTGGGCTGTTATCATGTGGATTAATGTACCACTATTATACTGTAAACTTCCGCATCTGTTTTTTGTAAAACGGCGGATCACAGAGAAAACTGTCTGACCAATCAGTGGTCTGCAGAGTTATACGTCACAGTTTAGTATCGCTTGGAACCTTGGCAGAGGTGATACCAAAAAACTAGTACCGGCTACCAGATTCCAGGTCCTTTTTCATAATGGAAACGCAAAAAGGCTGAGCCGAGTCGAGTCGAGCCAGTACCACACAGTGGAAACGCGGCATAAGAAATGAGAAGCTACTCATTACATAAGTTAGGGTTAAACAACTTGTTGCCAGCTGAAAGATAATCGCTTATGCAGTAATTATCCAATAGGAGGCTCGTACCTATTTGCTTAGTTAAATCCAGGTGGTTGGCCAGGCAGTGTATGTTCCTTTATGAATATATAAGGTCTGGAATCCCATTAAAGGGATCTTATAATAGAAGCAGTGGCGCAGAAAGGGTCCCCTGGGGCCCCAAGCAAAAATAAATAAATAAATAAATACATACATACATACATACATACATACACAGGTGGGGGAGGGGCAATTTGGACTCAAGGGGCCCCTTCAGAGAATTTGAGACAGCTAGTTGTTACTGCAACTTCTCACTGCTGCTGTGTAGTGAACTTATCCTTTAGACTGTTTGTGTCAAGTCTGTTGGTCCTTTGGGGGCCCCTGCTGGCTTAGGGGCCCCAAGCAGCTGCCTGCCTTGCCTAATGGCAAGCAGCACCACTGAATAGAAGTGAGTATAATATAAATAATTATGTTTTCATTAGTGAAACAGTGTGTGTCCTGTTACCTAAAACATGTAAAACAAGGATCTTTCATGATATTGCAGTTGCTACAGAGTAGAGGAGTTTTCATTGGAATGCAAACCAAAACTTCTTCTGATCATAAAAAATAAATAAATAAAAATAATAATGGTAATTGTTTAGCTCATAAAACTGTTGATATCATCAGTTTTAACATACAGATTTAAAAGAAATGTGTGTCCACAATCTGGTTTTGAAGATGGGAAGTACTAAAAAGTCAAAACATCAAAAAAGGTCCATATCTGATGTGAGTAAGAGCATCTCACACTTGTTTACTGTGCAAAAAAGAAAACAAACAAGTAGCTCAATTTGCAAAATGGTGAACTATGTATTTTGCATAATTGCAGAACAGTGTAATTCTACTCTACGGCAAGCCATTACTTATTTATGGCATAATTTTAGCAGATTATTCTTTTTTTTTCTTGTAAATCTTCATGACTCTGGTGTCAAGTCACACTGCCAAGATTTCCACAATCCTCTGATGGAACAACCTAGAGTGTCACTGTCACAGATGAATTGTGGGAGTGAAGACAGTCTGGTGAAACTACCGCCGGAAATGAAAATTCAGATGTGGGTGGTGGGAGTTTATAGAAGGTTTGTCTGTTTGTTTCAGTGGTGTGTTTGTCTCCCACTGGGTCTGAATCTGGTTCAGTCTTCACACAGGTCAGGATCCAGAAGTCACCATTTCCACAAAGCTGGAACTGTACTAAATACTAAATAAATAAATAATAAATTTTACTCAAGTACTATTGCTGTGCTGAAATTGCACTTGAGTAAAAGTTGTATTTTTCATTCATATTAAAGATTTAACACCTTTGCACACCAAAGTCATATTTTTTATTGGCTTCTTTTTAATCTGTCATCTGATACATCTTGTTATGAATAATTAACACATCAGACTGAGCCGGTTGTGTTAATTATTCAGTGTCATAATGAAGTGTGGAGGTATGTTGGGATGTGTAAAACTACACTGGAGGTATTTCCCCAGGCTGTCTGTAATCTTACATTTGATATCGTGGCTCCTGAAAGCTCTGAGTTCTCCTCCCTCTGACTGCTTCTGTCCTCATTCTGTTTCATCCTCTTCCATCATCCACCTCAATAATATCATCAAACAACTGTATGGAAAAGCAAACCAATTCTGAAAACTTTAATGACAGATGAAAGTTGTGGCATGGTCTGCAGATGTGATAGACACATCAAAAGGCAGTTTTTGTTTTTTTAATTTGTGATGAGATTATTGTGTGATGAGAAATACTGACTCCTTCACTATAGCATCAGCAAAACTATTGGTTGTTTCCGTGGATGTGTGCAGATATGACTCATGTTTCTGCAGGCTTTGAGGCTTCATTTGTTACTTTTTTCCCCCACATTTTTCTGAGGTAAACTGAAGAATACCTCTAATGATTTCTAAAAGTTTCAAAGACTTTTACGTTTTTGGATGTCTGTGTGGGGTCTCTTCAGATATTCCTTTCTCCCACTGTTCAAAGACATGCTTCTTAATACGTTAAGTGATCAGTGTAAATCGCCTGTAGGTGTGAATGTTCGTCTCATATGTCAGCCCTGTTATGAACTGATGGCACATCCAGGGTGTACCCCACCTTCGCCCAGTCGTAGCTGGGACAGACTCTGACCCCCCATGGCCCTCTCCAGGACTAAGCAGTTTGGAACATAAATGGATAATCACATTTTTACAAAGAGTCATTTTGTGTCACTGCTAATACTGTTGGCCATGACTATATACCCTTTATTTAGCCAAATTAAATCCTGACTGACATTAAAAATGTCTTTTTGAAGAGTAACCTGCTCAAGAGAGTAGCATAAACACAACAATAAATCAAGACACAACAAAGAAACAACTGTAATGCTTAAAACAAATAAATAATTGTCCAGTTACTGTGTATATGTATGTATGTATATATAGACATTATTGGCTCAGGGCCATGACAAAATGAGTGCCATACCATGGCTTGTAAAGTAAAAGGTAAAGGTTTATGTAACAGGAATAAATGAAATATACACATAACAAAAGATAATCAAATGAGGTGTGAAGGTCAGCATACCGGTGGTGTAAGGTGCAGGTCAAATGTAATTTAGAGAATGGAGAGAGAATAAAATAGTAAAAGAAGGTCAAGATGAATAAAGGACAAGTTCCATAATTTCAGTGCAAATTTCTGTAAATCATTCTATAAAGTAGGGGCAAAAGTGTTTTTTTTTTTGTAATTAATTAATTAATTTTTAAAGACTCTTGAATGTGGGAAACATCGTATGTAGGGTGTTTTTATACATTTGAAATCCACATTTACGTTTGATGCAGGTTTTGTAAATGGTTGCCTCTGTCATTCAAATGATTAAATGATAACTGGTCTCCATTCAGCCTCAGCCTCTACTGAATGTGGTTCACATTCATTCAGGTCTTTGTGTGTACTACAGTTCACTTCTATGTCTTTTTATTTTGAGCAGTGGACTGGTTGTGTTGGCATTTGGTTGCACTAATGAGTATTTGTAAAACATTACCTCCATCACTGGATATAGGTCACCCTGCACAAAGTCTGATGAATAAAACATACACACAGTTCATGAAAAATGTATTTGAAATCTGAATTTAAAAAACAAACCTCAGACTACGCAGAACAACTCAATATTTTAGCACCAAACTGATTACACTAATACAACATCATGCCTCGTAGGAGATGCAGAGACCCCTCATGTCACCAACTTCTGCTTCTCCTCCTAGTTTTAAAGAAAATGTTGATCCCAAACATTTAGGTTAGATTCATATCTGGATTACAGACAAATCAACAGTGTGTTCTTTCCTCACTGCTCCAGCTTCAGTCTGTCAAGATGTTGAGTTTACTCATTGTATGGTGTTTCTGGTTCTAAAATCTAATATTATACTATGGAAATTACATTATTCAATCAAAATACGTGGTGTATGTGTTGTGTGTGTGTGTAAGCGAAGGGAGACTGAAACATATTAATTACTGCATTAATTATCAAGTGGAAGGATTTGAACTATTTGTTTAGTTAAATCTAAGTGGTAGCTTTAGTTCAGAGTATACTGATAAATAATAGTGTTGTTGTTTAAATATAGATTATATTTTATCATATTATTTTTAAGGTTATCATGAAATATCTGGTTTTAATGTCACACATCATTTCTTGTGGAAAATATTTGACTGTAATAGAATTTTTTTAAAAATTATGAATATTATATTCCAGACAATAGTTTTAGTTGGACTTGTGATGTGTTTTTCAACCCACTCCGTCCCCTACTGCCCTTTCCTGCTTTTATCAATGATAAACCGCTGTGAGGCTCAACACTGCCTTACATAACCCCATTCTCTCTCTTTCTGTGTTAATTGACTTCCTGTTTGTGGTCACATGACCTGTCCCTGCAGGCTGTTAGCGTTCCATCACATCACTATGACAAATACGTCACTAATGGACAGAGAGAAAGAGGAGGACCGTTTGTGACAGAATCACGTCCCAAAGGACTCTGACAGATGACAGTCAGGATTAGTTTCTACTCATCTATACATGGCTCTGTTTATGGGCATGGAAAATACTGATGTGACTTTGTCTCAGTTTATTTATTTCACTGTGATCAGAAGGAATGTATGAGCTGGATAAAGTGGAATGTTTCATTTTTGATAAGTTTTGCGTGCCTGAACCTCTTAAATCTTTACAGGTTCTTACCATAGACCATAGTTGATAAACCCTCTGTGATGTCTCACGTTGGTTTGTTTTCAACATGACATACTTCAAACTCTTACCATGTTGTGGCCTTATTTGACTTATCTGACTCCAGCTGGAAAAAGAGCAAAGAAACATTAACTTCCTGAAAACATCAACTACACTGACTAACTATAATGTTAAATGCCACTCACCCAGGTTGTTCATCAGCTTAAACCAACAGTGTTTGATAGTAATTCATAGTGTTTAATAACAGTAATGCTGTTGTTGTGGAATGTATAAACACAGACATGATCACTACCTGAGGTAATTTGGTTCGATGGTAGACATTATAGTCCAGTAGGAATTAATACTAACATCAGCTAATGGCTAAAGCTCAAAGAACAAACATCAGAGATCAAAATGTCCAACAAGGCAGCCAAGCCATCTCAGTCAAAGCCCACACAGCGTAGCAGACAGAGACGACACTCACCTGTCAATCACAGCAGCTACTCCTTAATTATGCAGAGCTTATGCAGAGGTGAGTTACATAAAAATTTACTGCCTTTATAATCACAGAGTAGGAAATGAATTATGGAGACCAAAATCATTTGGGCCAGGCTGTAACCAGGGTTATTTCAGCTGTAAAGTTTGACTCACTTTTGGAGACAGCCCCCAGTGGCCATTTCAAGAACTACAGTCTTGACCATCTGCATTAGCCTAATTTTACAGTCCTGGATGTTGCTGCTTGGTGCTTTTGTGAAGTTTGTTTTGGGATTTGTTTTGTGATGAGAACCAAGCATTTTTTTAACAGAGACATTACAAAATAAGGAGCAAGCATACATTTTTTTAATTGAAAATCATGGTTTTAATTAGAAATGAGTGCTAAATTTGTGTGTGCATTTTGGGCAACTCCACCACAGCTCAACTAAACCTTGGAAATTTGTTTCTGTAATGCATTGTATTTTCAGTTGTTAGAAAGTTCAAAGAGTTTAGACTGAAACTTACCTTTTTACTATTATATGCGTAAGATGCATAATTATATAATTAAAAGGCTAGAGCTTGACTTGCAGATCCAACCTCTATGTTTGAAGATCATTAGTATCTGCTTATAATATCTCATAATCAACATCATTATTTAATTAGGAAGATAAGTAAAGTAATTGCAAATTTCAGCTCTGTTATGCTGAATAAAGTGAAATTTATTTTCTTGAAAGCTGAGTGTGTGAAAGGAGGAGTTGTGTAAGTCCCAGATGGTCTGAAGTCACCTCCCACCCCTGCACCACATGCCTGCAGCATACCACTGTGTGTGTGTGCGTGTGTGTGTGTGTGAGTGTGAATGTTTGTCTTACTGTCTTTATGAGAACCAGTTCACAGTAAAGACCAAACTGAAGTGAGGACCCAACCTAGAAAATTAAGACATTATATCTGGTCCTCACCTTCACAGATATGTTAGAGTGTTCAGACTTATCTTTAGTTCAGAATGATGGTTGAAGGCCAGTGACTGAAAACTGGTTGTAACACACACAAAACTATTGCCTATAAAGTTAAAATAAAACATCACTCCACATGAAATGATTGTGACAATATCATTTATTCTTGATAGATAAAGTGTAACGGGAACTCAGTATGTAATCATTACGCCTGTTCAAAGGTGATTACTGATGTGCATTAATATGAATAAAAAGAGGAATGTGGCTGAAAACAAAATTATTCCAGTTTTATGGGCAACACTGTATTTATAGTTATCAGTTCACATGCTGAGTTGAATGGGCCGAATGATGCACATAAAAATTATACAAACTTTTACAGATTTTGTGATGAATGAGGCATGAAATGAGTGGAAATGTCCATATATTGCAATCCATTTTTTCTAAAAAAAAAAAAAAAAAAAAAAAAAAAAAAAGCAAAAATAACTAAAAAAGCACCCGGAGAGCGCAGACCCCCGCCAAAGCAGATCAGTGCCCCCCCTCGATCACCACCAAAATTTAATCATTTGTTCCTTGTGCCAGTATCAACATTTCCTGAAATTTTCATCCAAATCCATTCATAACTTTTTGAGTTATCTTGTGCACGGACAGACAGACAGACAGACAGGCAGACAGACAGACAGGCAGGCAGACAGACAGACAGACAGATAGACAAACCAACGGTGGCAAAAACATAGCCTCCTTGGCGGAGGTAAAAATTATGATGTCATTTTGGGTCTACACCCCAAAACCTGTCTTATCTTACATCAAGAGAATATTTGGACATCTCTGTCACACCACAGTGCTACACTTACAATGGTATCTTGCAGATTTGACCTTTTTGCTCCTTATTGTGATTTTGCTAATATCAGGGCTCTTGTAAATGTGTCATTTGTGCAGATTAATGTTGAATTTCATGGTGTTCACTGTTTACAAAATGCATAGGTTTATTTGAGTTGTTGCTGAAGGACATAAAGACATGGAGGCTGATTTGTGTAGCTCACAGTACATACATGTCTAAAACAGAGCATTAAAACATAGAACACGAAAGCAATGGAGTGATAAGGAAAAAAATAAAACCAAAGAAGGAAAAAGTTGCTTAAAGTAGGGCAGCAAAATTAAATAAAATGATAATGAATAATTCTATGTCGTACTCAAATATAATTTTCTAATGTAGATTTTCCTTGGAGATCAGAAGCTATGGCTGTAGTGTATAACTTTCAGTATGAAAATGAATTAGTACGATGTCAACATTAATTTTCTTTGCACTGTCAATGTAACAAAATGTTGTGATATTTTCTTGTGTTACTTAATTTTACCGTTTTCTAAAACTAGTTTTACATATCCCACTGTTGACGAAACAGAGATTTTAGAATCATTCAAGCTTCTGAGATGTGAAATGTTTTGAGTGAATATGTAGTAAACCAGACAGTTCTTTGTGGTTTTTCCTCAGCCCTCACTGCAGGGTATTGTCTTCAGTTCATCGTCCGTCTGTCCGTCCGTCTGTCTGTCCGTCTGTCCGTCCGTATGTGCAAAAACTTTGGTGTGGACTGAAGGCCGAGGGTTTTCAAGCATGTTGTGTTACTTTATTTGTAGAAAATGCAACAAGAAGAAAGTGATGGTAGCAAGACAAACAAGCCTTCACAGACACTTAGTACAATATTCAGTTATTACCTCTGCCAAGGAACGGCAGAGGTTATGTTTTCATCGGGGTTTGTCTGTCTGTCTGTCTGTCTGTTACCAAGATAACTTTAAAAGTTATGGACGGATTTGGATGAAATTTTTGAGGAAATGTTGATACTGGCACAAGGAACAAATGATTACATTTTGGTGGTGATCGGGGGGAGTGATCTGCCTTGGTGGAGGTCTGCGCTTTCTGAGTGCTTTTCTAGTTTTGATTGTAATTAGTATCATGATAAAAAGTTTCCCCAACGTAAAAAAATATACCCAAGCAAAATACAACAGTGCTGACAGTGTAAACCACATAAACCTTCAACATTAAAGAAGTATACAGTATATAGAATGATAATTGTGTTTACTGTGATGGAAAGACTCATTATTGTTGTAATCACTCAGGCCTATTAATTATGTTTTTGTCTTTTTACTGTCAGCCTTTGCTGCAGGGTATTGTTGTCAGTTTGTCATCCGTCCATCCGTCAGTCTGTCTGTCCGTATGTGCAAAAACTTTGGTGTGGACTGAAGGCCGAGGTTTTCAAGTGTGGGCACGTTATATTTTTGTTAGTGGTGATTTGACTAGAAATCATTTGATGCCATTTAACACCAACATTTACATCAGATCTTTGTCTCTTTCTCATAAAGACACATTAATGCACTGAACTGAAACCTAGTATTGAGATAAAAAGATTCTGTACTGAATAAACATTAGAAGAAAAAGCAGGAGATAATGGAGAGTGCATCCATGATCTGCAGGTTTAAAGTGTGTTGGTTTAAGAGTGTCTGTTTCTGTTTTACCTGCAGATATAAACGCAGAATCACAGCAGGTCTGTTCACTGTGTTCAAGTGCAAACCTCAGCCTACACACTAGACTCACCGATTAGTGCGTGTGTGTTAAACTATTGAATATTTAATGTCAGTGGTGTGTGTTACGTCTGCTTGTGGAGGGAACTTTGACGCCACTTCAAACCCACAGAGAGAAATATGATTCATCCAGGACCAGAGTGGTAGCTCAATTTGCAGCTTTGTGATTTTTGATCCTTGTGTGTCGTCAGTGTTGTAAAGCATAAAGATGTAATTTAAACAGTAATATACTGGGCTCCTTAATCTGCTCTTAGCTTAAAAAGGGATAAAGGCTCTCTAGATAATGCTGTGATAATGATTTTCATTATTTTACATCAGCATTTAAGTCAGATATTAAATATACGGAAAGGATGCAGAATAAGAGGCTCTAATGTCAGACTCTGCTCTGAATTGGAGCCTTTTTTCTCAAAGAAGTCAACACAAGCGTAAATAATCATAACCTCACGCCAACCCACTCATTCAGCTGTGTGTGTGTGTGTGTGTGTGTGTGTGTGTGTGTGTGTGTGTGTGTGTGATCTCAGTGACATGAATGCTGCACGTGCTGCTCACGTTTTTCCTGCCAGCGCTTTGAGGAGAAGTTGCATGAACACGGTGTAAAAAGATGACTTGCTGACAGTGCTTTTATTATTCAGGCCAATTCTGACATAATCCACTGGAGCCTTTACTATTATAGAAGGCAGAGTACACAGAGCATGCACTGTATTATAAGAAAGAAATTACTGCAACAAAAGGAGACTGTCTGTATGAATTATTTAGTTGTTGACGTTAACAGCTCTAAATAAGCAGTCACCACATATTTTGTGATTTCGATTTCTATTGAAAGACTTATTTTGATTACATGTTGCACAAACAAAATGTTGTCATTCTTGTCTCATTATTTTTCTCCTTCTATGTGAAACACATTTTCAGTGACACATGCAAATATAAAATACAAAAAAATATAAACAAACAATATCCTCCAGAGACCCAGGAAGGTGAAAGTTTTTACTTTGTTACAATAAATATTTGTCTTTATTGGAAACAGCATAATGCAGTATTTTTATGGAATTTCCTTAGCAATGAACAGTTTTTTGTTTTTTTAAATAAAGCTGTGAAACTTGTCCTCTACAGAGGACAAATATGCGTTGCTGGGTCTCAGGATATGATAATTAGAAAAAACACTATGAAAATTAATAAAAATACCAAATTTTACTTTATAAAATATTTAAAGAATAGTATTATTGTTGCTACTAATAGTGGAGTGTCTATTTAGAGCGATGGAGAAGAAGAAAGAAGAAGTGTTGTTGCTAGAAGGGGGAGGGGGTTTCTTGATCATTTGATTTAATCATGGATACGCGGTGGTGCAGAGGTTACAACTGTGGCCTCACAGCCAGAGGGTTTGATTTCAGAACCGCCCGATGTGGGCTTTTTTGTGTGGAGTTTGTATGTTCTGCCTGGGTCTGGGTGGGTTCTGTCCAGGTTCTCCTGTTTCCTCCCACCGTCCAAAGACATTTGCACATTTGAATAGGTGAACTGGTCAATCTAAATGGCTTGTAAATATGAATATATGAGAGTGAATAGTTGTTCCCTGTGATGAGCTGACGACATGTCCCAGATGGACCTCACCTTTGCCCTCTGGTAGCTATGATAGGCTCTGGCATCCATGTGACCCTCCTGAGGAATAAAGGATTTGGAAAATGAGGGATTCACTTAATGTTCATCTAGGTTGTACCATATGTGTTGGAAGACCTGTTAATTGTGACAGACATAAATATATAGAAAGTTCTATAAATACAGAACTAATCAAACTGCCTTATTGTCTATTGATCCCCCGTCAGGGTGGTTTAATACCTATATAGATATTTAATACCTATGTATTGATACTGTGACATCCAGTCACATAGAATTTTGGACTCAGTATTTCATAATTTTTGTCTTTTCTATTTGATATTATTTGTGTTATTAGTTATTTTGTTGTATATTATTTTATTATGTTTATTTATTTAGATTTCCTTCATTGTTTCCTGATGATTTTCACACACAACACTGTTGATAGTTTGGGACAATTCCTTTGAAAATTGTTAGTTTGATAAAGATTATGTCTGTGTGTGAAGAGTATGAACCATGACTGAGTTTACCAGTATTTATAGTGAACAAACTCGACAGACCAACTTGATTAATCTGTGCTTAGAGGACATTTGACAAACTATGAGCATTGGCAGACGTTGGTTCTGTTATTACCTGATTGGTAATATTAGCCTTCTAAACTGGGAAATGGGGAAAAAAATCTGTCACCTAAACTTGTTACAGATAGTTTTACATTCAGTTCTGTTTTTATACACCAATTGCTTAAAATGTGGTTTTCAGTGATTTATTTATTTCGATGTTTGTTTCTCTAGCCCAGGTGTTCAGATCAACAGTTATTCAGTCTCTAATAAGGTGAAAAATGGTTAATTTCAGACATACTGTATATAATGCTTTGTTAAGATCAGAATGTTTAAGGATTGGTGCAGGGATGGACGGTGATTGAATAACTTTTTCCTGCTCCAAACTATTAAAAATCCACCCACAACACTTGACAGATATACTGAGTGAATATCTACAGGCATTTCCATCAAGTGCATCTAGTTAAAGGTCTTCTTTAACTAAGACTACATCCATACTAACAGAACATTGTCACGGTCTGAAGTTTCTAACATGACTGAAATAAAGATCACATAAAGAGGAGAGATGCTGTGAATGTAGTCTGCAGTATCACAATGTAACTGCACAATAGCTGCAGGATGGACGTCAGTGTCCACATTGAGTGACCAGTTGGTAAATTAGACCCTCATGGTAAACAAGGTCCAAGGTTCCAAAAGTCCTGCTTTAGAGAGAATGTGATGCCAATAGTGTGTGGTTGGTAGATAGAAATACTGCAAAACTTGTGTATTCTAGTGCACAGGTGTCAAACATGTGGCCCGGGGGCCAAATCCGGCCTGCCAGAGGGTTTAGTCTGGCCCTTTGGATGAATTTGTGAAATGCAAAAATTACACTAAGATATTATCAATTATTTTAGTTCAGTTTCCACATTCAGACCAATATGATCTAAAGTGGGTCAGATCACTAAAATACTATGGTAATAACCTATAAATACTCACAACTTCAAGTTTTTCTCTTTGTAAATGTAAACATTTTCATGTATGTACGCTAAAACAAAGTATAATTTTGCAAAAACTGTGAATAACCTGAACAAATATGAACCACCTGAAATGTCTTAAGAGAAGGAAGTGCAATTTTAACAATATGTCTGTAAATGATAAACTGAAGCATAATATTGTTAAAATTGCACTTATTTTTTCAGTTTGTTCATGTTATTCACATTGTTTTAAAGGATAGTTTGTAGATGTAAACATTTTCATAATGTAATTTTACTTTTTTCACACTAAAACATAGAGGAAAGTTTGACATTATGTATGTATTATTATGTTATTATTTTTCTGGTCCGGCCCACTTCAGATCAAATTTAGCTGAATGTGGCCCCTGAACTAAAATGAGTTTGACACCCCTGCTCTAGTGTCAAGGTACAGTTTGCATCCCTCTTTGATTGTTCTTTTTCTTTCTTTCTTTCTTTCTTTCTTTCTTTCTTTCTTTCTTTCTTTCTTTCTTTCTTTCTTTCTTTCTTTCTTTCTTTCTTTCTTTCTTTCTTTCTTTCTTTCTTTCTTTCTTTCTTTCTTTCTTTCTTTCTTTCTTTCCTCTCTCCTGTTTAGACCCTTTCATTTATTTTTTTTCCACCTCCTTTTACCCTGTTCACCCCCTCCCTCCCCTGTTATCTGATTGGTCCAAATTGGATTGCCCCCTCCTCTCTACGGCCCTGAGGGCTATCGGCTAATTAGCGGTTATTACCTTGTGTTTTCTGTGTGAGTCTGTGTGTGTCGGACAGAAATAGCACCTGATCCTGACAGGAAGCACAGCGGGATAATGGCATTACCTGAATGACAGCCAATCAGGTGGCAGGTTGAGCTCCGTCCCCCTCTAAGCCAATCAGAGATCACAGAATGACTAGATCAGGAAATGGAGCGAAAAGTCCCCGAGCTCTGACTGAAAGGCAGGCAGCGTCTCCCTCACCCTCCCTCTCCCTCTCTCTCTCTCTCTCTCTCTCTCTCTCTCTCTCTCTCTCTCTCTCTGTCCATGTCTGTGTTCATTCAGTGAAAAGACAGGGAGGATCAACAATGTGTGCATGTTTACCTGGTAAGGTGGTTTTGACTTACAGTTATTATATCTGGTGTTTATTGTTTATTTTGTGGTTCTTTGGTTGTTTTCTTTGTTTGCTCCGTGTTCACTTTTAATTCTTTTCTATCTTAGTCATCCTGCTGTATATACAATATTGTGTGATATATTGTAAAGTAGAGCTGAGATTAGATTTTTAAATTCATTGTAGGGGCAGAACATCATTACTATTTTAATTAACAGAAAATTGCTGTTTTCATCCAGTTCCAGTAGAAATATGAAAATGTAGTTTTCTATGATATTTAATCTAAATGTTTTTTAACAGTCAGTTGTTACTCTTCTAGGAGCCCACGATGGACATTTGTCACTATTTTCAATGTTTTATTGACTGAACAATTATTGATAAACTTAAAAAAAAATAAAAATAAAAAAAAGACTAATGGATGAATGTCAACAAATGCAGGAGATATGATGAGTGTGTGTTGGTTGATTTCAGGTATAAAACACAAAAAACAGGAGTTGGTATTAGAGAACAAACTGAAACCAGACGCAGATTCGTAATAACATCATCTGTGTGTGTGGTTGTGTTGATCCTGTCTAGCTGTGGTTATTGTTCCTGATATTGAATTAAGTGGCAACAGAACATGTTGTTGTTTTAGCCATTAGTGAACAGCCGCCTACACACACACACACACACACACACACACACACACACTGTTGCTGTAAGAGTAGCAGTCGGTACATTTGATAGATGGAGAGCTGTAGAGGTCAGTTTGTTCTAACCTTATTTAATAGAACCACCACCATTTTAGGAAAACATTTTATTTCTGTAGTGAAACATGGATATCCGTTTCATCTCTGTGTAGAAGAGACAGAACATGATTAGCTAAAGAAGACTGGAAAAAACATAAAAATGTAAAAACAGAACTACAAAAATGATTTGTTAGAGCTTAATGTACTTTTCCTAATTGTAGTCGAGTTTATCCTGTTGTTCGTCCTGTCGTCAGCTGTGTTTAGTTCACAACACTGAGCTGAAACCTGCAGCTCCACTATGACGGTAACAGCCTGTTGCACTTCATATATGTCTGAATACACACTTAGAGAAAAACAACTTGGATAATGCGTGTTATAGATACAGTGTGGACATTAGTTAAATTTTTCATCAAATGAGCAGATGTAAGGACTCTTTTACTGACTATTGTATCAGTGAGAGATTGTAATGAGGGATATTTATGGTAAATGCATCATTTATCCTTATTATTATAATTATTTTTTAATTATCATCTTTGTAAAGTCAAGTAGTAATTTTGTATGTGTGATACTGAGCTTTAACATCGGGGTTGTCATAGTTACTTATACTGCTCCAAACAAAGACTGAAACTAACAGTGAAAACAATTTTTTTTTAGCTAAAACTAAAATAAACAGTTACAAAAACACAAAAACTCCATGAAACTCCATTGAAACACAAACTAAAGCAAAATAGATTTGCAGGAAGAATTAACTCTTGTTTCTCCCTATCGTTAATAGTTCAAGGTGTAAATAAATAAATTGGATTTCTACAATATAGGACCTTTAATAAAGATTTATTTTCATCTGTAAATTAAGGCTTTCCCCATATGACTGGAAAATCTAAAACTAACAATAAGACAGACTAAAAGCAGCAGTCAGTTCCTGAAAATTGAACTATAAGTAAACAAAAAAAAAAGAAGAAAAGTAATAATGATTTAACAACTTTGATGAACGCTGTACTTTGCTCAACTATTATTGTTTCTTTTGTACTTCTGGGCTGTATTTGTTGAATCAGTGGATGATTTCTAAACTTGTTGTTTTCCTCTTGGCTCAGAGAAATAAATCCCACTGGACTTAAATGCATCATTAAAAGCCATCTGTCATTGCACTGGTTTGATGTGTCAGCTCTAGAGTCAGTCAGATGTCAGTCAGTCTGCACCTGTTGTATTTTATTTATGTGTTTTTCTTACTTTTTGCATCCCTGGCTGCATGGAAGTGACTTATGAACTGAGAAATGTCACAGTATGATCATATGATGCTTCTCAGATGATGCTTCTGTGTCACAGAACATTAAAATTTAAGATAAATATCATTCCTACATCCATTTTTGATTCTTGTGTGCAAACTGCCAGACTACGATGGATGACGAAGAACTGAACTGATGTGAAATGTGAAACTTTAGAAGTGGAGAAATTGAAGACTTTGCATGAGTATGAGGAAAAAGAAGGAGGTGCCTTGTAGTCTTTGTATCTTAGCAACATCATCCTAAATTAATTTAAGTGTGGGTGTGTTTATAAACCCTTGGGGTCCAAAGACTAGTTCCCTCTTTTTTTCCTCTTGTGTCTTTCCCGCTAATGTGCAGACTGTTTGTGTCTCCATCTGTCTGGGCTTCTCCCTGTCTCCTGTATCACCTTTTCTGAAAGCTGAGAGGCTGTTGGGAAAACCAGAGGTGGCAATCAAGAAGGAATGATGCATGAGGAAACAGGGAGAGAGAGTGAGGAGTGTAGATGGATCATAGTGGAGAGGAGATGAAATATCAGAGCTGGAGCAGACGTAGAAACTATCCTGCGTCATGTAGGTTTACAGTAAGAATGGACTGAACTTACTGATGATTCAGCCTTTATCATCGACTCACCATGTGTGAAGCTAAAAATACAAAGGTAAAACTGGAGAGTCATATTTAGTGTTTCTGACCAGAATTATTTGGTGGATGGACAAGCAGCACACGGACAAATCCAATAAAACAGGATACATATAAGATCATTTCATTGTAAAACACTGGAACATTTAGGCCTAAAAGCAAATAGAGAGCATCAAAACTAAAATGACACGACCCAGATCTGATTGTAGTTGGAACACAGTCCATTTCTGCAAGGATTGCTTTCAAGCTTTTTAGATGTTTTGGGTGATTTTCCAGTTCTCATATACAGACACGATATAAGAAATGGTCCAAAATTATGCTATATTATATATTCTTAAATTAAAAGATAATTTCATGTGAAAGGACCTTCAGATTCCACAACCATGAACTTAAGCCTTCCACAAATACTGGAACCAAAACTGCACCTTAACCCCTGAAAAACCAGGGGAAAAACTGGAGATAATGTGTTTTTATTTGAAAAATGTCAAATTCTTTGTTGAGGGGACTCCTCACCCTCAGCCCTCCAGAAACCAAGGGAAACCTCTGATTATTAATTAAAGGTTTGATTGTATAAGCCTCTTACAGATTAATCAATAATGATAATCATTTGTTTAATTCCTATATGTAGATCTGGGGAATATATCGAATTTGTTTGATTAATCAAGGTTTTGTTTGGTTTTGAAAATCAAAACAAAAATCTACAATTTTTCCTCTAGATACTTTTCATTTTGAAAATGTAGAATAAAACTTACTTTTTTCATGTAAAATATTAATAGTGAATATGTTTCTACAATCAGATATACAGTAACTTATAGTTTTTGTAAAGAAAGTCCATTTTGGAATCATGTTTTGTCTTCAGTTTATGTAACCAGAAAGTAATCGATTAAAATTATACAATGTCCAAAACATTAGAAAAAAGAAATGTTGCCATATCACTCTGCGCTACCTCTGTGTATTGAATGAAATGTGCATAAATGTACATTTTCCTTTGCAGATTTAATGAAGGTAGTTACAAATTTGCAATAGATTTGGATCGAAACTCACCTTCTGATAGGGTTTTTGATTGATCAGTTATTTCTGTGGAGCATGATAAAAATGTATTTATTTTATAACACTTTATAGATGAACGTGTTTTACCTATGCTGTAGTATCTACAGGAACTACAATAAACATCTTAACACAAACTAAAATGTAAAATCAGTGAGAAAAAAAAAATTGATGTTGTATGTTCTTTCATCTACCTTCTTCAGATTCAGAAAGTGAAGGCTTTCCTGCTGATACTTGAAAAACTCAATAATAATAATAATAATGATAATAATAATAATTTATGTCTACATAAATTGAGGAAACTTGTGAAGGTCTGACTATGACTTTCTGTCTCTGTCTTTGTCTCAGTATCTGGCTGTGGATGTGAGGAGGCTGAACGTCAGTCTTCTTCGGTGGTTTCGGGAGGGAGTTGCAGCAGCTCTGGGCGTTCCTGCAGTAGATGTGCACATCAACCGGCTCAATGTAACAAACACTCCCTTTGCCTTTCATACTAAGTTTGTTTTAATGTTTACGTACTTTGACTATTTAATGCATTTTGCAGGAGAGGAAGAATGGCATCGAGTTCTTCGTGTCCTCTGATAGGCTGGGGGTCTCTGAGCCCCGCCCAGCTGAGGAGGTCATCCAATCACTGAACGTCAGAATCCTCCACCGCCACCTGGGACACTTCGGCATCACCGAAGTCTCGACTGAGGTTTGTGTGTTTAACTGTGAGTGTGGTGGTTTCTCTGTCTCCTAGGCAACAGCAGCTCGGTAGCCGCTGTGGAGACAGACAGAGAGGATGGATTAGGATTATTAGAGAGCGGAGTGCTGCTGCTAAAACTTTAATGGGACTATTAAAGGCCCATCGATCAGCCTGAGGAAGAACACCACTACTTTATAGATGACATTAAATTTAATCACTTCCACTCCCTCCTGTGAGAAATGTAACACTTCTGCTATAATAATATTACAGTAACAAATCAGACGGAGTGTATCTGTCATCGAGCATGCATATGTTCAACAGATCACCATGTCCCTACTAAAGGTCCACTGAAAACCATAACATTTTAAGCTCTATCTCATAATGATGTGTTTAGACAAGGGCTGTCAAAATTAATGCATTAACGCAGATTAATCCATCATCATGATTATTCTGATAAAAAATTTTATTGCAATTAATCCATCTGTAGCACAGAACGACTCTGAATGTCCCTGGCAATGCATTTGGGGCAGTTTGTCCAAGTAGAGTTACTATTGTGCATGTGCAGATGGGCAGTTGATCCAGTAGTGACAGGCAGCAGAACCAACCCATAAAGATGGAAGACACTAAACAGCACATTAGCCGTCTGGATGGAAATATGAGTAGAAAAAAACCCGACATAAAGAATTATACACACTCTGCAGGAAGGAGTTTTCTTTTCACCAAAGCACTTCCAGCTTAAAATACCACATTAATGCAAAGCATATGTTGTCAGGGATTCTGCTAGCGCTACAGCTAATGCGTCGCCCAGCTTGCGACAAACACCTTAAGTGCATATATATTCCCTTCTTTCTTGAGTCTGTTTACTCATACAAAATGAAATGCAATTAATATAGATTAAAAATAACTGCTATTTAATCGTGATTAATTTAAATTAATCCATAGCAACCCTGTGATTAATCAGATTAATAATTTTGATCATTTGACAGCCCTAGTTTAAACCAAAGTAAAAGTGACTGAATTTTTCAAGTCACTTCAAAGAAGTTACAATTTTCACCAGGTAAGATGAATAGATGCAAATACACATCAGTGCAAGTTGAACAAAACGATCTCATGATGACTCTCATGATGCAAAAGTGTTGCGACAAGAGCATCATGCTTCTTGTAATCACGATATACTGTACGACAAGATATGAGGGTGAGGAAACAGTAAAGAATAGAGGAATGATGTGCAGTGAATGTCCTCAGGTCAGAATCAAATCTGAATCTGCAGCTCTTTTTTTTCTGGCTAATCAAAAGACTAAACGTAAATACACATGACCTGGTGTCATTTCATGCCATTTATGGAAAGGTGAAGCTACTTTTGCAAGTTTCCATGAAGAGACACAATCATGCTCAGGGTACTTCTGACAAATTCTATTCAACAATCGGCCCTTACGGCTGTCAGTCAGGTATTTTACCCTCATACCTGTCTGAAAATGCGTGTGACTAGACAAATTTTGGGTATCACTGTGTAGAATTTACTACATCCCAATAAAATAAGAGGATGAAATGAATAAGAATAGATGGCAGAGTCTCCTGTCCTCAGTGACCGCTTGAATTACAATATGCTGAAAGATCATTATAAGCACTGTAGCTTTAACTGTGTATGACGACTACTATTTGGACCAAAATGTACTTGATACCTTTTTTTACTTTCAAAGTCTTCAACAGATATTTGAGTCTGGACAGACATGAATGTCAGCTGTAAGTTCTCTGGTTGTCAGAGGCATAAATCTGAGGTGTGATAATCCTAGTTGTTAGATAAAAGTACAGTCTGATGCTGAAAGGAGTCTGCATATCTTCTCTCCTGTACCTTGTGTCGTGTAAACCGATTATTGGAATATCATCAATTCTGTGTATTTTCTGTGTTTTTCTCCTGTAGAAGAACGTTTTGCAGGGTCAGCAGAGGGATCACGTGTGGAGCAGAGAGGGATTTTATGCTGTTGTCCTCTTCTTCACCATCTTTGTCATTGTCATCACCTGCTTGATGGTAATAAAGCGTTTCTCTTAAACAGAGAAGAAAGACTGCACACACACAGATCAGTGACACCATGTAACACATGGCTAAACCTTCCACCTCGGCTGTTCTGATTGGCTGATACTCTCAACTGCCATTAGTCTATTTTTGGTAGGGTCAAAGGTCACCGTGCCCAGACCCCCACACACAGAGGCTTATGTCTTACTGTCATTGTGAGGACAGTCATTGACATAATGCATCCCCTTACTTTAACATGAAGTATTTCAACTGAAGGCCTAACCCAAATCCTGACATAATAATAACCTTTAACCCTTCAATTAAACAATTTACATTAAATAACGTCCATCTCTTCTTTAAGACCATTTGAATAAATGTCCCTGTCTGTTCCCGCTTTTTACAGGAAACCCCCTCTTCTGTAAAGCAAAGCAAACAAATCAATATTTAATCCACAAGAGGGAGTACTTGTACACAGAAATCACACTGACACTCATCCAGTTTTTATGACGCTCCTCTGACTTCAAGACATAGGAAAAGTGGATCTGAAATCTTCCTCTTTGATTTTTCAGATAATTTATCCTTATGTTTATGTTATTATTATAGGCAAAAGTTTCACATTGGGAGTTATTCACTCCTTTTGTGAAGTTAAAAAAAAAGTGCCTGAAGTTTAAAATTATTTAGGAATATTGAATTGAGATGGTAGATATATTTTTGTTGTAGTTGATTTTTTTTAAAGTGTGAATACTCGATGCTGTACACATTTAAGTTGATGTAAGCAATGTATCAGGTGAAAAGGATAGGCAAAAAAATAAGCTTTTGCTTCTAGCCTATTCCTTTCTTGGTTTTTATGTTTATTACGATTAATGTACTAAGTGCAATGATTGATGTACAAATCAAAATAAATTCACTCATTCATTCAAACTCAAAATTCAAGTAAGCAGGAATAAAAAGAATAACCTTAACCAGACATTAGTATTATTATTTTTTAGAATATCATTTTTGAAATATAACTAATATTTAATCAAACTTTATATTTCAGTTAGTACATGTATAACATGTGTGAAGAAATGTACATGTATTAATTGTTTGCATACTTCCATAAAAAAATTAGGATGTTCCCTTACTATCTCATTCGCCTACATTCATGGTGACAACTTGTACATGGATTATCATTTAGAGATTGCTGATGGGATTTATTGTTTCTGTTCTAGTCTCACATAGCTAGACCCACTCCACCCTTCATTGTACTGTGCCAGGTATGGAGATCTGGCACCCTCCATAATCATTCTGGGATAGGGGTAAAACCCGGGACAAACCACTCTTGTCCTGGGTGGTGCTGAGTGCAGGATGCTGTGAAACAGTGCCTTTGGAAAATAGTGGTGGGGTGCTTTTAAAATTGGTAAATTTGTACAGAACAAAATTATGCATCACCAAAAGTACATCTTTGTCCAGACTTGCCATATGCAGTATTTGGTTGAAAATCAGTGGTTATACTTCTTTCACATGGCAAAGGAAGGTTTTCAGAGCGCTAATCTCCATGCACAACACTAGCTACTGGTCATGTACAAATTGAATCTTTGAATGTCACCAAACAATGAGAAACCAACACAATGCAAAGTGTGCATGTTATTTATTGTACTTTTAAATATAATCACAAAAAATACACCAAATATTCACAATAAATAATATAATTATAATTAACAATAAAATACAACAAAACAAAAATTAAACATTCAAATCATTTTAAAAACCTTAGAAAAAATGGACATGCTATGTTTAAAGTGCTTGTAAACAGAGTTGTAAACAGAATTATGTCCCAGTTGTGATGAAACACAGCACTGGTGATAAAAAAAGAAACTTTTTTCAGCTGAAAGGAGCTGAAGTCATTTTATCATTCTATTATGAACTATCAGACTTTCACTTGTATTACCACTGTCTCCAACAATTATATTTTGGTATGAATCTGCACTAACGTATTAAAACACCACAGTGACACAACACAGACTGCAGAAGTGCACTTCTTGTTTGTTGGTAAGTTTAAAAGGCTTCAGCACTTCAGTTCTCTGAATAAAAACTCAAACTAACCCTTTCAGAGGCTCGTATGGTTCTGCATCAGTGATTCTCTGTCATATGGATGTCCCTGAACCACATCCACCCCTGGACATCCATCCAACTAGCATTCAAGTATTAAAATTGTGTTCCTTGTCAATGCCCTCAGAGACCATTCTACGATAAAATTCATTTTTTGGATGACCTTTGTTGATGTCTGTTCTCTTCATCCTTCCTCAGGTTTTGTACCGACTTAAAGAGAAGGTGCAGGTTTCTGACAGACAGCTGAAAGCCCCCCACCCCGACCTCTACCTGAGCCCCCGTGTCCCTCCAGACTCTGCCCAGAAGTCAAAGGGCACCAAGGTTGACTGCCCCAACTGTTTCTGCTTTAGTAAGTACATAAGAACACATTCTTGACTGTTTATTACATCTTTGTGATTTCCAGGTTGTGACGTCAGGAAGCATGGTCCAAGCTGAGCTCCCTCCTGCTCTAGCCACACCCATTCCCCAGCAGCAGCCAATCATAGCCTGCCGCCGACTTGCGCCTCCTGTCGTCCCTCTGCCCAAGTAATTAACTAAAGTGTAATCCTCATACTTTCACCAAATAAATGGACTGCAATATTCAACTGAACTCACTGTGCCTGTCCTTTCATTAGCCCCGCCCCTGGTCCACTTGTCAATAATAGTGACCAGATCCCCCCAGCCAGCGCTCCCCCAGCAATAACCAGTAACGAGTTGAAGCCCTGCCCCTCCCCCTTCAGGATGAAACCAGCCGCAGGACTGCAAGAAAGGTAACTGATGTTAACCTGTCTATGTTGCCATGGTAATGCTTGTAGCAATATACATCCATGTAACAGAAGAACATCAGCTAAAACCTCAACAAAACCAATGGTTAGAAAACAGAGCACAATCCAAACAAGAAGCAGTTAAAGGGGTAAATATCTAAAACAAGCTAACAGTCTGAGACCGGCATATGTCATGAATAATTTTAGAAAACAACACATTTTGTGGGCGACGCGGTGGTGCAGTGGACAGCACTCGTGTCTCACAGCAAGGTCCTGGGTTCAAATCCAAAACCAGTAGATGAGGGTGGGACCTTTCTGTGTGGAGTTTGCATGTTCTCCCTGTGTCTGCGTGAGTTCTCTCCAGGTACTCCGGCTTCCTCCCACCATCCAAACACATGCACTGATAGGTTAACTGGTTAATCTAAATTGCCCATAGGTGTGAATGTGAGAGTGATTGTTTGTCTCTATGTTAGCCCTGCGATGAACTGGTGACATCACCAGGGTGAACCCCGCCTCCGCCCAGAAGTAGCTGGAATAGGCTCCAGCGACCCCAGTGAGGATAAAGCGGGTTCAATTGATGAATGGATGAAATGCCAAATTTTGTCACATTGGTCAAACACTAAGCAGATTCGACAATACAAGTATTATTTCTCTATAAGTCACTGGATGAGACAAAGAAGAGCAAAAATAAAGGTCACATTGTGATGGGAGGATTATGAATATTGTCTTACCTTTGCTATTTTCTGATCATAACTTGATTTTATATTAATGAAACTTACGCTATCGGGTAATCCATTGTTTTGTGTTACATTGATTCAGACTAGAAACCAATGGCTCAGGGTTTAACAGGTTAAACAATATTTAAGACACTTAAAATCAAAACACTAAGGGCCAGATCTACTAAGATCCCAGTTTGCTTGTAGTAATTTGCAATCTAGAATTTTGCGTGTGGGGTATGACCATGGTTTGCGGGTGATTTACCAAGATTGCTTGCGCAAATTACAACAGGTGCAAAGTCTTGCAGACCGCCCTATTTAAATGAGGGTTTTGCGTGCGCTACTGGAGACAATACACTGGAAAAACTGCTGTGGGATAAACCAGCACTAATGGGAACGGTGCGCTGAATGATCCAGAGGAACGGAAATGTAACGTTGGAGGAGTTTTGTCATAGAAAGTATTGCATGACTCAGTCATTCATTCATTTATTTGTCATTTTAAAAGTGTATGTGTGTGCGTGCGTGCGCGCGGGGTGGGTGGGGGGTTATATTTGGATAGAAGGACTGTCAGGCGCACATAATTTTGCCACACTGTAGCCCAGGGGTCTCAAACTCGCGGCCGCAGTATGTGAATTTGTGGCCCCCCACTTGATACCAAAGGTTAATGTTAGTGCAGCCCACAAGTTTTTTCTCACAGGATCTATTTTTTGTGGGGGAATTTATTTAAAAAAGTAATTATTTATAGCTACTTGTTGCATTCCCTTTCATTAATGTTGATGTTCGGAATTCCGACGCCCGTGAACGCACCTCGCATATGCGCGATTAGTGAAGGAGGACGCGACAAGTAAGTGACATACAAATGTATCCTGTCCCAGTCATGGCTTTTTCAAAACCTACCATGGAGAGAAAGATTAGCGACAAGCACGGACAATTCCAGGAGAAGTGGGAGATGGACTATTTATTTGTTGAGCACAGGAGGACCCCGAGGGGTCTGATATACACAGAAAAAGTTGCAGTGCACAAAGAATACAACATCAAACGTCATTATTGAACTGGACATGATGAGCATCTACAAGACATACTGAGGGTCTCAACTGCTTCCTCCCCGAAGCCAAATGTGGCTCATGTGTGCAGGAAGACGCGCTGCCAGACGTCTGGTAGCAACCAGTAGTTAATGGAAGTCTGTTCTGAAGAAAGGTTCATGTTTGAAGAAATGTTCATGTTCAGAAGAAGCGTTTGTGTTCAGAGGAAGTGTTCTTGTTGTGGAGTACTTGATGCGGCCCAGCCTCACCCAGACTCTACCTCCAGCAGCCCCCAGGTAAATTGAGTTTGAGACCCCTGCTGTAGCTATATGTTGGTGCGGATTTTTAATCACAATCATCAGGAGTGGAAAAGCGTCCTGTAAAGTGTGTGTGTGTGTGGGGGGGCGCATATGTCTCAGTTATTTTTTCTTCCATCACTCCAAAAATGTTCACATGAGGGTGAAAAATATGTTCTCTGCATCTGGTTTCATCATTTCTTTGTCTCCTAACCGCAGCCATGTGTGCGCACTTACGCATCCAAACCGTTTGCACCTCCTTTTGAGACGTGGTAAATATAGACGCAGTTTCTATGAGCAAAATTGCTTTCGGGTTTGATAAATCACTTTGCGAGTGCTAAATTAATATATTTACATTTTCTCCTCCCACAACACGCACAACTGCGTGTAAACGCCCCATATTGCATATTCATTGAGGCAAGCGTACTAACTGGATGCAGATGCGCTATTTTGCACCTTTGAAAGACACAACCCTTATTGCGCACTGTTAGTAAATCAGTTTGTACATTTTTTTGCGCGTGCAATGAGTTTGCACACGTTTTAATACGCGCAAACCTTTGATAGATCCGGCCCTAATTATGGAAAATGACACTAATCACGGTATTTGAGTGAAACACGTGAATTGAATCCCTTCTGAACCCTGAATGGTATCTCACTCAGGACTTGAAGTAACAGTAAATGATCACACAGGCTGTACTGGTATGTGTTTGGAAATGAATTGTACAACTCCATGACATCAGACTTAACCGGATGGCATACAGTATCACGGTCTAAACAGGAGGTTCATTAATTGAGACAAAAGCCTCTGGACTATTTGACATGCTGCTGTTTGATGGTTTTAGCAGTCCATGCAGTCAGTAGACCACCCTCCTTTAACTTTACACTCCAGGACCTTTATTGTAAATGAGTCAACACCTTGTTACTCTTGTGTTGATGCTATGGTCTAAATTCCCTTTCACATATTGCGCTTGTCTTCTACTTTTTATTATTTTGCTGATCTTACTTCTATCTCTTACCATTTTTAACATGGAGATTTTTTCTTGCTGTGACTATTGTTCTTGCTTTTGCTGCTGTAACATCGTACATTTCTTCAATGCAGGACAAATAAAAGCTTACTTTATCTTAAATGAGTATCTATTAAGACACAGCAGGCACACCACATATACGCTAGATTTTCCACTTCAAGCAGCAATTTAGGACATATTGAAGTGTTTTAAAGACACATTAAAATTACAAAAAGGGTCAGCGTGTCTGTAACTGGAAACCATTTAACATTTTTCCAACTTTTGCTGCAATTAATCAGTTATGTGTTAGAGATATTTAATGAAGATTTAATGGACGGGTGTGTGGAGATGCCTGAGCTTCATATTCTAGATCAGATAAAGGTCATTTTAGGGAACAAATGAGTCAAGACAAGAAAATGTCGCTGATTGAAGCTTTAAATTTCTGGACGGCAGCTCCATAATGAGAACTCAGATTGTCTGCTGTGTTTAGAAAAGGAAGAGTGCTGTGTGTGTGTGTTTACAGTACAGTAACCTCTGACCTGTGATTGTTGGGAACAGTCAGGTGTTGACATGTGTACGTGCACTTAAATTCTACATTTAAGTGGTTGAGAATATACTATATAAAGTGTGGGTGTTTGTTGGTTAGACATTCATCTTAGCTGTGTGTACGTGTCCTCAGACGGGTGTTTATATATGTGAAAGGGGGCAGATTTCCTTTGTGGGGTTTCTTCTCATTTTCCTCAGAGGTCAGTGTAGAAAGTGTACATTAGAGCCGCCCATTTGACCGATTGAACCATAATGTTCCCAAGATTACTCTAGAATGTCCTCCTGAAGCATGTTCCCATGTTTATGCATGTTGGAGTCCACTTCCTACAATTCACATTAACCCTATAGCACTACTGACACTTCTCTAATAATACCATCAGCTTCGAGCAGGGGTCTCAAACATGCGGCCCGGGGGCCAAATGCGGCCCCCCAAGGGTTCCAATCCGACCCCTGGGATGAATTTGAAAAGTGCAAAAATTCCACAGTCAAGGCTGTGGAACTCATTTTAGTTCAGGTTCCACATACAGACCAATATGATCTACAGTCAAATAATAACAGCATAATAACCTACAAAAAATAATGACTCCATATTTTCTTCTCAGTTTGATGTGAGAAAAAAAAACAAGATTACACTATGCCTGTAAATAATGACAACTTCAAATTTGTGTCTTTGTTTTAGTGTAAAAAATAACATTAAATTATGAAACTATTTACATTTACAAAATATCCTGTGACAGTAAAATGTGAATAATCTGAACAAATATGAACAACCTGAAATGTCTAAAGAAAATTAAGCACAACTTTATCAATTTTCTGCCTGTTACTAAGTGTTTAGTGTCTTTGTAGATTCGATCCATAATGCGCATGTAGAAATGATAAGTTGAGGCATAATATTGTTAAAATTACACTTAATTTTCTTAAGAAATTTCTGTTTTTTTCAGGTTATTCACATCTTTTTTGTTTGGATAGTTTATAAAAGTAAGTATTTTCATAATTTAATTGGGGTTTTTTGCACTTAAACAAAGAAAAAAAATTGGAGTTGTCATTATTTATAGGTTATTATGCTATTATTTTACTTGTCCGGCCCACTTGAGATTAAATTGGATCGAATGTGGCCCCTGAAAGAAAATGAGTTTGAGACCCCTGGCTTAGAGTGTGGTGATAGTTTACATATCAACCTGTTAAAACCACACTTTTGGACAAGTTTGGACCAGTTCCACAAATAGTGGAAACAAAAATCCTGTCTGCCCCTCTCAGTGTGGCTTTGAACAAATGTAAACACTAGATGTGTGTGATATCACATATTCAATACTACAATATTACATACTGAATATGACATACTGCATACTTTTATAACAGATATGACATACTACTTAGTGCGTACGTTCACATACACTGGATACTACATGCCACATTCTGCATACATATGTACTGAATACTACATTCTAAATGTACATACTGTATACATATGTGCAGGATACTACTTGGTATATACCCTTTACACATATACATGCTGTATAATGACTTTACAGTATCTGCTGGATAGTACTTGCTACATAATGCTCACACTTATACTGGATATTATATGTCACTTACTGGTTATATACTGAGTTCTCCTTACTACATACTGCATACATTTATACTGGATACAACATACTACATACCTCATACACATACACTGGATGTCAGATGTCACATACTGCATACACATATACTGAATACTTAATGAATATACTGAATATACTTCATACTACACACTAGATATTACATTCTACATCCTGTATGCATATATACTGGGTCCTACATACTACACAGTGCATACACATAAACTGACTACTTCATGATACATACTGCATGCATATTTAATGGATACTATCTATTACATACTGCATATCAGTATACTGGATACTACGTGCTATTCTTTACACCAGTATGCAGCAAAATATATGAAACATTGTACTACAAAGTCAGTGCCCATCACACTCATCACCATGGAAACAATTATGTGCCAGGTGTTCACAGATATTTATAGAAGTTTACATCAGAATTTTGTGTAGATATTTCTACTTGTTAATAGTAAATTCAGGTGTTTGTCTCTAGCTGTTTATAAGTATATTTAAATAGTTTCATATTCTGCAAGAATATGTTGTTTTTGCTGAAAATAATTATTTGTTTGAAAATATATCACAGCTATACATACCACCAGCAGTTTTATTCGCTTACATGTGAAGTCACAGAACTCTGGTCCAAATTCCAGCAGAGCAGATGTCACTAGTGCACTAATTGCAACACAATTAGAAGAAGAAGAGGATGGCTGTGCTACATTTTGGGATGCAGCAAGACTTCTGACCACTGTAATGATCTATCTGTCAGATGGAGATGATAACAAACTAAGTCTTGATTGCACAGTGAAAAAACCTGAGAGGAGGCCGATTAAAGGAAATGTCACTGTAAACAGATGCACTGAAGACACAACATGACTTTACAGGATCCGTTAGAAAAATGATACTTTGTCCTTCTGGTTTATGTTATTGTTGTTGTATGTACCCTGATCTGATAAGACTAAAAGTATCTAATATTTCACAACATATCGAAGAGGAAGATATAGTAAATATATGGGTATAAAACCTATCACAGTGGATGTCAATGGACTCTGACTTGTGAGAAAGTGGCAGTTTATCATCCTTTATATTTTTTTACTGCACTGCAAATTAGATCTTTTAGAGCAGTCCAGCATTATCTACTTCTTTTTATTAACACACTTAATACATCTTTTTTTTTCTAGAACCCTTGCAAAGAAGGTGTATAAAGCAAGGTATTAAATCAATATGTTTGGATGTCTTTACACCTTTTTAACTCTCTTAAACCTGACGTGTCATCTGGGGATGTAAAGATTACTGGTATAACGATAAACCGCGGTAAAATTCCCGATGGTTAGTATTACCGTTTAAATTCTAATTATCATGATAACCCTGTATGATTACCCCACTTTGAAAACTCACAGTACTGCTCATTTCCTGGAGAAGCAGCAGCGCTCCAGGTGTACATGTGCAGTTTGTAATGTTTGGCCTCTGAAAACATGGCTGAAGGCACTTGCATGGACAGCAGTCTGGAGGTTATGGAATAGCAAGCTCCCACACGGACCTGGTCTGAGTGCACAGAGAGAGAGAGAGAGAGAGAGAGAGAGAGAGAGAGAGAGAGAGAGAGAGAGAGAGAGATGTATGGGATGGACCAGTCCAAGCACATGTGCACGACCCAGTCCGAGCACACAGAGAGAGAGACAGATCTATCTATCTATCTGTCTGTCTGTCTGTCTATCTATCTATCATCTATCTCTCTCTATCTCTTTCTCTCTATCTCTCTATCTCCCTCAAACAACTCAAACTTTGTATGGAAACAATGTCCATAAGGGGCCATCTTTAATGCACATTTGTATGTTTGATGTTTACATGTTAATATTTCAATGTTTCTGCCAACAGAAAGCACATTGTGCCTATTATATATATACATATATGTGTGTGTGTGTGTATATATATATATATATATATATATTTTATTATTATTATTTTTTCATTTTATTTTATTTTATTTTTTTTCCAAATACAACTTGGTTCAATTATTTCAGTGTGTGTATAAGTACTTTTTGAACATTTTGAGCATATTTCAACAATTCTGTGATAATAATGATAACCATGATAATTTTGGTCATAATAATCATGATATGAAATTTTCATATCGTTACATCCCTAGTGTCATCGCTGACACACCCTGTGCATATGCAGTTTGAATGGCTGTAGCTCTTTCATTGTTTGTGCAATTGGAAAAATTCCAACGTTTTCGAAACCTGAGATGTTGCACTTTATAGGTTTTATTGGTTCATTATAGTAATTTCACTCATGACTTTACTAGAAGCTGGAGAAGAAGCCGTTTTATCAGTATTATAACATGCGGTAAAATGTAGATGATTGCTAGATTTTGAGAGATCTTGAAAAAAAAGTGCTCTGAAAAATGGGAAAATGGATTCACTCAGCATATTTTCTAACCTTTTGTTTTGTCAAAATAAGAAAAAAAGTCCAGGTGGACCATTTCAGGCTTAGGGTTTAAAGGGTTAAGTGTACATTAGGTAATGTTGGAGAGTTCTGTTGGATGGAACTATATAAAGTTTGTGCACCGCTATAAGACTAGCTTCATTTGTCAAATCTGACCCTTTTAGTGTCAGCGTTTCTGTACAGTCAGTGTTGCTCTGTAAAATTTGGCCCCAGTTCATTTCCCTCTTAAGTAGTTTCATAGCTGAAAAAACAACATCTTTATCTGCGTCTCAGCTCAGCAGCAAGCACTTTAGTCTTTATCTGCTCCCTCGGACTCTTCCGTTGACTTCAGGTTTGAGGCTCAGAGGCCATTTTGTTCTGGTTACATCAGCGTTCAGTGCGAGGGTGTCAAAGTGTGCAGGACATGCTGTGTTTCTTAAGGTAAAAAGGGAAGGAAGATTTCAGGCCGAGAGTGAGAACAGGATGTTTTTCATGGTGTCTGTGTTGTCTCTCTGTGTGTATGTGTGTGCATTGTCCACTCTGGATGGCAGCCAATCAGCAATCAGACGTTTAGGAAGTAACAGCATCCTGAAGAGGAAGCTGGCCGACACGTAGCTAGACGGAGACAGTCCACCCACACACACCTCATCAAAGCACACCTCGGTGTTGGCCTCTTCGTCTTTGTAGCCGATTTATTCCTTCTTTTTCGTCTCCTCTTCATCTTATTTTTCATCTTCTACTTCATCTTCTTCTCTTTCTTTACCTCTTCCTCCTCCTCTGACAACTTACTGTACAAGAACAGTGTTATCTTTAAAGCTAAATTTATTTCAGTCTGTTTTGCTCATGGAACAAGAATTTATGTTGAAGTCAGACATGACATTAAACCATTATCAGTATATCTAATCTATATCTAAAGAAATAAACAGAGACTATATTTATGATCTATGTACTTAAATATGATTTAGATATGGAGATATTTTGCTTTCTGTGCTAAATATTATAATAATATATTTAGTACAGTAAGCTTCTTTGGAAAAATTGTAAGAACTTTTCATTGAATGGCTTTGATTTCATCCAGCAAGTTTAATTTAATGTAAGTCATTTCCTTTAAAAAAATTATCCAATCCTGTTGTTATAGAATAGAATAGAATAGAATAGAATAGAATAGAATAGAATAGAATTGTGACTGTCACAGGAACAATGAAAATCAGTTTAGCAGCAAAAACACTGTATAAAAATACTGTATAAAAATATCACACAAATACTGAAAAATGCTAAAAAGTCCTAAAAACATTAGTTCTATAGATTAAGAGTATATGATTTAGTCACAATCGTTGTCAGAATAATGTTTTCATCATTGTATAATTGCAGATGAATGTGGCAGGTCTAGACATAGACACAGTTCCTCATAAGCCATCCTGCGCTTGATGATGTTGCACAGCAGATTTGCTGATCCATGATGTCTGCACACGTGCCAAAGAAGCCATTATAGTACAAGGAAGAATGAATGAAGTAACTGGATGACTGTTATATTGTTCATAAAAGCTTTTTGATTTTGCTTTGATTACATCTGCCAAGGAGGTAATGTTCACTGTTAACTGAACTGTTAACTTTCCACAGAGAGTCAGACTACCTTTGTGTGTGTGTGTGTGTGTGTGTGTGTGTGTGTGTGTGTGTGTGTGTGGTCCTAATGCCAGTAATGAATGATTAAATATTGGCTGTTGTAGGTCAAAGGTCAAAGTCAGGGACAGAATTCCCCAAATTCTCATTTGTTATCAAGGGGCAGAAAATGATCTTCCAGTCACACACAAATTTCAAGTTTTAACTGCAGTAACTTTTTTTTTTTGTTTTTTGTTTTTTGCAAAAAATGACAGATACAAATATTTACAGAACCCACATTTCTCGCGAAAACCAACAATAATGTATGACACATAACATGTAACATGTACAAAGACTATTGATTATTAGACATATGAAGACGCTGTAGAAAATACACAGACCTAACAGAGACAGGAACATTTTTGACAAAGGCATGGTCAGGGGGTGGGGGGGGTGCATGTGTAGGGGTGTGTGTGTGTGTGTGTGTGTGTGTGTGTGTGTGGGGGGGGGGGGTATGTGTATTAGGTGCTTGAGAGAATGTGTGTGTGATGGATGTGTGCATGTTTAATTGTATGGTCTATGTGGTGGTACTGCACTGAAGATATGACAGTGACCATGGAGTTCTGGGTAGTATGGTTTATGTTTAGATGGGGTTAAGTGGAAAGGGGAGAGGGGAGGAGGAGAGCTTAGAGTTGAAGGATAAAATGGAAATGCCAGTTAATTCCTCTGCATTCTCTGGCCCTTAACTCAGCTGAGGTCCCATTAAACCTGGGGGGGGGGGGGGGGGATGCAGTAACTTTGGCCATCGTCTTCCAGAAAGCAAAATAAAATCCTCTGGAAATTTCATCAAATTTGCTTCAGTCGGTGCAAGTGCTCAGATTGAGGCTTAGGGGTGTATTTAAGGACTGAACATAACAGGAAGTCATTATGAATCATTATCATTACTTTGTTTTTGTGGAAACTTCAGTTTGAGTACATATTTTTCTCAGTAACTGTAATGGATGATAATGATATTTATTTTGTGAGTTACTTCCATCCCCCTTTCATTATATGTTATTAATTTCACCCCCTCCATCCCTCTGCAGACGTGGCTCTAATGTCTCTCTGGTGTTGGACATGTCGGCACTGGGCTCTGTGGAGCCTCTCAGTGTTGCCGTGGTAACTCCCAGGGAGGCAGCAGCCCGGGAGTACCTGTTGTCCGCCGGACGTGTACTGACACGACAGCAGCTTCGCGACATCATCAACAACACACACAAGTTGCATGCTGAGTTTGCTGTAAGTAATAAGCACATTTCATTGTATGAATTATTACTTCTAATTTAGATATTGAGATTTTCATATTAATAGATGTTTGTTAACTCATTCTCTACTATCAGATTAATTAAAACTATAGTGATTTAGCTTATGACTCACTGTTATTTACTGTTTTATGATCTGGGGGTCTGTGGTAAACCACCATAGTGACCTGTCACTGTTTGTGTGTCTGCATAAGTCCAGGAACACACGTAGAGGTAGTTGTCACACAGAGGTGAGCAGAGGTCAACATTACTATATTCCACAACCTTAAATCCATCCACCTCTATGTTACTCAGTGAATCAAACCAAAAATCCCAAGGACACGTGCTATAATTTTTTCCCAAAGGTAATTTTTTATTAGAATTCATGAGACTGAATTGTGTTCCAATCATCTTTCTGATCAGAGTGTTTTTACTTTGATGATTTGATGAGGACAGCTGTAATGACTAATAACTGTCAAGTATTCATGAGATATGTGTCTGAAAATCCCCACATCCCCACACCTCTACCATGCAGAGTATGGCCTCATAAATGAGTCACTAGGACACAGCAGCTTCCATAACTGGATTTTGGCTCCATGTTTACATTGTAAACATGTAAACATTGTAAACATATTTAACAATGGACACCACAGCGCTGTTGTAAACTTTACAACAGCGCTGTGGTGTCCATTGTTAAATAGTGTTCATGGCTTTCCTAGTGAAATGAAGCAGGTACTTGTCACGTGTCAGATTTGTCTTCACAATTTAATGGTCAGTGTCTGTTCTGTGATTCCAGGAAATTCCCATGAACTTTATTGATCCCAAGGAGCTGGATATTCCAAACCATGGGACCAAGAACAGATACAAGACCATACTGCCCAGTGAGTACTGTGTGTGCATGTGGTTTGCATCAAATGGAGAATAAAGTCTACATGGAAATATATCTGTTTGTGCCAAAGAGTCTATGAGCAAGGCACAGTGCAGCACATGCCTCCTCATGACCAAACCTGTGTGTGTTTATGTGTGTTTAGGCAATAAACGGTTGTTAGGGGATAGTAATTGTTCCAAAACAATCATCACGTCTCATTTCTTGCTGAACTAGGAAGTTATTTTATTGAGTGGGAGGGGCTTAAGGTCAAGGGCCAAAACATCCAAGGACAGTGAAAATCACACTTCCCTCTTCCCTTAACACACAGATGCACAAACTTGAATACTTACATGTTTTCCTCAGGTCATACATGGCCAATAAGCACATAGCCTGACAATAACATTATGTAACACACACATATGTAAGGTTTTGGATTTTTGTGCCCTACATACGTGTTTTGAAGAATGGGCGGGGTTATCGATACAACCAGGGAGAAGGAGGGCGAGGAGCGTTTCCTTCCTTCCTTCCCACCAATCAAGGGAAAGGAATGCTCACCTAGAGCTGCTGTCAATCAAGCTCCATCCTGTGTTTCAGCTTCAGCCTTTTCTCAAGCGTTTCTGAAAAGCTTTGAGGCGAAACTAAATCACATATTAGGACAAGTCTTTGACAGGGGCAAAAGAACCTTAAAGGCAGAGCCCTAGAGAGTCTACACAATAAGGTAACTGTAACAAGTATAGATAGATTTAATGTCAGGGCTGAGTTTAAGTTTGCGTTTTTTAGATATACATTCATATTTCTATATTTTTTATCCTGAGTAATTTCTATTATACTATTGACCGCAGGTAAAAAGAAACAAATACATTTCGCTGTGCATTGTATCATGTGAATAAATCTTGTCTTATCTTATCTTATCTTATCTTATCTTATCTTATCTTGTCTTGTCTTGTCTTGTCTTGTTTTATCTATTTAAAGGAGCAGACAGTCCTGCCTGTAGGGGGTACTAAAACTACTGTAAGAGTTAAAGCACAGGCGAAGAAAAGATCGGTTTGATGATTGAGATGATGTCTGCCCCTGTACTCCATCCAAACTCCTATGATTTTATTCTAGCTGTAACAGTGACATGACTTAAAAAAAACTCTTTGTGATTTCCTGTACAATATCAACACTGTTA
Organism: Sphaeramia orbicularis; assembly: GCF_902148855.1. Lineage (NCBI taxonomy): Eukaryota > Metazoa > Chordata > Actinopteri > Kurtiformes > Apogonidae > Sphaeramia > Sphaeramia orbicularis. The sequence goes on along the minus strand of NC_043968.1, from coordinate 45,721,828 downwards.
GTGTCAGTCATCAGCAGATGTTTATGTTTATGCATTTGTATGTATGATGTAGAAGTCAGATAATCTTTTTTTCTCTTCTCTTTGTTAAACCTGTCCATTTTACCCCCTCTATTAAATTCTTCTCCCTTCAGATCCTCATTCCAGGGTAATCCTTAAATCCAAGAGCTGCAACGACCTGCTCAGCTCCTACATCAATGCTAACTACGTACGGGTAGGTATTAACAGCTCTTTTAACTAGTGGACAGTTGTACAAGAACTTGTTTTGAGAACAATAACAAATTTACTGTGAGGAAGTTAATTGTTAATTATCATGACTTACTGCATCTGTTAAATTAGAATAGAATAGAATAGAATAGAATAGAATAGAATAGAATAGAATAGAATAGAATTATACAATATCTATATGGAACTGGGTAGAGCTTACCCTCTTCAGTGCAAAAGGGGAAAAAATACAAATAAAAGAATAAATAAAATGTTGAAAAGCGATAAATAAAACATCCACTAAAATCTGCGAGTCAATAAAACATTCTAAAAAATCCACAATTCAGACACTTTGCACACACATATTTATATTGCACAGGATCAGGGACAGTATAGACTGTCCATGGGCCTCACTTAAAGCATTTAGCAGTCTGATTGCCCAAAAAGTGTTTTTATCCTGTATTAAAATGTACTTATGATACGAACCAGGTCTTTTTGTTTTGCAAATACATTTTCATTCCTTTATTAGTTTATCTGGTAGGGACAATGTACATTAATGAACATCTGTATTGTAACAGATCATAGGTAATATTGTAATTGGCATACATAAGCAGGTAACTAAAAAATCTCAATTAAACATACAAATAGAACAATAAAAGAACAACACAATTAAAGAACAGCAGCATTTTCATTGGTTTCCTCATCAACATATTTGCACTAAATAATCATGAGAGGACACTTATTCTACCCCTAATCCCAAAATCAAGCTTGAACCGTCAAACAGATCCATGTGAACAAGACATAATGTCTTCACTCTGTAGATCAGGTCCTGACTTCAGTGGTTACAAATGTAAACTGCTTTTCACGAAGACTGCCATATATGCACATGTAGTGAAAGTATATTACTGCAGAAGGTTGTAATGTCGCTCTCAGGCTCTAGTACAATGGGCTTTCTTCCTGTGAGGAAGCTCCACTGGAGCGGTTTAAACTGTCAGACCTCATGAGAGATCAGAGGAGGTATTCATCCTGCCTACAAGAACTGAGTGTTAGTATGTTCATGAAGTCAAATTCTGTGGATAAGGATTTAATACACAACATACTGTAGACTGAGTGAATTAATAACAACTTGTTTAGTGCTATTTTTGCAGTACAATATTTATAGGTAACAGTATCTACAAGGTGTATTTTCTTTGACTTGTGTGTATAAAGTCCCCTTTGAGTCAAGAAACTAGTTGATACATCTTGATACAATCTTGAAAACATAAGGTCAAACATGTCAACACTCTCCACTTACTGTTGGATTAAAGAACCCTTCAGTTGTTTCTCCTCATGTGAACTGTGTTGGTTCTACCTTCCACCTCACTACTCATGCTGCTGTGTGATTGGCTCCTGTCCCAGGGTTACCTCGGTGATGACAAGGCATACATCGCCACTCAGGGTCCCATGGTGAACACAGTGAACGACTTCTGGCAGATGGCCTGGCAGGAGGAGTCACCGGTCATCGTCATGATCACCAAACTAAAGGAGAAGAACGAGGTAATGGGATCTAATGAAGTGTATGAAACGTATCCATTAAAGTTATTACCAGTACTTATTACCAGTCACAAAACATCATTTCACTTAATATGCTCCCTTCTTTAAACACCTTTCTGTGTGCAGTTTGCATGTTCTCCCCTTGTTTGCGTGGGTTCTCTCGGGGTACTCCGGTTTCCTCCCACCATCCAAAGACATGCACTGATAGGTTAACTGGTTAATTAAATTGCCCGTAGGTTAAAATGTCAGAGTGTTTGGTTGTTCATCTCTATATGTCATCCCTGCAATGAACTGGCGACACGTCCAGGATGTACCTCGCCTTCACCTGAAATGTAGCAGGAATATTTATTTATTTATTTATTTGCATATCACAAACAACAATAAGAAAAAAAAAATTATGCAAGTAACACTATTGTGCAGGAGAGGTTAGAAGCCAAAAAGGCTTATATAAAGACCTCCCCATGTAAATAAACAAAACACACAAAAAAGAGAAAAAGAATACAAATTCGATATAATTAAAATAAAATAAAATATGGGCGGTGCAGTGGTTAGCACTCGTGCCTCACAGCAAGAAGGTCCTGGGTTCGATTCCAACACCAGTCGATGGGGGTGGGACCTTTCTGTGTGGAGTTTGCATGTTCTCCCCGTGTCTGCGTGGGTTCTCTCCGGGTACTCCAGCTTCCTCCCATGCTTCCAAAGACATGCACTAATAGGTTAATTGGTTAATCTAAATTGCCCAAAGGTGTGAATGTGAGAGTGATTGTTTGTCTCTACATGTCAGCCCTGCGATGAACTGGCGACTTGTCCTGGGTGTACCCCGCCTTCGCCCCTATGTAGCTGGGATAGGCTCCAAGTGACCCCCGTGACCCTAGTGAGGATAAAGCGGGATCAGAAAATGAATGAATAAAATAAAAAATCTAATGATATAAAACACTACAGTTTTTCATAAATTAGAGTCCTTTTGTGTTTTAAATAAGGATAAAGAAGATGTTGATTGAAGTTCAGGATATAGATTATTCCAAAGATGTGATCCACGATATTTTAGAGAATACTGACTGACAGAAGTCTGGCATTAAGGAAGATAAAATTTGCTAGAGTATCATGTAAGATAATTGTGAATAGCAATAGACCACAGGACCCCTGTGACCCTCTCGAGGATGAAGTGGTTCAGAAGATAAATGAATGAATGTTTTACCAAAGATTTATATTTATTTATTTATATTTTAATCTTTTTCCTTATTTCTGTTTTACGGGTTAACATCAAACCAGGGACCGCAGATGAATATTAGCCCTGTTGGTTAACTCTGGCTCATTACAGCTTTTTAAGTTTGGATTAATGACCACTGTCCCTGACAAAAAAAAAAAGCAATAAGTGGACTTAAATACATGAAATCTGTCTGTAGGATTAGGATAATGGTGACAGTTTTACAGTAATTTAATTTCGCATACATCCATAGTTCATATACCTGTACAAGTAAAGCGTCATTAAGCAGTGGATCTGTAAACCGTTTAACTCTGTGTCTGCAGAAGTGTGTTCTGTATTGGCCGGAGAAGAGGGGAATCTATGGGAAGGTTGAGGTGCTGGTTAACAGCATCAGAGAGTGTGAACACTACACCACTCGCAGCCTCACATTGAAGGTGACAGCACTTTTTAGAAACTTAATCTGATATTTGTGTGTCATGGAGCAAAGAAAGCTATTTGTCTAAAGTTGGAGCTTATATTTTCACAGTGTGGGAATCAAACTCGTATGCTGCAGCATTACTGGTACACATCGTGGCCTGACCACAAAACCCCAGACTCTGCGATGCCGCTGCTGCAGCTGATGACGGATGTTGAGACAGACAGACGGTCAGCTGCCTCTATGGGTCCAGTTATAGTCCACTGCAGGTACAAACAACCACAGACAGAGCGCATCTTCATTTTATACTATAAAGAACTCTATTACCCACTGTCCTTTGTTTGCAGTGCTGGGATTGGACGGACAGGTTGTTTCATCGCCACAACGATAGGCTGTCGACAGCTGCAGCTGGAGGGAGTGGTGGATGTGCTGAGCATCACCTGCCAGCTTCGAGCTGACAGGTAACACAAAAAAACACTTGACAACTTGACTCCCAATTGTGGGTGTTGTATTTCTGTGCAATCATTCCATTGTTTTACTTCTAAGCTTAATCATAGCTGTTTTAAAATATGCACAAAATGTTGTAAGCACAAGATTGAGACATTATGTGTATTCTCCCCATTTAATATAAAAATCCAAGTCATAGCTAAAAGAAGGTAGATTAAAAAACTCATTACTGGACAATAAATTGAAGGTCACACACTGTCAACTCCTGCCTTTCCCTGATGTAAATTATATTTTAATCAAAGTGTTTCAGATAGTTTATAAAAGAAATGGGCATCAAGCCTTGTGTCTGTCACCATCTGTGATTTTTGGAACCAGAAATGACCATATTTGGATGAAATGGTGGAGCTGGGAATAGAGCAGCTACCTTACTGAAACCACTGCACACACTACTACACACATTTATATTAAACACCACAAAACTTCATGAAACATTTGCACGACTTGTCAGTGTAACCACAATCACAACTACAGTAAGGCTGTCTGTTAGGAAAACGGGTATGATTTATCCACAGTTCTGACAAAGCTCAATCAGGAGACACAGACAACACTGATCTGTCGCTCACAGCGGGACTCATATCTTATTATACTTCAAACAAATAAGTGGTAGAAAAATTACAAATCCATGCACTGTTTTCAAGAACAAGGAGCTCTAGACACCGAAGATAAATCTTGTCTTTCTCTTCAGGGACAATAAAGCTAAAAACAGGCTATAAAAAGTGTCATTCACTTCTCATACAGTTGACATGGACAGAAAAAATTACTATAGAGACCAAATTGTTTTTTTGTAAAGAGGTTTACTTGTACTGTAAACCTGCATATTTTAACATGGTGCTCTACGGCTCACATGTACTTACTTCAATAAATGCTTTGCCATTGGCTTCATTTTTCATCCCTGGAAGCTACTGTATGATTTCAACACATTTGATTTTACATTGCTCCTAGTCTGGACACAGCAAAGTTTAATTAAATGTGGATGTGTCCATATCAAAGAATTTCCCATGCTCACATCCTGCATACAGTAGGATAACTTCATTATCAGAAAAACTAATGATATTTCTGTTTGTGTGCAGAGGAGGTATGATCCAGACAGGTGAGCAGTATGAGTTTGTCCATCACGCCTTGAGTCTGTACGAGGCCCGCCTCTCTGCAGAAACCGGACAATGAGGGAGCATCACCACTGGTTCTTCAGCTCTGAGCTGGAAGTCTGCTTACATAGTGTGTCCTTAGCAGGTATGATCTCTGAGTTCTGTGAGTTCTCTGAGGTTATGGAAATCTGGAGGTTTTTGAGTTTGGTGGACAACATGAGGACTACAGTGAGTGAAGCTTGACGAAGGCAAAGGAAAAGATCTCCAAATGGAATGTATTGGAATTCTTCTTTTGCTCTTTCTGCTTTGTCATCAGAGATTGATTCTTCAGATGAACTGAGATGAGAGACTTCATTTTTCTCAGATGATTATTGGATCTTGTCGTTTATAACCAAACAGACTGTCCTGTTACCTCTTTTCTTTCATGGAGACATAGATGATAAAATGATGGTACATGTTTAAGTGACACTGTTGTGTTTCTGTGTCTTATAGATAATACAGATATTTTGTAACATGGTGTTCTCATATGAAAGACTATTGGAAAATGACTGTTCGCTGATTTGGTTTAGCTACTTTACAAACTTCTCCAGCTTGGTACCATTTATGGCCTCAGCACTCCTTACATTACCAGTTCACATACTTTTCTCTCTAGCCTGATTTACTTTGAGGGCCAATTTGACACAGTGAAACTAGCCAAGAGTTGCTGATATTTCATTTTATTAGCAATGTTTTTCCACATAGACCTGATCCCAAACTAAGTGAAAATGAAATACTGTAAATACATATGTAATCTGAACTCCTGCCAGTCAGAAAATCCACTTAAAATTTTCTGGGACTTTGGTCAAGTTTTGCACAATGTAATGTTTTTTTAATGATACATACCCATATCACACAGGGGACACATAGTTAACATCAACACTATTTTCTTATCCCCATAAGAAACCTACATCTTAAAATATTATTTTGCCCTTTGCTGGTCTGGTGTGTACTGTGCTCAATGTTCCAACGTCGCTGACTAAGCAACATGTCAGCAACATAATTATTAATTTGACAGCGAACTGTTAAATAATCATTGAAAGTGAATTTAAGCAACTTTGTGTTTTAAAATGTAGATATTCTCATGTTAATATTATTTTTGCTCCCAGTGAATTTAAGGAGAAAGATGAGAAACTAGTCTTCCAAAGATAAACAGAGCATACTTTTTTAAAACTTTCCTCTGGGTAAATACATAAGAAGGGATACCAAATAAATCATTCATCAAAAATCATCTTATTACCATGAGCAATTTCAATGACCAGTTCCATTTTAATATCACCAGGATGATCATTGCTTTCTCCCACTGTTCTCTAGCTGAAGAATGCATCAGTTGTTGAACCAATCCTCAGAAGTTCATGACTTATCAGCCAGTGATTTAAAAAGGGTTGTGTTAGACAAGACTGTGCAAGTACAAAGCATCAAGACACAGGATGAAGAGATAAATGTAAATGCAAATGTATGGTATGAAACAAAACATACATTTACAGCCCAATTCTTCCTCCTTTTTTGTCCTCTTCTTAATTTAGGAAGGAAGGTGTTTGGCCTCATATTATAAAAGCTAAATCACTTTCAATATTTTTGAATCAGGACTGTAAACTGCATTTATTTGTATAATATAGTTTTAACCAGAGATATTAAAACACTGCCTGGTAATGTGTGGAGTGCTAACCTCACAGATGTGGTTAACTTTAGCCATACGACACATGCTAATAGCTAACACACCAATGGCTCATTAAATAAGCTTCTGCTATAAAAACCCGATGCTAGTTGTTGTGGTGCAGCGGCTCCTGTAGAGGCAAATCTTAGCTTTAGTTGTTTACTTCTGATGCTTTAATGTTGACATGACGTTGACCTATGAGCTCATGCTAGTACAAGCAACTTTTGCAATATTTTTCTTAACACATTGCTAAAAAATGATGCTAACAATGAAAAGAGGTGCTGGAGTTTTAGTTCCCAAGTGTTGATGAAATAACTGTTCGATTTGCACAATAGAGACACATCAAAAATAGAACTATTCAGAAAGACTAACAGCCTAAAGTTGGAGGTAATTGACTTTGATCACCATAGTTAAAATTAATATTTGAATATTGTTGAATATTTTCAGCAGAGGGCCATAAAAAAATGCACTTAAATGGCCAATACTAATAATAATATAATAATAATATATAAGCAATTTGTGCTACTTTTGTTTAGAGTTGAGGCTACACTCAGTAAAGTAGTTAACGTTGCCCTGTTATTTGTTGCTTTATACCAAAAATGTGAAATAATTTTTGTCACAATGGTGCGGTCATCTCATTGATGTGCAGTTGTAAATTATGTTATCCAGTGAGTAAGTTATTTTGGTGAATTAAAGTAATAATAACTTTATTTTTATACAGTTTTTACATGTTTTGATGTGTTTAGCAGCTATCAGCCGCTTGTCGATTAGCAGGAAAGCTCTCTGTTTGGGATACAAACCTCACTATCTCTAAATGATCAACTTATCAGGAGCTGGAAGGAATTAAAGTTAACTTTAAGTTTGAGAAAGATCCAAATTTATCCACACTTGTGTCCTTTCCACCAAATTTAATATCCAAGGTTTTTTCATGTCAAACAAGCAGACACATCTCTAAAGCTAGACCTGTTTAAACTGCCTTATCTTTGTGACGGAGCAGTGATTTAGAGAATTATTTTTTTAGAATAAGTGCGAAACTAATAAAAACCAAACAGGGTGTTATTTTCAGTTCCTGGGATTTTGACTTGTTTTGGAGATCTGAGGTTTCGACAGTAATGCCAGTGATGAAGAACATACATCTAAGCTGATCTCTGTGTGAATGGATGAACATTGTACAGTACATGATAAAGTGCTATTAAACCTGATGTGGGAAGTTACATTTTAATCCACAGACCACAAACTCTGATATCTTGCTGCTAAAACCGGGAGAGTTGGGATCGGATTGTTGTCAGACAATAAATAAGAGAGACTTTGAGGACTGTTCTTTTTCTATGTATCAGATTATTTTTTATTTATTCCTTTACTTGCGATACAATCCAGCAACTCTGGACCTACATCTCTTTGTCTATGTGTCCAACGCGCCTCCGGGGACCACAGTCAACCCAGGCTTCCCTTCAGTCAACTTCAGGAATCTGGTCAGTTTCAAGCTCTTCATGGCAGATTACTGTACATCACTAACACTGTCGTACCTGGTTATTCTTTTTTGGAACTGACTGAAATGAAAGTGCGTTGATCCCAGTCTCTACGCCCTCTGCAGCAGTGGCTACAACAACACACACTGCCTCTGACGTAGTATTGTGAATTTACACTATACGTGGTGGTTCATGTCCTGTATTTTATTACTGTTGACTGTTGATGGAGTTTAAAGGGATGTTAGAGATTTTCACAGCGTAAGAATATGGCCAAAGATAAAGCAACAAAGTGACACTTAATGTTATTCATCAGATTTAAAGATGGAATTTTTAGTTAAAGAAAACAAAAGCACCCAATGCAACTAAATGCTTAATATAAGAAAAAATAATTTCAACTAATTCAACTTTGAAAATAATAGTAGATAAATGTTTTGCATGAGATTATTCAGATTTTAACTAAAATTTCATTAGTTTTACTTGAATAATTTTAGAACTTTTTTCAAGAAATTTAAATCGATTGAATAATATTGAATGTGACTTACTTATTCCCATTAAACTCAATAACATCTCTGACTGTTTTTAAGATTTATATACATGATTAAAAAGTAGCTCATGAGTTTTAATCATTAAAGTGTTGGTAAACTTTGTATTTTGCATCAAAATTAGGTGGAATTGCAAATAGTTGAAATCAGTGTACTTGAAACAATTTTTTAAAAAGCTGTTTCTTTACAGTTTCATTGTTAAAGTCTTATTGCTTTGCTACTGGAATTGCTTAAAATTTTGTCTATAAAGGGTTTAAATATGTTGAATTGAACCTTATATTCGTTAACTACATTTAGCCTATTTTAGTCAGTAGAAGTTGCATGCATATACTAAGTATTAATTCAATCTCATGCTTTACTGTTTCTGACACTGGTAGTGTAAGGATTTACAATAGTCTTCATTTTGAGCCTCTTTGCTCTTTGTTAGTAAATGGAATTTAATGATTGAGTATATTTTGTGTATATAATTGTAAAAAGACACGAATAAACTCAAACTGTAAACACCAAAGTCAAAACATGCAAATAGAAATTGTAAGTCATTATTTTTAAAACTGAAAACTGAATTTTTCCATGAAATTAGCACTAAATTCAATATTTGAGCCTGAATTATATTAAAAATTAACTTACATTCTGTATAAACTTCTAAATGCCAGAAAGAACAATGGCATTATAATGGAAAATGTTGCATCCCTTTAAACTCCAACTGTGTGGACATTGTAGATCAGAGTACATCTAATGCTACTTACACTACGGTACGTGGTTCTTTTATAACTGTACAGTATTACTTATCAACTTGAATGTTGTTATAGTTCAGAACATTAGCCACTGAGTAGTGCTGTAACCTCTTAATCTACTCTCTGTATTACCTGTAATCTGTACATAAAAACCTCTGGGCTCTGACTCACGCTGTCTGGGAATCTGTCACTGCTTTTGTTTCTTGGATTTGGAGCCTCTGGGAGAAATGGAACAACACTGACTCACCACTGCTGAGGTTTAGTTCACAGCTGAACTTGGACAGGTTGAAATGATGTTTAATATTCAGGGATGACATTAGGTTTGCTGTTTGGTTTATTGTCAAAATAATGAAAAAGACCACGGAAAAGTCAGGAATGAGGGGCATGCTGAAGTGAAGGTGGAAATAAGTACCAGTGTAAAAGAGAAATCATGAATACAGCGAGTTACAGGGAAGTGTGTGTTGTTTATCAGATTTGGGCTGGACGTTAAATATGACTGTAGTTATCAGTTTAACCCATGAAGACCCAAATACACACTAGTGTCCAAAACCATCTACTGATCTAAACTGTTTAATAACTTTAGATCCACTAAACCAGGGGTGTCAAATTCATTTTAGTTCGGGGGCCACATTCAGCCCGATTTGATCTCAAGTGGGCCGGACCAGTAAAATAATAACAGTAAAAAAAAGTAAAATTCTATTATGATCAGGTTTAAGTCTACAAAGTTTCCTTAAAAATCTGAATAACATGAACAACTTGAATTGTCTTAAGAAAAACAAGTGCAATTTTAACAATATTATTTCTCGGTTTATCAGTTTATCATTTACACATGTGCATTACAATCGCACAAAACCTTTAGTAACAGGCAGAATATTGGTAAAATTGCATTTACTTCTCTTAAGACATTTCCATTTGTTCATATTTGTTCAGGTTATTCACATTTTTTGTAAATGTATAGTTTGGTACTATAAACATTTTCATATAATTGTACTTTTTTTTTTTTTTTTACACCAAAAAACAAAGAAAATTTGGGGTTGTCATTATTTATAGGTTATTATGATAATATTTTACTGGTTCTGACCCACTTGAAGTCTAATTGGACTGTATGTGTCTGTATGTGGAACCTGTATTAAAATGATTTTGGCACCATTGATTGTTAATATCTTCAGTGTAATTTTTGCAATTTTTCACAAAGTCATCCCGCAAGCTGGATTTGGCCCCCAGGCTGCATGTTTGGCACCTGTGCACTAATCCTATCAATACATGTAAATAATTGGTGTAAAATGCAGTTTGTCATCTTTTCATGGTCATCAGATATGACCCATTTGGACATTCAGAGGCTCTGTAGTGAATGTGGAAACACCGTCATCTTCTACAACATTGATTCACCAGTAAAACCCATGGAGTTGGATCAATGACAGTGGATGGGGACACTTGGTTTATGTTCAGTCAGTGATAGATTTTACTGATAAAGTCACTTTTTCTCAAGTTTTCTCTGTTTTTGGTTTGAAAACCCTCAAATGTAATCTCAGCATTATGATTGAAGTACATGATCAGTAAAATAAATATAGGAAAATACCTGATTTACACTGAAATACATGCAAAATAGAGAGGATAATATGATGATAAACAGTGATAAATCACGTAAGAAAGGATAAAATAGAGAGAAAAATGTATATATGAGTTCTCACAAAAGTAGCACTGGGTCTTTATGGGTTAATATTGACCTGATTTTTGTTTTCAGGTTGTCAGATTGTGATCCTAGTAGTCTCAACCCAAATGACAAATGAAACTGATTGAATAACTGATCTAATAAATATTAATGAATCTCAGATTAACAGGAAGATGATTGGTTCTTGTAATCCCAGTGTTCTATGGTTGTGGACGGTGATATGAACTCACATACTGCATGAAGATGAAAACATCCCTAAAAAACTGTGAGTGTCAAATATCAAGAGAGTGAGAGGAGGAGGGGAGAAGGAAGGAAGGAAAAAGGTGTGGATCACTAAAAGTAGCTCCAACAACTGAAACAAAGGCAGCGTGGCCTTTAACTTAGCTTTGGCCTGAAATGTTAAATAATAGAAACGCAAACTCTGCAGGCCAGATTAAACCTATGGGCTGGAAAGAGCATCATGTTTACAGACCATTAATGTTTTATCACATGTACAGTATAACTCATATATGTTAAAAACAACACAAAATGATTTAGTATCACAAGGTCATGGTTTCAAAAGCATAAACGTATGAATGAATGTGTAGTTATGGCCACTGTTATTACACTGTATGAGATAAGAACTACACTGTGATCTTTAGGCTATACAACTAAATGAGGCTGAACTACATTATTCCTTTTTCTTTTTTAACTTTATCAACAACATCATAAATAAATACATAAATAAATACATATATACTTAAAGTAATATTGCATACCATCAAAACACCTTTTATGTAGTTAACACTTATTTGTGTAAAATCATCACATGATACTTGACTGAATTAAAACTGTCAGACAAACATAGTGAAGTAAAAGGTTTCTGCCTCCAAGATGCGGTGAAGAAGAAGAAGAAGAAGACAAGGAAGAAGAAGAAAAAGAAGAAGAAGAAGAAGAAGAAGAAGAAGAAGAAGAAGAAGAAGAAAGCTGCTTAAAATTCTGGAAATACTCAAAGTGTAAAGCCTTCTTATTGGTACTGAAGTTCAGTTTATTTAGAAACTCCATCAGTTACAACAAGGTTGCAGCTACTCTACCCAGCATATATTGGAACTAACATATTGTAATAATAATAATACTAATAATAATAATAGTCATTGTCATCTTTGTTATTGTCATCTTCATCATCCTCATCCTCATAACCACAGTGATAATCTATACATATCTATACAACCAACAATCCAGTGTTCAGACATCACATCATCTTCAAATTCTGAACACATCAAACAGTCACCATTAATTAAATATTTCAGTAGTCTATAATTTCTTACTTTTTGTTTTTTGTTACTGTGTATTTATTTTGTTCATCTGCAATCTAAAGAAGTACAGTATTGCAGTAAAATTACGTTCCACCACTGTCACTACTGTAAATGTTTTAGGCCATGGTTGAGTTCATCTGTAATGTTTATTATTATGAAAAAAACAGAAACTTTTGTTTTCACTTTGAAGCCAGATTGTTTAACCCTATAGGCCATGTCAAAGCCCTATTCTCTGTTGTTATTCACTTGTAGTTGACGGCTCCAGATCATCAGAGGTTCATGTGATTTCATTTGTCACTTTTTTCTCCTGAACAGTGACTTGACTTACTTGGTTTTTACCCCAGAGACTTAAGACTTGCTTGTCACTTGCACATGTGTGACTTCCTCACACCTCTGATATAAGCCCTTTTACTTACATACAGCATCTGTATGTTCATCTATCTTCACTGGTCAAAGACATGTAAACACCCATCACAAAAACATTCATTATTTTGAATATCTAATTTTCTCTACTTTTGAAAAGGACATAACCTCACTAATCCATTGTGTGCTGGAAGGGGCTGTTGCAGATTTCCAGTTAAGAATTAGGTGGCATTAGGCAATTAGGAAGGTAAAAGCTATTACCTCCAGTTCTTTAGCAGAGTATTGGGTATACTCTTCCAGAAGACCAAAAATACCAACATGTGGTGAAGTGTCAATAGTTTTTGAAAATACCTTGGACGTGGTGTTGAAATGAATTAGCCAAAAATTTGTCAGGGCTGGACAAGAAAAAAAATGTGTGTAAGATTGCATGGTGAGCCTCCACATCTGTCACAAACATCTATTGTATTTTTGGAGAATCTGTGCCAGCCTTGTCTTTGAATAGTGACATCTACATACAACTTTAAACTGTACCAAGGTCAAACGGGCACAAATACAGGTTTTGTGAATGACCTTCAATGCAGATTCCCACCAATGTTCCCCAAAAGCCAATCCTAATTCATGCTCCCAAGTTTCTTTTTTGTTGGAGGTTAAATAATGATCGTATGACTGAATAGTGCTATAAATTTTTGAAATCAAAGACCTATGTAAAGGATTAAGCTGCAAAAGTTCACCCCATGGTTCCTCAGGTGGAAGGTGAGGGAAGGTGGAGAACAGGGATTTTGCACAGTTCCTCAACTGGAAATATCTAAAAAGATGGGAGGGTGGAAGACTGAATTCAGTAACCAGGTCTGTGAAAGAGCAACAGACCCCTTCCTTACAGAGATTCTGAAAACATTTCAGTCCCTTATCTTGCCATAAAGAGAAAGTGAAATCAGTAAATACAGGTTTAAAAACATTCATCATTTTAACTGAGGGCCTTGTTTACTTATTGAGTACAACCATGTTGTTACATTTTGATCTTGACAATAGTTTTTAATGTTATTACTAATTGTTGTTTTCCGTACCTAGAAAGCTTTTAATCTTAAAGCTTATTATCATAGTGAAGTGAACGCAGAGTAAATTTAAGTGTAAAACATTTTCTTAACATCAGAAGAAACCAGTGATCAGAGGACAACACTGTCACCAACTCTACATCATGACTTTCACAGTGGAATTAATCAAACATTGGTCTCTATTTATAACATCCTCTGGTCTTGGTGCAGCTAGGTGTGCTGCTATTGTAGTCAGGCCTATTTATAGCCCTCATCCAGCCTTAGGTTTGTAGTCATGCCTTTACACTGACTAACAAAGCAGTTGGTTTGATTGAGGAAGTCCGTTAGTGACTCCCAACCTCGACACTATAGAGTCTGACCAAGAGAGAGACAGACAGAAAGAGAGACAGACAGACAGAGAGAGACAGACAGACAGGAAGAGCGACACACAGTTGGTGAGGGAGTCCAGAGAAAGGAGAGGAAAGACTGAGTCGACGTCTGAGAGCTTTGAGTTGAGGATGGACATGAGACAGAGGAGACAACGCACCAAAAAGACAAAATATCTGGAAAAAATCATCAGCTTTTAATTATCTTTTGACAAATTGAGGATTATTTTATTTCTCACAAGAGTGTGGACATAAACCAGTTGTTTTCCAGCTGTTTTTCTTTTTCATTTTTAACTGTCAGAGAGGACTATTTTCTAAATCTGCCATCCATAAACTGCAAATACAACCGTATTTTCTACCTCAGCCTCAGGATTATGGTGACGTGTGCTCTGCCTGAGGATCTGAAGGAGGATCATCATCATGCTGAAATGTAAAGTTCACAGTTACCTCTGCTGCCTGTGGTTCACCTCACTGCTGCTGCTCCAGGTGAGTCGGACCTGCTGCTCCCCCTCAAAACCACTGGCCAAGGAGTTTCATAAGTAGAAGATCCGAAATAAATGCTATATTTTTCCTTTATATCAGAATGAGCCAGGGATCTACAACTAAATTAAATATCATATATGCAGTGGAATGGTTGTGAATTATGTGACAGAATAGCAATGTATTATTTTAAACTTTACTGAAATAGACATCGTATGAAATGAGACAAAAATGAACAAATAAAGCAAGTTGTCTGAGACGCTCTACTGAGATGAAGATTGTATTTGTATTATATATATATATATATATATTTTATTAATATAATAAAAAAAATACATAACTTGAGATGTTGTGATAATGACCTCTTATCTCGTGATCAGATAATAAAAAAGTAAGAGCATCATCTCTTTTTAGGTCATACCTTTGGTCATGACAACATACAGTATAGTCAACACAAACAACAGATTTTGGAGTGTAGTTTTTTGGTGTGACTGTGAAATTAAAGCAGTATCCCCCTGATTCATGGTGTATATAAATCTAAGCACATCCTGGGTCTTTGTGATGGATGGTGCATGTGTGGTCCTCGTACAGTACGCTGATATTTATCCAGTTTTTATTTTCCTCACTCGTCATTTCCCTCTTTTCCTGTCTGTTTCATTGTCACCTCTAAACTCCCTGAACCCACTATCAGTGACAAATGATTTCATATTCTGTTCCTGTACAAAATACTGTACAGCTCTGAATAGCTGAAGATTGTTTTATCACTTTTCACATTCACACACATGCTCAGAGCCAAAGGTCAGCTGAGCAATGGTGGTGCAGGGAAGCTCTGTAAACAACAATGCTTTTCTGATCAGCACACAGACCACATCCTCACTTTAATTATTTTAATTAATGAGTATGTTTGTAATGACAAATGCATGAAATGAAGTTGTGATTTATCAAATATACACATCTTCAAAATGTCTGCTTTACTTTTTGGACAGGCATTATTACCTCCGCCAAGTGTAACGTTGGAGGTTATGTTTTCATCTGGGTTTGTCTGTCTGTTTGTCTGTTAGCAAGATAACTCAAAAAGTTACGGACAGATTTTCATTAAATTTTCAGGAGATGTCGATAGTGGTGCAAGGAACAAATGATTAAATTTTGGTGGTGATCGTGGGAGAGATGGGGGGGTGGATTTCGATGAAATTTTCAGGAAATGTTGATACCGGCACAAGGAACAAATGATTAAATTTTGGTGTTGATGGGGGTAGGGTGGGGGTGTGACTGATCTGCCTTGGCGGAGGTGAGCGCTCTCCGAGTGCTTTCCTAGTTTCTCATTTTCTCAGAAGTGGGTCCACAGAAAGAAATCCTCTACATTTAACCTTTTTGAAGTGATTTACGATCACTTATTAGAATATCAGTCTTTTTTTGCATTCTTTCAGTAAAAAAGGGGTATTTTCCTTTATTTATTTTATTTTCAGAGTTAATTCAAAGGTTATGTCAAAACAGAGAAAACTGAAGAAAAAGTATAAATATGTCATTAACTGAACATGAACACAAGTGTCTACAGCCATTGCCAACCATCCAAATGCATGGATTTTATTGGTGAAATATTGTTGCAGAAGGTGACTTTGTTTTCATGTTCACTACGGAGCCTTTAAACGACCTGAGAAATTGCATTTTACCTGCGTTATTTTTATGTATTGACAGGGTTAGTGGTGTATGGAGTGTATTGCACCTGCTTCTGCAAGTCAAGTGAAATGTTGTGAGAAGATGTGTTGTGCAATTAATTTGCTGTTAATTTACACTCTGCTTTCATCCACAAATGTCCACATAATCACTTAAGAATGGTTTCTTCTAAATTAACATACAGTTCCAAAATAGAAATAACCGCACACAGAAATAATGAAAAACATAATATTAAAGGAATTACTGGTCATTTACATTGACATATTTCAGCTTCTTTAGTGCTGAAAACTCTGTAAACATCACCTGCTGTGGATATAGGCTGATGTTTATTATTGATAACATAATATGATCATTTTCATTGTCATTACTGCAACACCTTATAATATTATCTTGAAACATATGTATTTGATGAGACTTCAACAATAACATACTGGTTAAACACCTACTATATGAACAAGAATTATTTTCAAACTTATTTATAGGACAAGACAAACAAAAAATAATGGTATACAGTCATTGTAAATAGAATAGAATAGAAATCCATATAATACAGTACAATACAATACAGTACAATCTTCATGGTCATTGTACATCTGAAGAGCACTGAACCATTGCATCCAAGCACCATTATTTTCCCATTATTGAATATTAGATGTTTTTACCATGTAATGTTACAAGACAGAACTGTGAGCTTCGGGTTTATATCACATACTGGGCGTCAAGTGTTTTTTTTTTTTTTATATTTTGAATGCTTATATGGATGTTTGCTAATAAATCCACAATTGTAAGCTGCCAGTCCACAGTGATGACAGACTTTTGGCCACATATAATTAAGCTACAAACTAATATTATTTTGTCTTCCTGCAATAATAAAATAATTACCATGGATTAAACCAGTATTAGAAGAGGTGCAGCTGAATTAGTAGAGACATTAGTATTAAATATTTGATGATTCTGGGTAGAGTGAAAATGTAAAAAATCATGAGAATATATCCTGAAAATGCAAAGTGCTGGATAACAGGGGAATGAAATGTTTGATTAACTGGTTTAAGAGAGAAAATACTGTGACTGAATTTTGGAGTACAGCACAAAGTGTTGAGGTTACAAATGGAGCAGGTGGAGCCATTAAGTTCAGATGAATGCCCTTAATCATGTACTAATGTTTGCATCTTTCTGTTAGAATCGGAGCACGGCAGCGCCCACAGAAGACCAGTCCTTCCCATGTAGCATCTCTGTGTCTGCACCAGAGTCCGGTCTGGACTACATATCATTGACAGTGACCTCACCGGGACAGGACTGCTCATTTATCGTATCATCTCCTGATGCTGGAGTAGAGGGCGTTGAGTGTAGGAGAAGAAGGAGAGGAGACAAGGAGTTGGAGACTAATGAGATAGGAGAAAAGGAGCGAAGGGTGGAGGAAGAAGGGGAAGATGAGATAAAAGAGAACTCACTGGGAACCAACCAGCTGGGAGGTGAGGATGGAGGGAAAAAAGATGGAGGAGGAGTTTTCACCTGCTTGTTGGATCACCTGGTGCCTGGGACCGCCTACCAGCTTCAGATCCAATCACAGAGCGATGAGCAGATGACCAACGTCACCCTACACACCAGTAAGTCCTGACCCAGTTCAGATGTTAACCTCTGGCACAACACTTTTCCACCACAATGCACGTGTCTATTAGTATTTCTAATGTATTTTGACTTTTTTTTTTTTTTAACATAGCTCTCACCCTGGCCTACTGTCAATACGATCAAAAATATACTAAGCCACATTTATGCATACAAATAACTAAGCCTATGTTACATAGTTGGCTATTTCTGACTTGTTTACTTTTCCAATGTTTCTAACAATGCTTAAAGTTACAAAAATATGTGACTTTATTTAATGTGACAGCCTGTTTCATTTATGTCATTAGGTGCATTTCAATGAATGTATTTAATGCACATGTTGAAGTTTAGTGACACAGTAAATTAGCTACTTCATTGGAATAGAATAACATAATATGAATATTTATCATTTGTTACCTATTCTAAAAACATGATGTCTGAGTCACGTCAGATCACGTCAGATTTTCATCAGCCAGTGAAAACAACAACTCCCATGACCCCTCACTACTTCATGACCTCAGCAAATTATATTTTTTGTTATTGTTTTGATTGACAGACTAGTAGAGGCAAAAATTACGCACTCTGAGAAAAAGTTAAACATACTGTAGCAGCTATTGAGAGCAAATTATTCATAATGACAAATAAGAACAGATTAGAAATGATTATGTAGTCATATCAAAAGAATGGGCTATGTCTGAATCATTACAATCAAACTTAAATACCCTTTTTCCTCTAGGCTGAGTTGTATCTGTGAAGAGTTTCACACTGCTTCAACCTTTTTTCACATTAATCTGTGTCTGCTCACCTTAGTTTATCTCATTTCAGTTTATTTTACCAACAGGATCTGGATATGACAATAGTTACAACAGCTAGTGGTAATTTGAATTAACTCACTGCTATAATACTAAAAAATTTACTTTTAGAAGACATTGGACATTTACACTTAAGAAAATGTACATATTAATATTTTTTTGTAAAAGAAAAAAATCTTTTCAACACATTCGACACATTATTATTCAAAGTAGAGCCTTACAACACCTCTAAATAGACACAACAATCATTGTCTGTTTAGTCTGCACAAAGCACTGGAGTATTTTATTGTTTTATCAAGGCTTTAGGCTGACCTTTTTCTTGGCTTGTAACAGTTAATTCCTGGAAAAACATGTTCTAATTTCAGCTCCAAAGCTTAGTTCCACCTCTATGTCTCATTGTCTTCTCACCTCCATAATACATCACCGTGAAAACGCACACACAAATCAAATCAGACAAAATGTAGAGTTTCATTATGTTTTACAACACATCAGGAGGGGAATTTTAAGATTTTCTACATCAACATGCTTTCACATGAATCCATATCTTGGTTTCCTTGTCACACAAAATACTAAAAAGGCCTTTAAAGTATGAACACTGCTTCAGCGTCAGATGATTATCCCTGTATGTGATCTCAGTTTACTATCAGATGTTCTGACTCATAGGAAGTAGCTGTCTGTTGGGATAAATCTATTCATGCAAGCTGGTTTATTTGCAGACACACAGTAGCTGCAGTACAAACTTACTAATGACAACTGTAGAAATAATGAGCTTTACACATGGTTCAAGCTTGGACTATAAATAAAAAATGGATGTACTAATAGCTCCTCAAAAGTGAAGTAAAACATCTCTATCTCCCGCAGTGTGCAGCTGCAGGATAGGTCATAAATCCTGTTCTACACATGAAAGAAGTTCATTTAATTCCTCCCGTAGGTGATTTTGGTGTTTTTATGTAGGTTCATTTGGTTGACTCGTGCTCAAGTTGTCATTGTTCTCATTAGTGTGTTTGTAATTAACAATTCAGTGACAGAAAAACAAGTGATGCCATGAGTCTATCAGATGTGTGGAAGGCTCCAAATGGTATCACACAGCAAGTTGGCACTGCAGGACTTGAACCTAATAGCCCCATTTCCACTACATTCACAAGAATTTTTATTGCCTGGAATTTCTTTAACTGGGTAAAAGAATTCCTGATAATTGTGTGTGGTTGATGTTTCCACCAAACCTCAAAGTTCCTGGAAAGTGATTCAAATCAGGCTCAGATGTTTTGAGTCATTGACTGTCCCACTGAATTTCTTTCATTTTTCCAAATGATCAAAACACAAATTAAGTGAAGCTCAAAGAAATAGAATGAACAGCTGTAGACTGGCTTAAACACTGTGGGTGAACATAAGTACAGAACGGTGCAAGTGTGTTCCACCAGTGTTCTTCAGAACACAGCCCTACCCCTCAAGAATTCTGGGGAAGTCCCACCCCCCTACACGGAAATTTTTTTCAGCAAAAGTTTGCGTTTCAGGGAAACTTATTTTTACAGAGGTAATTTAGGTAGAAATGCACCAAGGTTCCTGGGGTGGAAAAGGGACTGATTATTACACTGAAGAAGGAAATAACATTGTGATGTCAACCTTCTACCTGAAGATCTGCCTTGCTGCTTTTTGACCCATACCTGGTCAACAACCATCATGCTTGAAATGTCAGATTTTGACGAAGATTCTTCTATTATGAAGTCATGCCCATTTTCATTCCTTCCTGGGTATATCTTACAAAATGCAAATGTTTCATCAAAACACCTTCACCTTGATGCTCTTTGCAAAAGAACCATTGCTGTCCATGTGGCTTAGTGTCACCTAAGATGACTGTGGTTAAAAAAACACAAACAAAATTTTCCAAACAGACGCAGCCAGACCTTTGTACAGCACTGGCAGAGACTATCACATATAAAAGCAAATACATGAATTTTTAGGAAGAAGCAGCTAGTAAAGGATTGGTATTTTGTATGAAAAATGCAGCTTATAAAAATTTATAAAGAAGCTTTTTTTTTTTTTCATTTCAGACTCTTAAATACAAACCATTTGCAGTTTACTACTCCTAGGGCTGCAATTAACTATTGCAACTAAGTTGCTCAGTTTGTCAATCAGGTCAAATGTCCCCAAGAATCTTGTTGTTTCTTACAACTTCATTGTTTTCATGAAACACACACACCTGGAAATGTAGCATTGTTTGAAGTCAATAATACCACATAATACTACAGGTAGTAACAGCTCTGGATGGCCTTGATAGACTAGGGCCATAATGACGCGAACGTGCTGCACTACTTTACACATGTTAAATCTTCGGGAGCCAGGACCCTGTTCACAATATGTAGACAATTATTCAGTTCTAACCTATTGTTTTCATCTCCTGTGACCTCTCGTCTTTTGAAGTTAAAGAACACCACATGACCTCCTGGTTGTGTTGAGTCTTGTGTGTGAGTTAATATCGTGTAGTTTCCCTCTCTGTGGCTCTGTGATTAGCTACAGGAACCACAGCCCTGCTGAGAGAGAGTGATAGGGCAGTAAAAGTACATTTCTGTGTGTGTGTGTTGGTGTGTTCGTACTGGCGGTCCTCCAGAACAGAAGTTGGACCCTCAGTGTGTATTTCCATCGTGGGCAGAGCTCAGGGTTCAGCCATTTCCTGCCTCCATTGTTTCTTTGTTCTGTGGGAAGCACTGGGAAAGGGTGTGTGTGTGTGTGTGTGTGTGTGTGTGTGTGTGTGTGTGTGAGTGTGTGTGTGTGTGTGTGTGTGTGTGTGTGTAGGAAACAGGGTGTTGCTGCACCCAGTCGAGTCTCGACAGTAACCTTCCCAGGAGCAGCACACTTCTTCTGTGGTGTCTTTTTTTGCTCTGCGTGAGGCTTCTTATCTTTACTGTTACGCTGACTGTCACTGACCTTTAGCTCTTGGCACATTCACTTTTATTTGTTTTAAAAGTACACTGTGTAGGCTTTAGTGGGATCTATTTGCAGATGAATCTGAAATTTATGTTTTCAGTAGTGTATTATCAACTGAAAGTGTTTTTGTTGCCTTTTGATAAACACTTAATAGCTACAAAGTGACAGCGCATGAATGTATCAGACAAACTGGACTCTAGTGGACACTTGTTGTACTGCAACAAAGGGAAAAAAAGTTCCATGTGCCTCTGAAAATAAGACATGGCTGTTAGTGCTGATGACAGGACACAGCTGGAAACAAGAAACCTTGGTTGTGACAACATGAACATTTTACAAGTATTAAACCATGTTCAGAAATGACTGTGGATTTTATGTGTCCATTGGGTCAAATAACAGGATGTAGGTTGGGACAGCAGACCACATGCTAGTCTGTATTTGCTTGATGTTGAATGCTATTGGTGTATGCACTAGAAAACAATTTTTGTCTGAAATCATTGGCCACCATCTTGGAGTTTTGCATTCAGTTCTTATAATTCATCCATGGGAGCTTCCAATACAGCCAATATGTTAGCATGACCTATTTTCATTCCCATAGATTTATAGAGAAGGCAACATTCTGAAAATCCTGAATTCAAATGCCTCATGCAGCCTTTCACAGCAAGGAGCTAAACTATTGTGATATGTCACCTCTGTTTTTTGGGTTTTTTTTGCCATAGCACTCCTGTGTGTCATCATTGGAAAAAAACTTGACCATGTGATTTTATCAGAAACAGGTGATTTATGGTTTGTGATTTGGTGTCATCTTATGGATTGGAGATTGAAGTATTCAGCTCAGACTTGTGTCCTTGCCCTGTACTCACTGAAATACATTCAGATTCCCTGAAACTTTTATTTCTGTTGTACATTGTAGAAGGTGAAATATTCTAATTCCTTACTATTTTTTTTTAAGGAAAATTATCTTTAGGGTCTTTAGTGGGTCAGTAATTTTCTCACAGGTTTGTTTCCAAATTGTTGATCCTTGGCCCATCTTTGTTCTTAAGGACTAGACTGTTCCTGGTCACCGTACCATATCCTGGATCAGATCACCTGATTCAAATTGCATTGTTTCGTCACCAGCCATAAATGATCTTTTACAGTGAAATACAAGTCAAAGTAGATTTGAATACTGTTGGGATATGTTTTAATCTGTATTTTGTTTATCTCCCAATTTCTTAGTTGAGGTTGTGAAAGAGGTGACATTAAAATAGTTTGGCTCCTTGCTGTGGAAGGCTGCACGAGTCAGCCCCAATTTTAATCTCAAGGTTTTAAAGTAGGAAGATATTTTTGGGAATGAACCCTCAATAAGAACTGATGATGATACCAGATTCATCTCTGTGTCACAGACTGAAAGGTTTACAGGCTGTTTCTGAAACAGTGGGGCTGTTCCTTTAAAGTGATTTATCTGTTTTTTACATGAAGTTCAGACAGCAGGAAGGTTTTCTGCAGGAAAAGGATCCATTGCCTCAGTCTGTGGCCTTGTCATCAAAGTCTGAGCGCTGTGGGTGTCCTGTTGACACACACACACACACACACACACACACACACACACACACACACACACACCTACACACACACCTACACCTACACACACACACACACACACACACACACACACACACACACACACACACACACACACACACACACTTGAAAACGTTCTTACTCCCCTGCTTCTCCTCAAACCGTCTGCCTGTCTGAGAGCTCCCTGCATCCTGATTTGAGCTTTCCCACAAAGCCCCTCTCAGCAGCCTAACAAGGTTATGTGTGTGTTTGTACTGTTGTGTCGCCACTGGTGCTTCAGGCTGAGTTTGAACAATATTATCAGGCTGCAACATCTCTGCCACAAGTACCACAGAGGGGCAAACACTTCAAGTGTCCTGCAGCATTTTCAGTTTGTTGATGTTTGTGTCCATCATCTACTTGTTCTTCACACACATCACTAAGTCAGTAAGAAGACACTGTACACTGTATACACAGACAATATTTTCATATTGTACCAAATCTCCGAATAATCTATAGCCCCTGCTGACCTTTTTATGTTCTTTCCTTTTGTTTTCTTGCACATTTCTTTTGTATTTCCATTTACAATAGACAGATAGCCTCACAGGGGTCTACTTGACCAGCAGCAAACAGCTGCAGGTAGACCCAGTGAACTAAATCAAACATCTCACACTTAGAGAACCAGTGAGCTCCTCTCATGTTCTGTGCACAAGAGGATAATACTATCCACCATGTGTGACCGATACATTGCTATAGTTGTGGCTGGGTTTCTTGTTAATTGTATTAACAAGAACATTTGCTTGTCAAAGAAATGTTTAATGATGTTTAGGCTACTGGTATACCAGGCCTGTTAGCATAGCACTAGCCAAAGCTAACATTCAGTGTAGTATTATTTGATTATTATAGTGTATACATATTATCCAAAATAAACATTACTGTCAAACTATGTGTCAACATTACCAACTAGCTGAAATTACAAATTATGTTTTAATATAACAAGCAACGTAATCAGTTTTCAATAAATATAGCAGAAGTCCAGCACTAGCTTGAACATTTTTCACTGAGTCTGTCTATGACCCAGCCAATTAAAGTTCAGGTAATTCATTGGACCATCGTTCTCTGTGATTACAGAGGCATCATTTTGATAATTTTATGCAATAAAACAATATTTATTTCCATCCGCAGTTGAATGAATTTTTGGCCAAGATTGTATAATGATGATGGAAGGGTCTTATCTTGCACATTCAGCACAGAGAGATTCTCAAAGGGTTCAGGTCTGGACTCTGTGGTTGTCAATCCATGTGAGGTCTCATGCTCCCATGAACCTCTTTAGCAATTTGAGTCTGACGCTGACATCTTATCTTGAAATATACAAGTGGAAGAAAAAAAAATCCATTGATATTAAAACTTGGTCATTTAGTCTTTGATCATTTTAGACACATGTTGAACTTAGATCTGACCAAGAGAATCAACTCCAGGTCATAACACTTCCCCCACAGGCTTGTACTGTAGGCCCCAGGCATGATGGGTAATCACTGTATTTGTCTCTCTTTTCACCTTGATGCACACATCACTCTAGAACAGGGTCAGTCTGGACTCATCAGACCATATGACCTTTTTCCATTGAAACACAGTCCAATCTTTGTGCACTGTTGCAAATGAGAGCCTTCTTTCCTAATCATAATCACTGATAATCACTGAAGACTAAACATGATGATTATGATTAGTTCCAAGCCCTTGAGTTCCGTTCAGCTTGTGTGTGTGTGAAAATGTTTACTTTCACTATCAAACATATCTAAGAGTTCTAATGTTTATAATTTTATTTCACCAAACATTTTAACTGAGCTTTGATCACAGTCATTTAATATTTTTTTCTTGCTCAAAGATGTTGATTCACTGCTATCCTCCAAGGTTTTAATAATGTGTTGAGCAGTTTTTAATCCAATTGTAGCTTGCCATCTCCAGATCCATTGTTTATTTCCAGTGTTTGACTCTTTGTGTACGTGTCTGTCATTAGAGCCGTCAGCGGTGAGTGGGCTGGCAGTGAGCTCCAGGACCTCCAGGAGCCTGGGCCTCACCTGGCGGGCCGGCCCCGGAAGGACACAGCGCTTCAGGATGCAGCTATGGGAGCATCTTAGTAGCCAAGGCCAGTCAGGTACATCTGCCTTGTTTAATGCACAAGAACAACAGGGTTATACAAGACATGATGGTACATCACCAAAAATGTTTTACAAGGGCCATATAAGGATTTAAAGAGATGCTAATTATTAAAATGTGGTATCTCAAGTTCACAATCTTTAAGAATCTTCGACCATGAAATTTGAAGCTGTATTTTCTCAGAATCTCCACTGAATATTCATGATCTCCAAAGGCTGAATCTTATAATTTTTGGTGACATGGTGATCTTTTAAGTCCAACCCACAAGCAAAATGTTATGATTTTTTAGATTTGCACAGTGTTGACATGCAATTGAGATGAAGTTACCAAGAGGAGAAACATGCTCTTAGGTTTTAAATTAAAGGTGCATTGAACAGGATTTAGTAGCATCTAATGGCTTGTGTCATCTTCCACAAAATTGTGAAACACCTGAAAAGGCCAGAGTGTTTTGTTTGTCCTTTCTGAGCTACTGCAGAAACATGGCAATGCAACATGAAAGGTAACCCACTCTGTGTGTTGGAGGCTCATTCTAAGGTTATAAAAACACAGTGAGTCTTGTTTTTAGTTGAATATACACTAATCACAACATAGTTACCTCCACCAAGGAGGTTTTGTTTTCATCGGGGTTTGTTTGTTTGTCTGTTACCAAGATAACTCAAAAAGTTAGGGACGGATATTGATGAAATTTTCAGGAAATGTTGATACAGGCACAAGGAACAAATGATTAAATTTTAGTGGTGATGGGGGTGGGGTGGGGTGGGGGGGCTGATCTGCCTTGGCGGAGGTCTGCACTCTCTAGTTAATACTGTTATATTCCATCTGTGCAACTAGATGCTGCTAAAACCTACGTACTGCAGCTTTGAATCCTTTTTTACCTGTTTTTTTCTTGATTGACAATCTCTGACAAGTAGTTTATCTCAAAATGTTTATGTGACAGTAGTGTCTTTGTTTTTTCCAGGTCTTTTAAGGAATGAGACAGTGGAGAGCACAGCAACACAACTCACACTCCAAAACCTTACCCCAGGAAGGCTGTACAACATTACCATGGTGACGGAGGCTGGCGGACTGCAAAACAGCAGGACGATTGAGGCTCAAACAGGTAGAGACAAGACAAGTGATGAGAGGACAGAAAGGAGGAAAGACATGAAGAAGTTCTATGTACGTATGTTTGACTTTCTTTTCTGTAGTTCCCTCTGCAGTTTCCCACATGACCAGTGATGACAACGTCAGCATGAGTGATCAGTTGCATTTCTCCTGGCAACAGCCTGAGGGTGACTTGGATGCACTCGTTGTAACTATCTCTTTGAATGGCACCAAACTGTGGGAGATGACCCTTCCTCCAGATGCAACACAGGTCACCAGTGATCACCTGACTCCTGGGTCGGCCTATCAGGTGGTGGTAATATCAAAGAGTGGAGGGCTGACAAACCAATCAGAAATTACTGTTAGGACAGGTAAGGAGCTGCTCTCTTCTTTTCTTCTGTTTTCTCCCTTTTTTTTCATTTTATTTTTCCTCCTTATAACCACACAATTAATTACACACAACAATGTTTTGCACGCTTATTATTATGTATATTTCTTTTACTTATCTTGATATTCGTCTTGTACATATTATACAAATTGCTGTTCTAATTGAGTTTTAATATAGTCCATCTATCTATCTATCTATCTATCTATCTATCTATCTATCTATCTATCTATCTATCTATCTATCTATCTATCTATCTATCTATCTATCTATCTATCTATCTGTGTGTGTGTGTGTGTGTGTGTGTGTGTGTGTGTGTGTGTGTGTGTGTGTGTGTGTGAGTGTATTTAGAGCTTTATCTATGTATACTGTATATAAGCTATTTTGTAATATTGATTATTTCTTTCCTGATACTTTTTCTTACCTTGTACTTGCATGGAGTAACTATAAGACACAACAATTTCCTCTGAGACTGATAAAGTATTCTGATTCAGATTCTGATTTTTGTCCTGTCTTCAGTACCAGCTGCGGTGTCCGACCTTACCTTGTCTCAGTCCTCCTCTGGTGGTCTCATGCTATCTTGGTCACCCCCTGCTGGCTTCTGGGAGACCTACAGGGTGTTTCTGTTCGATGGATCCCAGCAGTTAGTGAATGCCACTGTCAGCCAGGAAGTGCTCAACTTCAGCTTCCCAGGGATAGGTCTAATTCCTGGAAAGTTGTACCAAGCTGTGCTGAGGGTGGAGAGTGGAGGACTGACGGCTGATAGTATCTGTGAAGGATCAACAGGTCAGATATATTTTTGTTGAGATGGAAATCTTGCATAGACGCCCATGTGAACACAAACAGACATCTTGAAGTTCCCATTGGTTTTAACAGACTTCATTGATAAACAAAAAATTTAATCATGTGCCTGACCTGCACCCTATGGGAAGATGGTTTAGAGACTCACCACAGTTAATGTTAAACAATAGATCAGTATAAATACTGAACCCTCATAGATCTAAATACTTGCATATATATATATATATATATATATATATATATATATATATATATATATATATATATATATATATATAGTTGTTTATGTTTATGTTTATGTTCATGCATTTGGCAGACGCTTTTTTCCAAAGCGACTTACAGGGGAAAACCAATCAAATCACTCACTCAATCAAATTTTATTTATATATCTATATATATGCAATAATGGTATTTACATATATGTTCTACTTGACCTGTAACAGTCATAAACCAGTGAATATAGTCCAGACAAACCTGAACACATCTGGTCTCTGTCTATGCAGCTCCTGCTCCAGTGTTGGACCTCCACATTCGCCATGCAGACGAGACCTCAATCAGTGCCATGTGGAGCCATGCTCCCATTGGGTCACGTGACAGCTACTTCCTGACCCTTCGCCATGGTAACCATTGAGCCCACCTAAATCATAAATAAAATCTGGAAATTGTCACGAGTGAACCTCTACACCAGTTATCTCTTTAATATGTCCTAGGTAATGAAACTGTGAATACCAGGGAGGTGGAGCCTAACATGAGGGAATGCACCTTCAATGTGCTCACACCTGGGAGACATTACACTATCACTGTGACAACCAGGAGCGGGAAACTGAACACTTCTGTGTCTGTAGAGGGGAAGACAGGTGTGTGAGTCTTAAAATTCACCACTGTTGGTGTTTCATTCATTGTAAATGGTTAAAGTTATCATACAGGAGTGTCGTAATCATATGTAGTAAACATATTCTATATAAAAGAAGTAAACATGCCCTCTGTGACGATACCTACTGGGTTGCTGACCATTTTAAAGCCTCAAGTCTGGCATGTGATCATCATTGCTGTGTTCTTTTTTGGAGCCAAATGTGAGAATATGAGAAATTCACTAAGCTAATGTTAGCACCACGCTACCTTACACAAAACACCGATTCCACTGCTCACTAGCAAATGATATGTTCAATAATTCCATGTAATACACTTGTGTTAGTAACAGTAATGCATAATAGTGATGGACTACAATAACAATTTAATGCTAACATTACCAAAAATGTTGTGAGGCTGAGGAGAATAAGAACTCCATGAAACATATGTGTGTCTCGTTGGTTTATCTCCTTAACCACACCTACAGCAGAGCTTTCAGGGGAAAAAATGTTTTATTCAATAAACAGAAGCTCTGAGAGTCCAACTCAGCCTGTCAATCACACCTGTCAATAACAGGTCGCATGGCATATGAAAACCATCTATCAGCCTGTAAAATGTATTAATGGAGCAATAATTGATAGGATTATAGAACATCCATTAAAGTGGTTGAATAAGACTAAAATGAATGTAGGAAAAAAAATGCTGATGTAGTTTCAGACAGAAATTTAATGGAATTCTTCTGACTGTCAGTGGTTTTTACCATTGGCCACACTGGCCGCAGGGTATTGTCATCACTTGGTCATCCGTGTGTCCGTCTGTCCAAAAACTTTGCCATGCACTGATAAGTCAGACCACTAAGGGGCAGGCCCCCACAGAGTTAGCCTGGGTCAGCTGTATACACTCCACAGATATCTGCATGTCCTCATGTATTTGGACCAGACTCAACGCGTACTCAAATTGGATGTGACAGTGCACAGCATGGTTTAGAAAAAAAGAGGGATGAATGAAAATGCCTCTGTAAACCATCATTTGGAAAAACAAACACTGGAGTCTCCACTTCTGGTCCAGCTTCACTGCGGCTTGACGGTGGAGACAATAGAGTGGAGGAATGGGTGAGAGAAATGGAACTAAACAACAAAAACTTTCTCTAATATGTAGCTCAAGCCTGTGAAAATGACCCTAATGTTAATGCGAATCCTACTATATAATGCACGTTGTCCGATCGATGTTGCAGCACGGGGGGGCGTTTGTACAGATTTTCCTCAGCCTTCACAGGCCTGATCACCGCCAAACTTGCCAAATGAATAGAAACATTACCTGACTATCTACTATGCACAATTTTATGTCCGTATTCAAATGTTGTGAGGTATTCTGGGCGATTTTAGGCTCTCATGCTATCGTACAATGGCACCACGGGTACAATGCCGCTGTTGCACCACAGGGGAGCATTTTAGCCTCTCATACTATCTTACAATGGCATCAGGGGTACAATGCTGCTAGTGTTAATAATGTAATGTCAGAGTCCGGCCTGGCTCTGGGTATAGGCAACACAGGCAGCTGTCTAGGGCACTATCTGCTGGAGGGGGCGACAAATTACAGACAAAAAATACAATAAAAATAAAATAGATAAATAAAAATATCTGTATAATAAACTTGAAACGCACCCTTTGCACTTCCGTGACATGTTTTCTCTTTCATAAATCACAATCAAGCCTCAGTATAACAAATCTTTATTACACTTATCCCTCTTTGTGGATTCTGTCGTTCACATTTATTTCTTATTCACCATTAAAGACATGACACCAACTCACATGATCTCTTTAACATGCTAAGTATCTAAACAGTTTAAATAATTTCTCATTGTATATTTCTTTCTCTTAGACTTGTTTCGCTTATACTTATAGTTCATTTACATTAATTCTTTACTTCTGTATGTACTGTTTTAGATAAATCTTGGATCCCTTTATACATCTATTGCATAAACCAACTCCAGTATTACTTCACAGTCTCAAACATTTTACATATTGCAAATCAACATATCAGTGACAGTCAATATTTTGAAGATTTTCACCAGTCAGGCCAAGGGCTTTCAAGTGCGAGCACTTTATGTTATTTAGATGTGATTGTTAATAGAAAGTGAAACTGTGCATGTCTCCCTGTTGCAGTTCCTATGGCACTGACAACCCTCAGTCTGAGTAGCTCAGGGGTTGACAGCCTCCGAGCATCATGGGAAAAACCACCAGGAGATGTAGAGTCATTCACACTCACTCTACTTCAGGATAGGTGTGTATGTGTGTAAATCAGTCTGTGCTGGCTTTTAATGAAATAATGTTCAGAAATGGTTTTATTTATGCAGAGGAGACACTAACCTGAGCTCTTCCACAGTGTTGTAGTTCAGAACCACAGCGTGCCAGCGGGTTCATCCTCTCTCATGCTCACTGATCTGACACCTGGGGCCCTCTACAGGCTGCAGGCCACTGCTGTCAGTGGAGGAGTCCAGTCCAAAACAACTAGTCTGGAGGCACGAACTGGTGAGAAACCCCACCTACCTACATATTCAGTTCGTTATCCTTCTTCCTCTGAACATGCAGTTGTTTGTTTACTGCACAAACATGAGTCCTGCATTATTTGACACATTCATGTATCAATGAGTTAAATCTGTAAAAACTAATAAGAGAAAGAAAGATCACGTCATAAGTTGCTGATTTGTTTCAAGTCATATATAATTCCAGCTCATGATGATAAATCAACATTAATGTGTGTGACTTCCAGTGTTTTCATGTAGTAGACTTGGGTGGGGGTTTGGGTGCCTCCTTAAAAAAATGTTGCATTATTCTGTAAACAATAACATCACTATTATAATTACCTGTACAAACATTTGGAAAGGCAAAGGATAATACATTAGCAACATCCAGAAAGCAAAAGAGAGAAAGTCCACTGGAAACCAACTGCAGCCATCAGTTCTGAGAAAAGCAATTTAACTGATTTTCATCATTGCCCAGTTGAAAACCTATGGGTCATCAGTCAAACACACATTAATTTTTGTATTTCACAGGGGGTAGATACTGGTCTTTTTTCAAATACTATCTCATCTGTAGAGAATTTTGGATGAAAAAGATAGCATTGCATTTCATTTTTGTACAACACAAACAACTCTTAATTTCCAACTGCTATCAGGGTTCACTCTGATGTTGATGGGGGTTTCTATGAATTGTCAGAAACAAAAATATTGATAAATAGGATTTTGTTTGCACCAGCAACTATGAACATGGTGTCTATTTATATGAAAGGTGACCAGATACAAATGTTCATAGTACACCAACACACACTCACTGACCCATTATGTAAGGTTGTTTGATTGCCGGTCTTATTGTGCAGAGACAGTTTTCCCATACGCGACTTCTGTTGTTTTCCTTCAAAACGGAAAAACCCACTGACCTCTCGACTAAACAACCAACAGAACAGAACATAAACGAACTTTAGAAATTCTCGCCTCATCGCATCCTGGTATAAGTACATGAGATAGATTGTGACTATTACTTTCTTTTTTTCAGTTAGGAGCACTTACTGGGTTAATTATTATTTTTCAGCTGTAGATCTAATACATTAATGTCTCAGGAAAAAGAAGTACCTCTATGTATCTAAGACAGTTATTATTAATTTGAGTTAACTGAAAAGATGAATTAAAAAAATACATCTCTACTCTCATACATTTGATATTGTCCATTGCTGCCCATAAAGTTGGAATAAAATGTTTTTACCTATTCTCATGTAATTATTGTACCAATGTGATTTATTATTGGCAGATAACGTGCAACTGGGGCTCAGTATGTAATCATTATACCAGTTCAAAGATGACTAATGATGCGTATAAATATGAATAAAAAGAGAATTGTGTCTAGAAACAAAATTATTTGAACTTTATGAGCAACAGTGAATTTCCACATGAAGAGGATTTCTATCAATCCTACATATGTGATTTAATTATTGTGAAGTAGATGTGTCTTTGGGAATACAGGCTCTTCCATGCACAACTAACAGAGGTGTAGTGGTGTAGTTTTATGACAAATAATGATAGGGTACATTTATGTAACCATGCAAACGTATACTCATATATTCACAGGGTGATAACTTGGATTGTTTCACACATAATAACGTAGATATTAGCATGAATGTGTCTGTTTTCACTGTATGTGTGTGTGTCGTGTGATAACATCAGAGAGGTTTTAGAACAATAGCTAAAATGTCAAAAATGAGGCCTGGAATGTTCCACATACACAAAGACACTCCCACTGCACCACTCAAAGACTTCCTGCGGACACACATACACATACAAGTGTACACCTTTTCCTGCTCAGAGCACCTATTGTGTTCCTACAGAATGTCCCAGTTATTTTCAGGACAGTGAATGTGTGTGTGTTGTGTCGACCAATCAGCACCTCAGAACTAAGTTGGTGAAAACAATAACAAAGTCCACCTTCAGCCTCCTGAGATAACCTTCTATTCTCTCCATGTAAAAGTTAGATGAGGGGTGTACTCTAGCAGCAGATTTCTGAACTGTTAGAAGTGACCTCAGGTGTATGACACTACACAGCTTTTATGTAATTCAGTCTGTTTTACTTTACAGGTGTATTTCCATGTCAGCTTTAAATTCTACTCCACTAGGCCTCAGTTGCAAATAGTACTAATAACATTACTGCTTTTTTTTTTTGTTTACTCCACTACATTTGTCCAACAGCTTTCATTTCTTTTCAGATTACAGTTTTTCATCCCTTTTCTGTCCAGTGAAAACTTTCCTGTCCAGTTCCTCGCAATATGTAGATTGTGAATGTTTGTGATAGAGAGCTGAAGTCCTGCCCCTTCCAGTTGTGTCCCATGGACCTTATTTTGGAAGAAAAATTTGTATTTTAAATGAGAGAAAGTGATTTTTTGATCTCTGAATTGGGCCATTATTTACACGTAATGTTTGTCAGTTTAAACCATAATTTCACATGTCAAGAAACTTGCCGTTTTCATCAAACTGTTGAAATATCATACGTTGAAAATACAAAATACAATGGCTATGTTCACACTGCAGACAAAAGTCGACCAAATCTGACTTTTTGGCCTGCATGTGATCCACATCTGATTTTTTTAATGACAAACCCATGTAGTTTGACAAATGCCAGTAGATGTAGATGTTTGTTTTGACATTTAATTAATGACATATTTTGCTGAAAGTTACTTTTTCTTCATTTTTTTCTGCTCTGATACAGTAACTTTTAAATTTACTCTGAGGTTTTCAAAGTACAGTTTCATGGAGGTTTTATGAACATTTACATGATCTGAAAATCAAATATACGACGATACTGCAAATGTGGAGAATATCATAATAAACGGTTTTAAATTACTCAAGAAAGGTTAAACGTAGAGAAAAAGTCATTTAATGGTCATCACAAAACAGTCCTAGGTCTTAAAGGGTTAAACAACCCATAGCTTAAAAAAGTATTTCTACTGCTCTCAACCTTAAACACTTACAGCATTATAATGTAACACAGAGGTAAAGTAAATCCAAAAACATCATTTAATAAAAAAACCCAATGTTCAATGTTCAGTATACCCATATTATTATTATTATTATTATTATTATTATTATTATTATTATTATTATTATAACAATATCTACATATGGGTTTGATGACTGACTTAAGACCTTTTAAGGAATTTGTTATTAGAATAATTCCTCTTTACTGACACCCTCATCTTCGTTTCAGTCCCGGCATCCGTTTCCAGGGTAACTGCTTCCAATGGCGGCAGGTCAGATGCTCTGCAGGTGTCATGGCGTCCTGCGGTGGGTGTGGTGGACAGCTACCTGGTCCACCTTCAGGACGGCAGTCGGATGGTCCACACCCTGGCCGTGTCTCACTCCTCCCCACCGGAATGCTCCTTTAGCTCGCTGTTTGCCGGGCGCCTGTATTCTGTTGTCATAGTGACAAGGAGCGGCAGCCTGGAAAACGCCACCACTGTACAGGCTCGAACGCGTAAGGAGAATCGATTTAACTGTATATAGGTCCTGTTTATATGTACATTTTTGGTTTTAAAAAAACAAATCAAATTCCTATCTCAACATTTCTTTTTTTGTTTTGCAGAACCTGCAACTGTACAAAACCCCACAGCTGTTCACTCAGCAAGGGATGACTTCCTCAAGGTGTGTGTTCACAATGTGTTCACAATGTGTTCACTTATGTTTAGATTCACACTGACATCAGCTGTGTAGCAACACAGGTTTAATCCCTTTACTGTCTATTACAACAAGATATTAGACACTTAAAGGACTTGACCTTGGCTCAGGAATGGCTGACTTAAAGACAGTGGGTAACATAACCAAACCTTAAATGACATTTTTTACAGACATGTATTTATGAGATTGTTTTTAATCCTTTAATTCAATTCTGTTGTTTCACTGTTACAGTAAACTTCCTGGCAGGATACTGTCTTTTACTGTGTTACTACTTTTACTTTGTCATTATGATGTCTTTTATTTTTTATTATTTCATATTTAACCTTTATTTAACCAGGAAAAAATTTGTTGAGATAAAAAATTTCTTTTGCAAGAGTGTCCTGGCCAAGACAGCAGCAGCAGAAGTTACAGAATATAGAAATCACAGCCATACATCCACACTAAAAATATACATAAAACACATAATAAAACTCAGTTCTGAAACCATACATAAATCACTTAACTAAGAACATACATATAAAACACCATCAATAATTCAAAAGGTACTAAAAGTATAACAGTGTTCCTTAAAAGCATCTCAAAGCAGAATCTGATTAAATCAGTTAGAAAAACAATTTATTTAATTTCAAAAACCTTTAATTTATTTAATTTCAAAAACCTTTATCCTATTTGAATTTAATTTATCTTTTTGTCATTGCTTTGGTTATTTCTTTTTATTGCTTCAATTTTGGGATTGTGATGTCACCTTTTTTATTGTTTTTACCACCTTCATTCTCTTGTTTGATTTAAGGAACTGTTATTTTTATCTGTTCACCCTCCTCCTCTTCTGGGTCTTTCATGTGTTTGGCCTTGTGGTTTTGTCCTTTCACTTCTTCCTCTCTGAGTTTATAGTTGAAGTTATTGTTATTATGGTTTTATGCAGTAATGTTGGTAGTAAAAACCCAGTTGTACCATTAACGTTAGTAGAAGTAGCATTAAAGCTATAACCATGATGGTTGTTGTCGGTGTATATCATGTCCTGTGGTATGTGTAGGTTTACTGGCGTCATGCAGCTGGAGACCTGGACCGCTATGTGGTTCTGATCCGTTACAACCACAGTGTGCTTCAGAACAAGAGCGTCTCTGCTGGACACAATGAGTGCGTCTTCTCATCTTTGACACCAGGCAGACTCTACACTATCACCGTGGAAACTTGGAGCGGTGGCTATGTCAGCAGCGTCTCCACCGATGGACGCACCTGTGAGTATGAGTTAAGATGCTCACCTGCAGAAGGGGATGTGTGTGTTTTCTGTCAATAATCTGAAGATGAATGCTCTTTTTCCTTTAGTTCCAGCTGCTGTGGGGAATCTGTCGCTAGGAGATGCTGGTACAGGTGATCTGACCATCACCTGGAGCTCCGCCCCTGGAGATGTTGACCACTATGAGGTCTGTGTTTTGTACTGTTTGTGCATTTGTATGTTTCAGGGTAGATTTATCAACATTTATTAGAATACAATCCCCTGCATTTTGCATTTTTCAGTGAAAAGCAGGTATTTTCCTACGTTTAATTTACTGACCACGTAGGTGTTCATGAAAGGTAAGAGTTAATTCAAAGGTAACAGAGAAAACTGAACCAGTTTTATTCAGCAAAATATATTATTTACTGAAAACAACAACAAGCACCTGCACCCACTGTTGTTTCTCAAACTACATGGGTTTTATTGGTGAATCAATGTTGCAGAAGGTGATGGTGTTTTGATGTTCACTGCAGAGCCTTTTAACGTCCAAATCTGTCATATCTGATGAACATAAAAAGATGACAAACTGCATTTGACCTCAATTATTGACATGTATTGATAGGATGTAGTTGTCAAAAAGTTGTTAAATATTTTAGATCAGTAGATGCTTTTGGTTGTTGTTTAGGTCTTTGAGGCTTAACATGTAAAGGATAAACTGATTAATTATTTACCTTAGACAGACATTACCATTAACATTAATGTTATGAATATTTGTACAATCAAGCAGAAGGTGGAACATTATTTTATAGACTATGCAATCTCCTAAAATGAAATTTATGGTTATAGTGAAAACATTCACACAGATGCTACTTAAAGTATTTTTTCGCAATAATTTTGAGATTCACAATGTGTTGCACTGAGCAGAAATTGAAATAAATTTAAAAGACAATAAAGAAAATTTCTGGATGTAAGAAAAAACAAAACAAAACATAAAACCAAATGCCAATGTAATGTGGTTTTGTGATATTATCAATTCTTTATTTTTTACCTCGAGAGAAAATGGAAAAAGCGAAAATGTTGCTTTTTCAGTTAATTAATTATGGAAAGACTTGCTGCTCATCTGCTATTTTCAGATTATATTTAACAACATCAGTGAGTGGTTTTGATCTTCAGAAAGTAGCTTTAACAGTACCATCACTTGTGTCCAGGTCACTTTGCTCTTCAATGACACTCGAGTTTTCCCTCCGGTCACGTTGGGCAGTGAGGTGCGACATCACCGTCTGACCTCCCTGACCCCTGGACGCCTTTATAAGATCGTGGTGTCGACTTTCAGCGGGCCATACCAAAGGCCACAGTTTATTGAAGGGCGGACAGGTGAGGTGATTGTCTGTGCAGTGTCCTGAGTCCTGTTTGGTGAATCCAGATCTTCACCCTGTTTTTCTTCTCTCCAGTTCCCAGTGCAGTGGGGAACCTCCGTCTGGACCCTCGGCCCGGACTGATGGACTCTCTGGGTGGGCTGGGGGTCTCTTGGACTCCTGGAGATGGAGACTTGGACATGTACATTGTCTCCTTGTCTAATACGGTAAAAATACTACTACTACTACTACTTTGGGTTCAACCTGGAAGAATGCAAGTGTTTATTGAAATAGAATGTTTCATTTCAAGTTAAGCAGCAACTTTTGACCTTAAACACAACAGACCAAACAAAAGAATTGCACCGTCATGCTACTCTTGGCTTGTGACCTACTTTTATGACTATGTTAACTTACTCAAAACACTGCTATAGCGACTGTTAATGAAATTTTATCTTTAACTTAACTTGGAATGTCGGCTGCTTACAAACCATTAACACATCCTCTGTTCAACAGTGTTACATGCTGTATAGTGGACATAATGTTGGTTTGTACAGATAACAGACCAGGTTTATGAATGAAGTTGTGGTCTAGCAGATATTAAAAGCTTGTGTTAGGCTTAAAATCTTAAATAATTGACCAAAGGACCACTAGTACACTTATTAGAGGGTCTAAATAAAGCCAAGGAGACTAGACTGACTCCAAGAAAAAAGAGAAATCAGTGTTTTTCAGTGAGAATTAGAAAAGAAAAGAGAGGTAGAAAAGAGATTTCTTGGAGGCATCAGGGTCCTTTTAAAGTGTTAAAATGATAACACACATTTGAGGGTTGACAGAAATAAGTAATACACTGTGAAAAACAGGATAAATGATGATATCTGATGATAAATGATGGCTATCTTGTCACTTTTGTGCAGGACGGCGTTGTGATTGAGACTCGTCCTGTCCCCAAACACATCTCTTCACTTGAGTTCATGGATCTGATCCCAGGTCAGACCTACACCATGAATGTCCAGTCACTGAGCGGGAAGCTGACCAATAGCAACACAGCCAGTGGCAGGACAGGTGAGACACTGATCGTTTTGTATTTAAAGATAAACTCATATTCATCAAAACTTACACGTTTATTTTGCAGCTGTTCTGAAATCTACTTACATTAACCTTAATCTTAAACTGATAATTGAAGGTGATGTTGTTGTGTTTACTCTGCTCCAGCTCCAGCCAGAGTGACGGCCCTGCAGGCTGATAATGACCACACCACCCACAGCCTCACTGTCACCTGGGAGAGGCCGGTGGGGGTGTTTGACGGCTATAGTCTGCAGCTGCAGGATGAGGCTGGTGCCATTATGATGAATCGGTCTGTAGTTTCAGAGAGCCGTAGTGAGCGACTGGAAGGTCTGACAGCTGGGAAGTGGTACCGTGTGCAAGTTGTCACGCTGAGCGGTGGCGTCGCATCACAGGAGGCAACAGCAGAAGGACAAACACGTGAGACCAAAAAACATACCCTTTAAGTAATAACTGCTCAGTGGACTTTTAGGAGAGGAAACAGCTTTTCTCCACCAGCATGAATATGATTATACCCAAGTTTAACAATATTTACATATTCAGAGATTCTGACTTTTTCAATGTGAAAGGTGGAGAAGGTATTATTTTAATATTTAATATTAAAATCACCTTCAGTTACAACAGGTGAATTGTAATAAAGTAAACTCTGGAAACAACAATAAAAGCTCCCTCACAGTCTCACTTAGCTAAAATATAACATTTCAGTCGGTTTCCCATGTTATTGTAGTAGGAATATTTCCAAATTTAAAATCCTACTTCCAATTGGACTTTCCAAATGGGAACTAGAACCCAACCTGATATTTGTGCATGTTGTTTTCAGAAACTCCCATAAGTAGAAATTACATAGACACTTCTTACTGTCTTTAATCAGGTTGTCTAACATTTTCTGTATAAATCATATCATATTTAAGTCACAGCTTAAAGCAAGTACTTGAGTAATGTTTAATATCAGGCATTTTGCTTCTTTGTCTTTCTTCCAGGTCCTGCTGCTGTCAGCAACCTGACAGTCACTTCAACCAACACTTCCTCGCTCTCCTTCTCTTGGCGTCCCTCTGTTGGCCATGTTGACATCTATGACCTGTCGCTTTACAGCGTTGTCGAGGCAACAGCCAACCACAAACAGGATGCTGCAGAGACCAGGAAGGATCATCACCAGGTGGGCAGACTATCAGGCTTAATATGTCCGTATGAATATTTCAGTAAGTTATTGATGGTGTAATTTGTAATTCTAACCAAATCAGTAATCTGTGTGTGTGTGTGTGTGTGTGTGTGTGTGTGTGTGTGTGTGTGTGTGTGTGTGTGTGTGTGTGTAGGCTGTGGGTGAACTGGTGGACCTGCAGAAAGTCGGCCCGACTGCAGACAGCTGTGTGTTCTCTGGTCTGCGAGCAGGAAGTCTGTACCGACTGCAGGTGGTTAGCTGGAGCAGAGGAATGAGCAGTGACTCCTCAGTGATGGCCAGAACAGGTCTGACACTGCACATTTATATGATTGGACCTGTACAAGCATTGGAGCTAAAATATCATCAGTGTCCCTGTATTTCCCTTTCCATACTTCATCTCACTCATGTAAAACCTCTATGTTTTATCTTTATGTGCCTTCTGAATTTCACTTCCCCTTTTTCCTTCATCACCTTCTCTTCCTTAATCCTTCTCATTACTTTTCATGGCCTCCTACATCTCTTTTCCTTTCGTTGTTTTTGTCTTCATCTTCATCTCAAATGGCCTATTTTTTTACATCTTCACTATTTCTCCCTTTGCTCCTTCTGCTTGTTATGTTTTCTCATTTTGTCCACCATTAACTCTGTCTGTCTTTTCCCTTTCCTCCTCAGTCCCATCTCCGGTCTCATCACTTCAGGTTCAGAGTTCAGGACGGACAGACAGACTGACGGTCAGCTGGCAGCACGGGGAGGGAGGGTGGAGTAGTTACCAGGTAAAGGGCACACAGATGGTTGCTTTAATGTGGTATAGTTTGAAGACTTTTTATTCTTACATGTTGTCTTTCTGTGACTGAAGGTGGTTCTATATGATGCGTCTGGGACTCCGTTGGGATCTCAGACCCTGGGGGCGGAGCACACAAGTCACACGTTCCCTGGGCTGACTCCTGGTAGGCTGTACCGCACTGAGGTCATCAGTCATAGTGGTGAACAGACCAACAGAGCTGTTGTGCTGGGACGCACCAGTAAGT
Source organism: Sphaeramia orbicularis (assembly GCF_902148855.1). NCBI lineage: Eukaryota > Metazoa > Chordata > Actinopteri > Kurtiformes > Apogonidae > Sphaeramia > Sphaeramia orbicularis. Next base: position 45,681,354 of record NC_043968.1, on the reverse strand, counting down.
CAACAGATAAATATTTGTTGTTGTAATTAGTAGTAATGTAAATGTACTAACAAGTATATACATGTTTTTAACTCCCAGCACCAGACCCTCCTACACACCTTTCAGTCAAACAAGGCCCGACCAATGACACCATCGAGCTGTCATGGTCTGGCCCCGCCTCTGGAGACTATGACAACTTCAGTCTGCAGTGGACCCCTACAAACCTCCTGTCAGTCACACAGACCCACTTGACTGGGTGTATTGTGGGCGGGATGTTTCCGGGGCGACTGTACAACTTCACCGTGATGACCGTTAGTGGGGGCGGAGCTAAGGGCGAACCCACTGCCAGGAGCCAGCCAATCCAGAGGAGTGTCAGGACAAGTAGGTGGAGCTAACAGTGTTGTAGCAACAACTTGACAACAGTGCATGATATTTTGTTGGTGAATTTGGGGAAATATACACGATTAACTCTCAGTCTAATGTAATTTAAAAGGTCTACAAGGAAACACTGGACTCTCTGCAGGAAATCTATCCTGTGGAGAAAGGTTGTAGTCATTCATAAGTGTTTGTAGGTAATTTGTACTGATTATTACCAATACCATTTTATTATAATTTTTATTAGTAATTAATCTGACAATTATTTGTACAATGAATCAACTGTCACTTCTTCTGTGTCAGAATTTCATTGCAAAAGAATCTCACTCAGTGATTGTGATTGGTTATCAAAATTATACCAAAATAATATATAAAATAGGTACAGATTATTTTTTCTCTCATCAAGTTTTACACTTCTGTCTGTTATTTATCCTGGCCACAAAAGAAATAAAACTGTTTTCTTTTTGGATAAATTCACCATTGGTTGATAAGAATAAGGTATGACCAACAGTTCAATCCAAAAGTGTTAGGTGGTGATTAGGTCACAGCTCTGAATGGATCTGAATATGGAAACCATATGTAAACTATATTTCTTTTCATTTTAATTCTGGTCGTAGGATGTCTTTTTCATTGTCACCACCAGATGGCAACATGACAAAAGCTTTGACTGTAAACATGAGCAAATCCTCTGACTGCTTGACACTTTATATTTTGGATCAATTTTCAATCACATGCTGTTTGCCTGTGAAGTTTTGACCGCAGGCATTGAAAGTGATCGCCTGAAGGAATAAAAAATCAGGGCACACACTCATAAATATGAATATAGTGACCTAGTTTCTCTTTGTGGTCTCCACATTTCTTTTCAGCTGAGGTCAATATTAACAAGATGAAGACACAGAGCAGACAGAACTGGGTGGTGAATACTCACTTAAATTTGTCTTTTTTGTGCTCAGTCAAAAAGAAAATACATGAAAAGACAGCTTTGTGTGTCTTAATACATGTGGTCAGAAAACAGTTTGTTTTACTCTACTACTTCATTTTATTTGTTGTAGTGAGACAATGTACTTAAAATGCATCTAAATATAACAATTCAGACACATCTGGAGATATTCAGTTACAAGACTTGAGAATTTAGCATCAATAATGTGTTTTATATACAAGATAAAATACATTAATATACATTAAAAATTTGTGATAATTTTTGTTTAAACCTGTATTTCCCAATCTTGGGGCCGGGGGCTTCTAGTTAAATTGGGTATCCAACTGTCAGAATATAATACATAACAATTATTTAATGTGTCAAGTTATTTCCCAAATTAAATTAGTAGAAGAGTGTTATCTTGAAGATTTATGTGTGTTGATGTAACAAGACAACAATGACAGACTTTTAACAACACATAAAAATGTAAAAGTCGCAATAAGATAGAAAAAGAAAAAGTAAAATACACAACAAGATGAATTCACCTTAGAAGACTAAACATGGTGAAATGTTGACAAGATGTAAAAGACAGAACAAAACAGACTTTCAGGAACATTGTTTAGATGGTGAAAGAGTTAGTATGAATACAGACTTGATTGTGGAATATCAAGATTCTTTAAACTTTAAGGAGACTCAAGCTGAAAACATTGGGGAACCACTGGGTTAAAGATACTGATGTTCATCGCACATTTTTAATGCAGTGATTATTGTTTAAGATTAGGTTAATGCTTTTCACAGCCCACAGCCTTGTTTAGCTCAAATAAATATATTTATCATGAGATCTGATCTTATCACAGTGAATAATGTGTACTCTTTCACCTTCTTCCTATTTGCTCACATTTATCAACAGAGGTTTCCATTGTCTGATCAGAATAAGAAGCCTTAGTTTGAACACATTTATCACTGACCACACACTCCAAAGGTGTGTTTGTTAGTTTACTGAAATGTTCACAGTGATTGTGTATTCCCCTAAAGGTGACTACAACAAGAGAATATTAAAACAGATTAAATTAAGTTTTTCCTCCTTGTCTCTCCACTTCTTTTTCTGCCATCCTTCCTCTTGTTGTTTTTTCCTTTCCTTTCCTTTCCTTTCCTTTCCTTTCCTTTCCTTTCCTTTCCTTTCCTTTCCTTTCCTTTCCTTTCCTTTCCTTTCCTTTCCTTTCCTTTCCTTTCCTTTCCTTTCCTTTCCTTTCCTTTCCTCATACTCTCCCTCTTCTTACCATTCCTCCTCTCTTGTCTTCTCCCTTCCTTATATACCTCCTTTCATCCCCCTCTTCTTCCTCTCTGTCTTCCACCAGGTCCATCTCCATTGAAGTCCATTCACTGCTTCCCTCTCTCCTCCTCCTCTCTCTCTTGCTCCTGGTTGCCTCCTGTCTCCGACTTTGACTCCTATGAGGTCGAGTGTCGGCGCCACGATGACGGGGAGTTGACCTCGGCTTTGCGGCTGGCAGGGGGCGTGACCACGGTTATGCTGGACCACCTGGAGGCGTACAGGAAATATTCTGTGACAGTCAGAGTGTCATCAGCCGGTCAGACGAGTCCACCAGCAACACACACCACTGTTACCATGATTGACAGTGAGTTCACAGACACAGTCCTACTCTTCACCAGAAACTTAACTTATCAAATCTTGGAAAAAGTCTGAACATGTCTATGTCCTCCTGAGACCCAGCAACGGATTTTGGTCCTCTGTAGGGGACAAGAGTTTTACAGCTTCACTTAAAAAGACAAAAACACTGTCCACTGCAAAGGACTTTCCATACATTTTTTTCATCAACATCATGCTGTTTCCAATCAAGGCCATAATTTAAAGTCAAAAAGTCAAAACCTTTACTTTCCTGGGTCTCAGGAGGATATTTTGTTAGACTGCCTTTAGATTTTATTACAGGAAACTTTCACTGTGTCATTTATGCCATCCAGTGATTATGCAGTGACATTTTTCAGGTCGGTAGTTGCCTCACAGAGTCAGATCACTGTGTAAAGTCTTCTCCATCACATTCCAAAGACCGTCAATGAATGTGGTTCAGGTCTGGATTCTGTGGTGGCCAATCCATGTGTGAAAATGGTGTCTCATGCTCCTTGAGTCACTCTTTCACATGTTAAATGAGCCTGATGAATCCTGGCATGGTCCAGTCTTTTCTCCCATCAGCAAACCGATGGTTGTGTAAGAAATGAGAAACTACCCACTGCACCGGTTACAGTTAAAGAATTTGTTGCAGCTAAAACATATTAATCACTGTAGTAATTATCCAGTGGAAGAATCTGATCCATTTGCTTTATTAAATCCAGGCTGAGACTATTTGGTCAGGCTGTGTATCCAGGTAGAAATAGGTAAAAAGTCACAGAGGCTGAGGATGTGGTTCCTTCACAAGAATGAAACTAAGGTCAGACAGACCTTAGGATGGACACAAATGAATATTAACGTAACAGAAATAACAGCAGTGAGGGAATATTTTAAAAGTTTGATGGATCATGAATGATTAGCATCTCAGGTTGCGATTGAATCAAGACAGGGCTGAGCTTAGAGGGTTTTTTTTTTGTTTTTTTATTTAAGCATGAAAAATGAAAGTCAAACTTCCAAGTAAGCATGAACAACAACACGATAACCAAAGAAGATATAAATGTGTGACAAGAAATAAAATAATAAGCAATTTTGTCAAATATAATCAATGTATATTACGTTCGTGAGATTTAATGAGAATGGTAAATAGGAACATAAACTATAAAACTCAAAGCAAACTAATAATAACCATCCAAACAATATGCAATACTTACTCTGAAAACAGAAGAACAACAAATCATGGTGGAAATAAAGAAAACAAAAAAATGTCTTAATTTGTTCTTGGAGGGAATTCCATAACTCATCACCACAGTATTTTAAAAGGATGTCATGGGAAATTGTGTTTTCACTTAGAAAACCTGCACAGGGAGACAGACCACTGGACTGAACCTTCACTAAGTTTCATGTGTTGTGTATCACACAAACAGCCTCAGGTGCAGTGGTTGAGTTGGCTGTTTAAATAAAACCTCATTAAAATAGGTCTGGTCACCCAGGAGACACAGGTAAGGAGAAAATAGAGACGAGTTGGATTATGCTTCTTTATACAGTGTTCCCATGGCAGTAGTTTCACACTTTAATTTGGTAAAGCAGGTTGAATTATTGAAATCAACACCTATAGTCGTGATGCTGACCTCAGTGACCTTTATGACCACTTTCAGGTGATGAATGTGCAGTGATGCACGATAATGTTTTTATGACTTATCTTCATGAACAGAGGTATTTATATTGACTGAGTGAATATCTACAGTGGATTCAGTTTGTGTCTGGATGCTTACAAGACATTTGTGTTGAGAGTTAGTTGTTTGTGGATGTTAAAATTGATTAGTAATGCCTTACACTACTGCATTACAGCAAAAAGTAATCTGTTACTGTAATGCATTTCTTTTGTAATGCATTACTCCCACCACTGCCTGTTACTGCCATAAGTACACCTGATAGATGACAGTTTTACATAAAGCAAAAGAACAAAGGTTTAACTGAATGTAGTGATTTTAATGTTTTCTTGTAAAAAAAATCAGCCCATTTGACATCAAAAGCTCTTGGACAAAAGGTGATAAAATGAAAAAAACAAAACCTTATTCAAGTCTTTGTTTGTCCACAGCATCAAAATAGAAACATTTTTTTCTTCATCTTGATGTGCCACTTTCTGTTGATATTTTTCTCTCTGCCCTTTTTCAGGAAGTTACTGTGACCCAAAACTCAGCCTGGAAAGTTTTTTTTTTCTCCTTCTCTCTTTTACAACCTTTATCTTTCACATCGCTCTCCCTCTGCCTGTGTTGGATTATTAATCATCCTGACACAACTGGACTGGAAAACAGAAACACAAAAAGACAAAGAAAAAAATGTGTCTACTGTGGAAAATCCCCCAAGAAAGAGAGTTCACCTAAAAACAGAGACAGTGTTGAGCCAGAACTGTCACCAACTCTCCTTTTTTACTTGATCGTTGTGCGTTGTGTTTCCTTCCAGGGCCGCCGGTGCCGCCTCCTAGTGTTCGCGTCAGTGAAAGGTCATCGAAGGTCACCTCATCCTCCATCTTGTTCCGTTTCAACTGCTCCTGGTTCAGTGATGCCAACGGTGCCGTACGATACTTCACCGTCATTGTGGCTGAATCTGGTGGTAAATAAACCATGCACTCAGAAACACGGCTCAGACTCTTTAGACATTATTTCCATCATCACATCAGTCATTTGGTGGTAACAATAATATTTTCTTATCTGTTATTAGGACGTCATAATAAAATTAGAACATTTTTTCCATATAGTTTCAACTAAATTCCACACAGGACCATCTGTGAATTGTCTCTAATTCATTAATTTTTAGCTACGTTAAAAGTACGTTAAAATAGTTAGTTAAAATAAGTCAAAACAAACTGCATTAAAGAGGTTATATATTGTATTAATATACCAAACTCTCAACAGCAGCAGGAAGTCATGAACCAGAACACACTTACAACACTGAATTGTCCAATGAGGCTCAGAACTGTCACAATTTAGACTGAACACTGAACTATTAAATATAATGACATCATACATTTTTTTACCTTCATAAGCCTCAATGAAACTCACCTTTGTAGAGGAAACACTGCCATTTCAGCATCAAACTCCATTGTTTTCATTCAGATTGGTATCCAGTGGTGAAAACTACAACAGTGATTCATATTTTTATTACTTTCCCACTTTCTTTGACCCTACAAAGTTTTTTTTTAAGTTGTTTTCATCACATCTCATCACTTGTTAATTTTTGTTGCCATGAGACACTGGTAGAATGACTCACTACTCCCTCTAGTGGTCACATAAATCCCCTGGGCTGATGAATAAATTCTCTACAATCCAGTACATTGTTATCTTTGACTTCAGAACTCTTTATTCTGAACTCTCTGATGATACTTTTACTTTTATATTTGCTGTACAAATAATACATATTGCCCCTTTAAGTTTCCCAAATCTGTTCATCTAATATGAAAAGCTGATTCCACAACCCAGTGAATTCTAAACTACAGTGATTTTACAAGGTGGATATTTTGACTGAAAATATCCTCAGTTCTTCCTCTGTTCGTCTCTCCTGACAGCCAATGAGATCCTTCAACCAGAACAGCGCCATCCAATGCCCTCCTACCGTGATTACATCAACAACTCCTCTGTCAGAGCCTATCAGACCGCCTACTTCCCCAGCCGCTGTCCTCAGGACTCAGAGTCCCCTGCTGGACAGGTAACGCAGCAAGATCTGCACTGTAATGACATTAGCACAGTTTGGTCATGATGGAGGAAACAGTGGAATAAATTTAAGATTCTGTTTGTTTTTCTGTTGTATCCTCCTAAGACCAAGAAAAGTAAAAGTTTTGGATTTTTTTTTTTTTTTTTTACGTAAAATAATGGCCCTGATTGGAAACAGTATAATGCAACAGTTTTTTTTTTTTTCAAATCCTTTTGTTTTATGGAATGTCCATTGCAATGGACAGAGGATTTTTTTTCCTACAGAGGACAAAAATGCATTGCTGGGTCTCAGGACGATATTTGGCAAGGCAAGGCAGATTTTTTTGTATAGCACAATTCATACACAGGGCAGTTCACAGTGCTTTACAAAAATGGAAAAGAGACGGATTAAAAACACACAATTATAATTAAAACATAACCAATAAAACATGAATAATAATCAATTAAAACAAAGTAAAAGAGAAGAGTGCAGATAGAACCCTTTCAGTTATTATATGCACAGTTGAACAGAGCTGTTTTCAGCCTGGACTTAAACATTGTCACAGTAGAGGCCTGTCTCATGTCATCAGGAAGACTGTTTGGTAGGAAGTGATTGTTTCGAGCTGCAAAGTACTTCGCATACATAAAGAAAACATCGCCTTTGCATTGTGCTTATGTCTATTATTGAACTCCTGATCAGGTGGTTGAGGTTAACCTGGGGGCAGGAGGGGACCGGTTGGGCGGAGCCTGTGATCATTACCATGATGATGACCTCTACATGAGGGACAGCTATGGCACCTTCTGTGACGGGCCGCTGAAAGCCAAAACCTCTTACAGGTACGAGCATGAACATGAACAGTGATGAAGTGTCTTTGAGCAAAACAGCCAACTATTCTTTATTGTTTGTTCAGGCTGAGCATTCGTGCTTTCACCAGACTGTTTGATGAAAATCACAAAGAGTTTCCTCAGCCACTGTTCACCGACACCTACCTGTCCACGCCGCTCAGGACGCATGCTGGTGAGTAACACAAAGTCAACACACACAAACACACAAATCCACTGGCTCAACCCCTGTCTTCCTGTGTTGTTGTGTGACAGAGCCTCTGGGTGGAGTTGTGGAGGGTTTGAGTGCTGGGATGTTCCTGATTGGGCTGATGGTGGCCGTCATCTCCCTGATGGTCTACAGACAGAGGCTACGCAAAGTGTAAGTACACAAAAACACAGAGTCCTACACCATACTTCAGGTACCAAAGGCCAAAGGATTTTCCAGATTAAAACCTTTAATACTAAGAGTTCCATTAGACTGGAAACAGGGTGATGTTCTGTTTTCACTGAGAGGTTGACAAGAAACCAGATGACATACACATATACAAGAATTTTAATTATTAATTATTCTCACAGTTGTTTTCTTACCTTACATACTCTAAGAAAAGCCATCATTTGTGTGGGCTTATGGACCACCATTCAGTAAGTGACAAAAGTAATGAGCTAATGTTCATGTTTCCACTGAACCTGTGACGGTTGTGGTTGCATTTAATTTCTTATGATAATGAATTAATTAGTCCTTTATCTTGATATAGCAAAGGTTTACTTTCTCATGGTAACAGGTTCACTTATATCAGTATTTCAAGAAATCAATAGTAATGAAAGGACTTCAATTGAAAAGCTTTGTAAAAACATAATTATCTGACACAATGAATAGACTAACGGCAAATAAGAAAAAGTTTGCACAGTAAATGTGACTTGTCTTTGTAGACAAGTAGACAATTTGTAGACAATCTGAATACAACATATTTCATATTTTTTCTGGTCAGCCTCATTGAATGCTGTGAGCTCTGGACCTTTTCTTATTTGGAACTGTCGTAAACAACCCCATTAACAAACAGGCTTCATCATAAAAATGCCAATGCAATGCACATAAACTACTAAATAAAGCGATTAGATAACTGATATTTTTAACTCCAGTGTGAACTATTGTGTCTGTTTTCTCTGCGGTCATTAAGCACTAGTTATAAAACCACTGTTGTTCAAGGTTATAAGTTAATTAGTCCATTAATAGACAGTTTCTTACATCCAGAATGCTCAAAAGATGAACTGCAATGCATTGTTTTTCTGCAGATACAGTACTGTTTGTGTTTTTGTGTGCAGGGCTGTGCAGGAGAACCCGGTGGTGAGGATGAGTATGTGGAAGGAGGTGCCAGCTTCAGGGATATATATGGGTGTCAGGAGGTGAGTGCGAGTGTGATTACTGGTGGTCGATCCATAATTATTTTTCCTCAGTATAGGAGTTGGAGACAGACAGAGAGGGATTAGTTTCCAATACCGCCTACGTCCAATATGTGAGTGCGTAGAGTATTAGTTTTCAATAAACTGTGCTCTGTCTCTCTCTCAGATTACCTCATCATTCAGTCACCGTCCACAGCGTCAGATAATTACTATGCAGATGTTTCTGTCTATTTACCACAGCTCATTAGTCTGAGTGCAATCAAAGCCGCCTGGTGTGTGTCACGAGTGGCTCTAATAGACAAAGAATAAAGAGGCTCCTGAACGTTTGATTTAAAGCCGACGTCATCAAGGTGGATTTACTGAATGATACTAGATTGTCACAGATATTTCATTATGGTCATACAAGTCTGCTGATTAATTCTGAAATATACCAGGAATAGGCACAATATGATTTTGAGGCAGTTTGTTATGTTTACAATCTAAACCAACACTTATCTACTTCAAACTGATAGCTATTTTTAATCAATAAACAGTTTGAGAATATCAAAAACAAATGGATAATGTATGTAGTGAAGGTTAATAGCAGATCTGCACACAGCAACATAAGAGTGTAAATGAACTGATTTAAAACTATTTATTTATTTAAAGCTACTATAAGTAGCATTAAACATCAAAATAAATGAAAACAACTGGGCTTTAATTTTTATATATATATATATATATATATATATATATATTTTTTTTTTTTTTTTTTTTTTTTTTTCAGTCACAAATTCAGACAAACACATTTGTTCTTGTTTATAATGATGCTCCCACTGTGCCCCAGTGAGCGTATACTCTAAAAAGATTTCACTTATTGCCAGTGTAATAATTACATAAATATTTATACATGTGTCTTACCTTCTGTTTCAGTAACCGTCGGGTCACAAGGTAAAGCTCTTCTCATTCTGCTCCAGAATCAGTAGTGTAATAACGTCAGTAACGTTGATGTTTTGTAAACCTGAAACCTGTCTGTGTGTTCAGTCCTATCAAAGCCTGCCACTTTGAGTCTCACCTGAACAAGCTACAGGCCGACTCCAACTACCTGCTGTCAGAGGAGTTTGAGGTAAAACACACAAAATGCATTAAAAGTATAAGTTAATGAAGCGACTAAACTGGACTCATTCAGATGTTTGCACGTGTGTTTGTTCAGGACCTGAAGGACGTGGGCCGTAACCAGACGATGGACCTCGCCCGACTGCCGGAGAACAGAGGGAAGAACCGCTACAACAACATCCTGCCATGTAAATACTGTCCCATGTGTGTCTGTGGAGGAATAGAGGCTTTAATTCACCAGCTCAGACAATTTGACACATGAAGAGCTTTAAAAACCTTCAAAAACTGCAACAGTGGGTGAACTAAAACAGAAAACATAGCCCTAGGAGTGTGCGTTATTTGTTTTTTTTATGCATTTTTTATTACTTTTTTCCAAACATATCACTTCATCACACATCAAATACCAAAATTAGAGCATTGGTAAATTACCCACCTGTAACCAGAAGGGGTCTTCATATTGATATAGTGGCTTTTTATCCCACTCTCATCAAGTTTGAGCATCCATGTATATAATATATACATACTCCATAAATATCTACACAGAGGTATCTAACCATAATATACACACATACAAACATAAGGTGTGTGATCATTGTCTTCTCAGTGTGAATCCTCTTGGCCTTTAGTTTTTAAATTCTAAAGATTCCAGGTATTTTCTTCATTTCAAAAGGTATTTGGTAAAAGGTATCTTGTCCTGCATCCTATATGACATTCTTTCATATGCCGCTACTTTTCCCACTTCTGCCATCCACTCAAGTGTGCATTATTTTTAAGTGTAACCAGTAGTATTGGACTTTAAATAAAAGTCATTAAACATCAGTCATGTGTAACTCCAGCCAATTTTCAATACCAACATTAAAACAATTCTGTAAGACACTGTATAATTAACTGTCAAGAGGAGCAGTATGCGCACACACACACTCATAGTAAAGTGAATTAAATTTGGGCTGTCTGAGTCACAGCTTCACATCACATTTAACAACAAAAGCCTGTGAAAAGTTGTTAAATGTGACTAAAGTTGGAAGTCATTTAAAACATAAAAAACCCTGTGTCAGGGTATTTACTGGAGTGGAAACGGAAGTTTGGATGAAAAGAACCAGTTAATTAAAGGGTGAAAAGACTGTTATCTGGTCTGACTTTATTTTGTTCAACTGAATTTAGCTGTTTAATAATTAGTGAGAAGAAAAATAACTGTTTATCAATGATTATTTTAGCTCCTAAAATACTTGAATTTTATACTTTTTTGTAAAGTGAGTGAGTTTTATACAATAAAATGGAAGTTTTAAGGTCAGAGGTTCAGAGCTCACGTCTAAAATTTGTCAGAGTTCCATTTAAGCTCAAATTTGTAGTTGAAAACTGGAAATATTTAATACAGAGAATCATTTGAGGATTACTTATGTAACTGTCATCTAAATGTTTTTCTGTTTGGGATTGGGTTTCATTATTAAAGAAACTGGGCTTAAACAAGGCTGCAGCAGTAATCTTTTAGTATTTTACAATTAATTATCAAGAAAAATATCTAAATGATCAAGATCTGCTCATACTAATGGATGTTTTTATCCAAATTGCAAAGTACAATGATTGCAGTGTGTTGCTTTACTATCAGATATAACAAAGATGAGCAGTAAATCTTCATATTGTAGAAGCTGCAACTTGTAAATTTTGCAACTGTGCCTAAAATAATGACTATATGAAGAGTGACTGTCAAAAAGCACTGTAGTTTTATTTGATGTGAGTCATTACAGCTATAGGTGAAAACAGTTTTGTTTTTTTCCAGATGATTCCACCAGAGTGAAACTGTCATATTTAGAAGACGACCCCTGCTCCGACTACATTAACGCCAGCTACATACCTGTATGTACAATATGCACGCACATATACACACACACACACACACACACACACACACACACTAACAGTAATACTCCTCTTCTGCAGGGTAACAACTATCGTAGGGAGTACATCGCCACCCAGGGCCCACTGCCTGGCACAAAGGACGACTTCTGGAGGATGGTGTGGGAACATGGCGTTTACAACATTGTCATGGTGACACAGTGTGTAGAGAAGGGACGGGTGAGTCAGTGGTTTATTTTATTCATTTATTTATTTATTCAGTTAATGTTTGTGCTGACTTTTTAGTGTTTGTGCAAAGGTGTTAAGAAGGTGATGTCAGCATAGTGAATTAAGTGTCTCACTTCTTTACAGTGCTCAGCATCTTTAGTCTTATTGATTTTGATAAACACAACCTTTAATTATTTCACTTAAATTTGAGTTCTAATGGATGGATCACCATAAATCTGATGAAAAAGATAGTATTAAGCATGGAAAATTACAACTTTATAAAATAAATCTGTGGGCTACCTCTCATAAGGTGCCTTACCTCGCACATTTTGAAATTTTGCACCTCAAAATGTTCATGGGGAAAAAATATATATAAATAAAATATTGCAAACAATTGTTCTGCTGACTGTTTGTTGTCTTTTCTCAGATATTCCAGTAAAGTGTAAAAACATGTCTGGTACAGCTGGTTGGAAGCCAAACTATTTTTTCATCCACAAAAAGACATCACAACTGTTTTAGATGGAAAATGATAACAGACAGTTGTTGTTCTTCTACTGTGTTTAGTAGAGTTACCTGCTGATGATACAAGATAGAACTCAGATGATTCACAATAAGCCATTTTATGGAAATGCACATGATTAGCATTTTTGTGACTTCAAAAGTTGACTTCACGTTACTTAAAATGTTATGGAAATACAGCTATAGACTAAAAATACACTCAATTATTTAGGTTTTTTAAAGATTTATTTTGGAGGGATTTTGAGTAAATAGAGAGGGACTGGAAATGACTGTGTGATAAGACCTTGGCCTTTGTGAGATGAACCACTGGGATGCCCCTAGAACACATTTTTACAAGTATATTAAAAAGGATTGTACAGTTACAGGATACTGTAAACAGTCAGCCAACAGAAGCTGTTAAAGGTAAATTGTCTTTATTTCTGGAGACCAACAATCCAAAACCAAAATATTGAGTTTAGTTCAGAGCAACTAATCATAACAAGTGAAAAGATGCAACCAAGTGTTTAACCCTTCGGCTCTTTAACCTAATTATTTCAGCTCTAAAATAGATTCAAAACATGAGTGAGTCAAGACTGCGTCAAATCATTCTTGCAATAAAAAAAAAAGAAACTTATATTGATATAAAAAACACTAAACAAAAGTGCATTGTGCACACTTAAGACTATTTAAAAATACCACCTTAAAAATGTCACTGTACAGAAACAGAAATAAAGAGAAGTTGAATTTGTCACATTTGAGCAGCAGAAAATGTCTGACATTTATGCTAGAGTAAACATTTTGATGAATATACAATAAAATGTCACAGATTGTTTCTTCTTTAGTTCCTCAGTAATATAAATGTGTGCATGTGCAGGTGAAGTGTGATCAGTACTGGCCTGCAGACCGAGAGCCTCTGTACTACGGAGACCTGGTCATTCAGATGGTGTCAGAGTCCGTCCTGCCGGAGTGGACCATCAGAGAGTTCAGGGTGACCTCGGTACCTTTTCCTTGTCTTTTATCTCCTCTGATCAGAGTAAGTGCCCCTGTAAATCTGTGACAGATTCAGTTTAGTAAATGGGTGGTGTGTGTCCTGACAGGAGAGCAGCTGCAGTTACCCTCGGGTGCTGCGTCATTTTCATTACACCGTTTGGCCCGATCATGGAGTCCCAGAGAGCACCCAGTCCCTGATCCAGTTTGTCAGGACAGTACGGGATTACGTGGACAGATCACCGAGTACCGGTGCCACTGTCGTGCACTGCAGGTAGGACAACACATGAGTACAAATTCACTGTATTCCATTTTACACTTTGAACATACAGGATATAAATATTTGACCATATTTATTAGATACAGACACAGACAACCATTTGAACATACAGATGAATATTACAGAATATTCATTGTATTCGCAATTAAAATGGTCTGAATTTGACCTTCCTTCTGCAGATCGCAAAAGATTAAAGCTAGATTATATGACCTGATGTCTTTTCACAGCACTGTGGAAAAGAAAAGCTACTGTTCCATCACACAAAAAATAGAGCATTAGAGTCCCATTAAAGCCCTTACCTGTCTGAAAAAACTAGGCAGAGTTTTTACAGCCTGAAAACAAAGTCAACAATAGACACAGATCTTTAATTTCCTGTCAGACCAGTTGATTTATAATATGCTCAAAGGTAATTATGGGATTTTTGTCTAATGATGCCAAAAAACTATTTAGCACAGCAGCTTTAATTGATTATGAGACTATTCATTAGTTGTAGCTCTTATGGGTGTGTTCAGTATGGAACACTGCTGGACAGGAGATATATTTTCTCCTTTTGAGGACTTGTACTTAATGTTGCATATGCTTTATTTAGGAAATTAATTATTTTATTTCAGACACCTTTTGGAGGTTTTAGTCTTACATGTTTAAGAGCTTGGTAAAAAGAACTGTTATAATCATCAATAAATAATGCAACACATTTTCACTGACTCATTGATCAAAGGTGAATCCTGTTATAAATCAACCGAAAAATGACCATAAAAGTAAACAAACTCCAAAAATGAAGTGATATATTGACAATCATAGACTTTGCTGATGGACTGTACTGTTGACTCGTATTAGATTACGCTGCACTGGCGCAGGATCTGTTGTCATTAGATATTCAAATTAATAGTTGACTCTGTGTGTTTAGTGCTGGTGTCGGCCGTACCGGGACATTCATTGCCTTGGATCGGGTTCTGCAGCAGTTGGATTCTAAAGGAACCATCGACCTGTACGGCTGTGTGTTTGACCTCCGGCTACACCGCCAGCACATGGTCCAGACCGAGGTACACCGTCCATTTGTGGTTTTAAACACAGATAGTGTCCACAATGAATGCTGGCCATTAAGTAGAACTGTTATTTTATTATTATTAAAATATCACAAGAAAAAAACAATGTCAGAGACAGATTTTTTTTTCATCTTGTGTCATAAAATGTATTTGAAAAATAGTGCAATTGGGTGAAATAAGACAAAAACTATCAAAAAGACACAAGATGAAAACATTTTGAGAGACAGTAACAGTAACAGCATGACGAACATGTAAAATATAACAAGACAAAAAAAGGCTAATGGGAAATTTCACCTCAAGTCATTAGATTTCAGAAAATGTTCCTAATGGACCATTTCCAATTTGCTTTACATTCATCTGCAAATTTTAGAGTCCAAATCTATTTCCAAAGCATCGATATCTGAAAAACTAATGAACTAAGAAGATATAAGGCTGACATGTTTGGCAGTGTTCACTAGGAGTAGTAAAAAAGAATAATTTCTGAAAGTACGAAGCAAATCAGAGGTTTTCAGGTGGGAGACTTATGGTGATTTCACATGGACTGACTTTCACTTTTACTGAATGTAGACGCTGAATCTGTACTTCTACTATTACACAAGTATCTTGAGTAAACAAAGTACAAGTACAGACACAGAAGCCACAAATAAGTCTAAAAAATCAGCAGAAGTTCCTGCATGAGGATGTTGAACACCATTGTGTGTGTGTTGTTTTGTGTTGCAGTGCCAGTACGCCTTCATGCACCAGTGTGTCAGAGACGTCCTGAGAGCCCGAAAGCATCGCAGTGAACAGGAGAACCCTCTGTACCCCATCTATGAAAACTTCAACCCCGAGTACTGCCGCGGTAAGAGCCGCCGACACATGATCATCAGTGAATGAAGCCAATAACTGATTATTTGTTGTACATATAGCTTTTGTACAGTTCAGTAGTTCTAGTAGTACTTTAGTAGCATATGCGTATTTCTTGTTTTATTCTGGAGCTTTTGCACATGCCTACATATTTCTTTCTAGTATTTTGTGTGGTATTTTTCTAGTCATTTTTGCACTAAGTGTTTTGCTGCTAAATAGAACAAAGCTGCTAAACTGGTTTTCATTGTTCTGGTGCCAGTGACAATAAAGAGCTATTCTATTCTATTCTATTCTATTCTATTCTATTCTATTCTATTCTATTCTAGTCTAGTCTAGTCTAGTCTAGTCTAGTCTAGTCTAATTGAAACATTATCGTTCCGTAGGCTTTGGTGGAACTATTGAAGAAATTTTAAAGCTTTAGGAAACATGTTACAGATTTATCATAAAAATATTGTTTAGCTGCAACCCTACAGACTCTATCTAACTGCAATAGAATAATAAACTTCATGGCACTGCTGACTTTAATCCCATGAATTGAAAACCTTACATAACACAGACACATTTTGTTGTTAATATTTGACTATTTGTTTCACAGATATTAAATGCTGTTTAATTTCCATATGACAATTTAGCTTAAAGATGTCTAAAAGCTAGAGCATTTCCATTTTAAAAGAAATTCTCTAATCATGACTAATTATATGTCAAATTGAATTTTTAATGGTGTTTATCAATGAGTTGTTTTTTTTTACAGTTTAATGAAAACTGCAAACTCATATAATTTATTTTAAGAAATACTGTTAGTAAATCATCCAGTCAAAGTATTTGAATATCACTAAAGAAATCTTAATTTTTAATTGAAATGTATACATATTACATCTTTATATAAAACTGTTCGTAACACAAAGGAACAGACTGAACGAAAAACGTAATTCTAAAACATCCTGGGGGTTTGGTTATGATTAGTAAATCCAATCATAACCAGACTTCACTAATTTCCATTATTATGGCCTGTTCTAGCTCTATGATGCTTGATGTAATAATAAATTCTTCACATTTACTTTAACTTTGAAACATTCTAATATTCTAATACATTTTAATGACACCTGACCTGACACATTTATATTAGAATCCAGCTGAATGTCAGTTAAACTTTATTCAGCTCATCTCTAACTGGTGTTCTCTTTCTGTCTCTAGATTTCATTTACAATGGACGCTGAACAGAAGAAAACATCAGCCCGACAAGAAAAGAGAAGAAACTCTGCTCTGTTTGCAGAAAATAAGGCACATATTAGAAAGAACTGGCAGAGGCAAATATGTAATTCATATGGGATCAATGGTAAATTAATATAATACTTTGATCTGGTAATAATTTCACCATTGAAACAGATTTCTCTTAAGTCTTTCAGTCAGATTTTACATCACATTACTGGTGTTTGAGTTATTTCTAGACAGCAAAAGTACATTAAATATCAGTCAGCATCTGGGAGTAACCACATGAATAGTTAAAGTCCTATTTAGCATTTATCAGCAGACAAGTGTTTATTTGTTCATATATACTTTATCAAACTATAGCTGAAATAATATAAACTATACCTTAATAGGAGAAAAGAATAACAAATACTGTACATTGATGAATATTTGGCATCCTTGTATCAACCATGTTATAGCATATTATGAACCTTTTCTAATGTTAATTACTGCTTATTAATGCTAAAAAGGGGATTTAAGAGACGTACCACTGATTAATGAGAAGCTTTTAATGAGAATAAGTGCAGTCAGTTTAATATTCTTATTTACGATTGGCCAACGTGTCTAAATATTAACATTTCAGCAGTTAGTAATGGCATCATGGGATATCATAGTCCAAAGGAAACAATAAAAATCTGAAAATCTGTTCTCACCACTGCTTAGATAAGGGTGATATTATTTTTGAATCAATGTGAAAGAAGTATTCTGATTTGTCTGTTCTTTAATTTATGGGATTTGCCAAAAACTGATGTTACTGTTTGTTTTTCCAATTTTACTTTAGTTCTCATATCGACACACATGTCCCAAATATCTGAATCCTATTAACAGTGCTTTTTATAGTCAATTGTTGAAGGGAAACACGGGTTGACTTCAGGTCTTTGGTGATTATTTGAGACATTTGTACTCGAGTCTGACAATAATGAGCATAAAAACAAAACATAATGTAACCAGACTGATCACAGGGAAGGAAAGAGTCAGTTATTTTTTATACCCTCTACTCTCACTCTCAACATATAAGCTGTTTATTTAAAAACCTACACATATTGCTGTATGTAAATATTGATGTAATACTCCTTTTTTAAAATATAATAAATAATATAATGTCAGTTTTTCAGTTTTCATCCTGTGTAATAAGACTCTTGAATGGCTACAAACGGTCATATCCAGCTGTAGTCTGTTTATTTCTAATGTTTTCAACATAAACTGCAAAAGCTGTTTATTGTGTTGTTTATGTTATCAAACATATAAGTCTGAATACAAGCCAACAAACTCACCTTTTCTGTTTTTTACTGGTTGATGGACTAAAATTTTAAAGCTTGTTGTATGTGTCTTTGCCACAGAAAAGTTTTTGGTATCTGTCTGACTGTACTGCTGAAAGGTCGGAGAGATTTTTTTTTAAATGAAAAGAATATAAATGCGATTGTATTTCCTCACAGATCATTGTAATCTGGATAGAAAGTGCCAATTAAAAATAGCTGCCAAATTGTAGCTGGGTCTGTTTTTTTTCCTCCATAAAAATACAAATCCGCAAAGTTAAATGAAAGACACACACAGTGAACAAACCAGACTGAAAAAAAAAACAACTCAGAAACTTTTCCCTCTCTTTCCTGTGTGCATCAGTGGAGCCAATTCTCAAACTTCTGATATCCATATTGATCTAGGGCACAGTGAGGCCGGAGCAGAACTGGGTAACCCAGATACAACAGACATCAGGGGCTTAACAGGAAAGCGAGGAGCCCCTGAATCCCCCAGGATAAAACATCCAGCTCATCCCCTTCTGTCTTGGCAAAGATTTATACAGCAGCAGAGTTAGACATCATCTGACCCCTCGAGATCCAACAACAGTCAGACCAGTTCAGGAAACCACAGGGACACAGACCTTTGTTAACAAGACGGACTCGCTGGGTTGTCTCACACAGCCAGATCTGCCTCCACACTTCGTTAGCACTGTGTCAACACTGGAGATAAGTCTGCCACCCTCTGCTATCACTCTGGAGTAGAGCTAAAAACTGTCTAGGATCTTTGACTGGTTCCTTTTAACAAATCACACTTAATCTAAGGCGATGCTGAGTGCAGGACACATTGACAACACCTTTGAAAAACACTGGGGCGAAGTTGTTTTGGTGAACATGAAGCAGCATGCTATGGTATTAAAATGACCCAAAACCCTACAAAAGACAACATCTCGTCCAAAAACATGTGCCTTTGTCAAAACTTGTCATCTTTAGTGTGTATTTGCAGCTTGGAATTTGTTGTTTTTTCATGTGGTGAGGAGGACTCAAAACAGACACAGATAACGGAAGGACAGAGGATGAGAAGGACAGAAACAGTCGACTTTAGTCTGGAACATTCTGTGAGTCAGTCTATCAGGGTTTGGTTTAAGTACAGTTGTTGGTTGTCAGCAATTCAGTGAATGGCCATCTATTTGATGCCTCTTCCATTTTTAATCCTAGATTGTTAAATGTCATGTTATTTATTTATTTATTTTTTTAACATCTAAATGACAGCCAATTTAGGCTGTGAACTAAACAAGACATTTGTGGATACCATTCTAGGCTAATCAGTAAATCACAGCAATAATGAGCAGATTAACCAACAATGAAAATAATCACAGTCATGGTCTTTACAGGGGATAGATTAGGAATCTTTATTTTTAAAGTTTCTAAATGTTTGTTTTACAGATACAGTAATGTTATACTAATAAGACTCGTATTTAACTGTAGAAATTTGTTTTTACTTTGACAAACTATTTTTATTTTTTAAATTATTGTAAAAAAAAAAAATCTAAATTACACTGACTATGACTCCATGTATAAGAGCAGTAAAAGGTGCAGGGCGGATACATTTTATAGACACAGTATAATGTCTTTTAATTTGAAGACCACCAGAACATGGAAGCCTCTGAAAACCTAAAGAAAACCATTCTGTGTTTGAAGCTGACTGAAGTCTCAATATATTTCTTTCCATATCTTTCATAGTAATAATACTATGACATATAAAATATCACACTACACTTGTGATAGAATTAAACAATAAATCAATGACATGACATTAATTTTCTCAATTTAAACTTTGCTATGAGGAGCCAAATCAGCAAGGGAAAGGTATTTTGTGATTATTGTGGATGATTTTGCAAGGAAAATACAGTGATTACTGAACACTTTCAAATGTGTTTTTTCCAATTCAACCACAGACAATGAAAAAGGTTAAAAAAAACAAAAACTGTGCCTGTTTTCCGCAGTGCACCTCTTATCTTAGTGTCTCATTGTGTTTTCAGTTTAACTGTCTTCAAGTCAGTCACATCAACACCTATGATAAATAAGTCTCCTTTAGAGCATATTGCCCATAATTTATGTGTTCCTGTGTCCTTTTCTGTCTCTGTTCTATCCTTCATCTCATCCTTGTTGAAAGGTTAATTAATATGAGAATGTTGGTTTCCTTTTTTTTTTTTTTTTTTTTAAACCTCGAGACACTGCATTTAAAACAAAATAAATATAACAAAGCAAATCAAGCCTGTGTGAGTCTTAGTGATAAAGGTGCTTTGGGATAAGAGGTCCACCGCATTTCAAGGTGAGACAGGGTCAATATGTGTGCACAAGGGTCATTGAATATTCATCCCATACAAAGACTGAGTGTGTCTGTTTCCTCTTGTCCATGGGTTTGCCCAGCTCTCTAGATTGTGAAGGGATTTCATTCTGTTTTTAAAATGAAGAGTAGAGGACAGATGAAAGTGGGGACACAAGACAACCAAACCCTTGTCATTCACATATCCACATATATCCTCTAACAATTTTAATTTGCTTTTCATTATCTTTTCTCATGTTACCCTGAACACTGAAGGTTAACAGGGTATTGTTTTCATCTGTGTCCATCTGAGTGTTTGTGACCATGATAACAGCATGAATCATAATGAAACTCTCTAGGCTTAAGAATGAACTTTCTTTACCTTTTTGTGCCATTTCCTGAGAAATAGATTACAGAGCCCATATGTAGTATTTATAGATGGAAATTTTAAAAAATGAAGAAGAAAAAAAACACTTGTAAAATAGTGTTAAGTATGAAAATTTTTACGTTATGTTAAAGATGTCAATGGATTATAGAGATATGAACTAACATGGTTGACACGATGGTGCAGTGGTTAGCACTTGTGCCTCACAGCAAGAAGGTCCTGGGTTCCATTCCAACACCAGTCGACGGGGGGTGGGACCTTTCTGTGCGGAGTTTGCATGTTCTCCCCGTGTCTGCATGGGTTCTCTTTGGGTACTCCGGCTTCCTCCCACCATCCAAAGACATGCACTAGGTTAATTGGTTAATCTAAATTGCCCATAGGTGTGAATGTGAGAGTGATTGTTTGTCTCTATATGTCAGTCCTGTGATGAACTGGCGACATGTCCAGGGTGAACCCCGCCTTCACCCATAAGTAGCTGGGATAGGCTCCAAGCGACCCCTGTGACCCTAGTGAGGATAAAGCGGGTTCAGATAATGAATGAATGAATGAATGAACTGACATTATTCACAACCACAGGCCCATGTGTCACTGTGAATGTATGTGACCACTAGAAGGAGTAGTGAGTCACTCTAACATGGCTTTGAAATTGAAGATGGCAACTGGTAAGAAACAATTTTCAGGGTCAAAGAAAGTGATGAAGTGGTACAGAATATAAACATTATTGTTTTCACCACTGGATACAACTCAAAAGTAAAAGAAAGAGGTTTGGTCTGAAATAGCAGTGCTTTTCTACAGTACTGAGTTTTACTGTAGTCTACGGTGGCCCTGAAGGCCAAACCACAGTGACAAATTGGAAAGCACACAAATCACATGAAGGTATAAATTTACTATTTTATAATCTGTGCTAAATTGCCTGTTTGTTGTTCAGACTAAATGGTGACAGTTCTGACCATGTTTGGATGATTCAAAACAGATCTTTGCTACAACTATTGACACAAACTGTGCAGAAAACAACAGCAGTTTGCAGCAGTGAAGCTAAAGAAGCTATAATGTATACTATTGACTTACACAGTTCATGAAGATTATAAGTCAGAGGTGTTATTTTGACTGTGGTCTGAGTTTTGCATTGGAGGAAAAAAAACGGATGATACCATGATACTGATGTGAGTAAATAAGTGTCTGTGAGTGACCCAGTCTGTGAAGACGTAGCATTCATGTGTCCATGGCTTTGGTAGCTGTGTTCTGGTGATGGTTGTGAGTACCACATGTAGTACAACTCCCTTAAAGCTCACTGCAGAATTGCTACCTAGTGATTAGGAGAATCTAGAGTTAGGTTTCACCGATCATGCGTCAAGGTCAGACTCACATTTTAATTTTATGTTGTGCCAAAACTCTCACTTGGAAGTTGTGTGTTTATCTTCATGTGTCCTTGTTCTAACTGCTGGGTGTTTTAGCAGCTTGTGGTATTTCATTTTGACGTTAATATTATTCAGCATCTTGTTGACCATGCTGTTATCATTTTTGATACCAGGGAGATAATTTATTCTTGTCTACAGACACTGTAACACTCACCAGTCACATTTCTTTTTCATTTCTACTCGAAACAATGGTGATAGTCAGGATTCAGGTCATTGATTTGATTGATCAGTTGTTAGTTTGATGAACATTAATGTGTCTGTGTGTGACCAGCACACCTCATGAACACCTCGTATTTATGACACTTGATAGATACATTGACCAGGTGAATATGTACAATTAATTACATTTTGGTGTATCTATCTTCATAAAGGAAGTTTTTCTTTGCCACTGTTGCCAAGTGTTTGCTCTTGCAGAATCCTGTTTGGAGTCTGTGAATGGGCTTAAGAGTCTAGTTTAGATCAGCTTGAAATGTAAAGTGTCATGTGATAACTTCTGTTATGATGTGGTGCTATATAAATAAAACTTGATTTTGATTTGATTACAAACTGTGTGTTGAGTTTTCTGTGATGTGCATCCCTCGTAGATCACTGCACGTGTTTTTCATTGCTACTGTTTTTGTA
The DNA here is from genome assembly GCF_902148855.1 of Sphaeramia orbicularis. Taxonomy (NCBI): domain Eukaryota; kingdom Metazoa; phylum Chordata; class Actinopteri; order Kurtiformes; family Apogonidae; genus Sphaeramia; species Sphaeramia orbicularis. The sequence continues at coordinate 45,658,493 of NC_043968.1, read as the reverse complement.
CACTTTCCTTGTCTTAAGTTGTTTTTTTTTTCTCTCTTCTCCTTTTACCCTTTCCTTATGTATTCAGGAAACTGTTTTCATTTTAATATTACATTAATACGTGTTACAAATTTACTGGCATTTTTTTCTCCATTATTCTCTTTTGCCCAGTTTATCCTTGACCTCTTTTGTGCTGTCTGGTTTTGGTATGTTTGTAACGTACTTCTAAAATGTTAATGTTATTCTAAAACCTGCCTCAAAATATACATTATAATACACAAAGTTTGCTCTTGATCATGATTAGCTCTTCAGGGAGTCATCAACAGGATTCTGGAAGAATGTTTCATTATTTGACCACTCGAGGCAAAAGTGAAATCAATTTTTTTGGTTGGTTTATTGGACCAAACTGTCAACCAGTATTCCCATTTTTATGAAAGGGGTAAGACTGTCAGTAGTGACGAATTCAGAGGTACTTTTCCTTCAGTTATCTACTTCGTACAAATGAACCAATCCCACTGGTCACAAAACAGCACCAGGACATGGTGCTACCACTGGCATACTTCAGATTTTTGGAGGGTTCTGTACATCACTTCATTCCACTGATCATATCTCACTTTACTGGTCAGTCAACAGGCTCTCTCAAACAACACCTTTATGAGAGACGGTATTAGTTGCATTCAGTCACGATCGCTAATAGGAGCCAAGTTTAATGAGAACTTTAAGCACAACTCAGTTCATAATATACAATATGTGGGGTTTTATCATTTTGACCCTGTGTTGATTTCAGAAAAGTATGTTGTAAAAGCATTTGTTCTTAGAAATTCTAATGTCAAAGAAATAATTTGAAGCTGTGATATGTCCATCTCACATGTAGACGGTTCTGTGTTTGATTCCCATTTGGATTGAGGTGTTGAGTTTACTGGTTCCCTCCACTTTCCCTCACAATAAAAACAGGTATAAGTTAATTCTCCCATCAGTGCCCTCGACCAAAGTACTGCTCTTCAAACACTTTCAATGACAGGTAAGTGCTTATAATACTAATAATCAGTGACGTGCAGTGGGGTTCATGGCTGGGGAGGCACTGACTCTTTCAGAGCCAGATCTACAAATATATGGTGGCCTGAGAACAGTGGCGGCTGCTCGTCTTTCAGACAGGGGAAGCTCATTGTCAGTTTACTTAAAAAAAAAAAAAAAAAAATTGTCAAGTTATTTAAACATACATTCGGCCCTCCGTTCCTTTTTAAGAAAATGCTCAGTGACCTTATCGTACCAAGTAGGCGTCTTTTCCAGGGACTGGACCAGTGTCCTCTCTGCTTAGATTGCCTTGGCCCATTGTGTTGTGGGTGTAAGACTTCAGCCTTTTTAAACAAGAGATGCTCCTTTCACTCCGACCTAGCCGACAGTAGGATTGATTTAACTATCTACAAAACGATGTTAACCTCGAACAAGAAATGATTAAATTATGTAACTGAAACACGAAAATGCTGAAATTATGTCAAATTGAAGCAAGGAAGTACAATGAGTGTTTTATTTACAGTGCAAGAAATGAACGAGTAATTTCGTAGTAGTTTCTCTGATTTCACAGCAGAATGTGCGACGGTATTAAACTGAACTGTGTCAGTGAGGGAGCAGATCTGAAAACAGCTGTCAATCAAATGGGATTCAGCCTTTCGACTGATCCTCCAATCAGCACGTGGGATTCTGGCGTCCAGCCCAGCCGAGCTCCGCCCACAGCTCCATTCACCCCCAGAGACGCCCGGCGTCCGGGGGCGGGACAACATCGTGGCATTTATCCAATTACTGTCCAGTTCTGAGGCAATGAAAACAACTGTTCCACTCAGTCCCACTGAAGCCCAGAGACGCCCACAGTCTACGGACAAATGCACTGAGCAGAGATCGAGTGAAAAAACAGCGCAACGGGAATGTATGAGAAGTGAACAACATCGCGTCCATTGATTTGTGATAAAGCTGATTCTGAACGAACTCGTCTTTGAGATGAACGTGTTCTAACACATTTGTGGTCAATGAAATGTCAACACAACCGTACATATTTAACCATTTAATTTTCGTAATTTTAGGGGAAGCCGGGCTTCCCTTGCAGTCTATGAGAAATCGCCACTGCCTGAGAAACTGGAATAGAGAGAGTGAGCAAAAGGAATGGCCTGGGTATATGGGCTGTGCACCAAGTCAGCATAGGTAGACTGGCAGGAACTCAACAGGAAACCTTCAAAAAGAGCCATTTCAAACTAAAAATAAAAAAAAGTTTATGGTCTTACCTTTATTTGTACATGAAATGTAATCCTCCATTTTTGATGAGGTGAATTAAAGTGTATAAAAAAGAACGGAGAAGACTATAAGCGCATGAATCTGTGGACTCACTGGCGCCATCTATCATGAGGCAGGGGTACTGTTTGCCTCCCCTAGTGACTTTTTCACTGCGGTTTTCTGATTAATCTGCGAGCCTAAACACATTACAGAAATACATTCCATATATTATGCAGATTATGGAAGGATAGAGCATATAATCAGAGTGTTTGAAAGCATTTTAACTGAGATATACAGAGGGACAGCGACACAATATTTTCAGCAGAGTTCATGAGGGGAGGAGACAGTTCTGCGGGAGGCACAGCACAGCGCTGCATCCTCCTTGTATTTGAGCATGCGGAAATTCTGCTATTCTAATTGACAAAAAAATAAAAAATAAAAAATAATAATAATAATAATAATATTGAATTCGAACGGAAAATGAGTTTATAAGACATACCAACTGAAAACTATCAACATTTATTATATTTTATGGTTAAGTATTTTTTTCTTTTCAAGAATGACAAGGGAGGCTCTGCCTCCCCTGCCTCCTCTGACTGCACGTCACTGCTAATAATACTGTAGGCTTCATGCTTGTGTGATGTGATGTTTTTAAACTCAGAAACGTCATGATTTGATGTTTAAGAAGTAGAAAATGCAGTAGTAGCTGAACACAAAATGTGTTTTTATTTAAAGATCTCTATCAGGCACTATAGTTATCATTGTTAAAACACATTGAAGCGGCTACCTGGGTCACATGGTACAATACTGAGGTTCAGAGGAGCTAAAAAGAGTAAAGTACAAATGTATGATAACAAGTAAACAAAATATCTGCTCACTCAGACTAATAACTCTCACAATAATAATAATGACATCAAATAAAAAATAAAAAAAAAAAAAAACTTAAAGGTCCAGTGTGTAAGATTTGGGATTGAATTGGGACAAGGCAAAGTAATATTCATAGTTCTGACTGTAACATTTTTTAGTCATTGTGGAAGAGGGTGAGGAAGGTATTCAGTCGGTTGCAATCTTCAAATTCAGCACTAGATGTCACTGTATATCACACACTGAACCTTTAAGGAACAATGACATCAGACAATTGACTTTAATGGGAAATATTTGTAATACAACCAAAAATTTTAGATTATCTTGGAGGACAAATCAGAAAATAAATTCACATTTCAATAAGTTCAAAATCAACAACATGAATAAAATGCTCTTTTTTTGAGGTGACGAAGCAAAATACAGCATTTCATTGCTACTGCAATTCACAGCTTAGCATATGGCTTTAGATAGAAAATGTAACATTATTCATCTCTGACAGAAACACAACAACAGCTTGGTAAGTCTCATAAAAATACACAAAATCGCTACGGTGAGGCTACATCGGATGTTTTCTTTGGAGAGGACGGATGATTCAGGTAAAACACACAAAAGATACAAATGGCTTTTACAAGGATTACACAACTGGAACCTCATTAATACTGCAGCAAATTAAAATAAGCAAAAACAAGTGCTTTCTGTCACACAAGTTTATCCATTCTGTGTCTGATTTGTCATAAAATTACCGTTACAAGTTCCAAATGTACTATTTTCTTTATCATTAAAATAAACACCAAAGATAAGCTCTATTGGAAAAAAAAAAGATAAACATGATATATAGTGTTAAAATGTGGAAAAAAACACAGATGTAGGGCTTGCAGATTGTTTAATTTAGTCAGTGCAAGTCCTGATATAATGTTGTATTATTACTACAGAAATAACTTTGTTTAAATAGTTGATTCTGAGCAAACTTTAAATATTCTCTACATCAGATTTGTATATGCCAGTTGCTCTCTAATTCAGTTTTGTGTTGGGGTCTGTGTTAAGCTGGGTGCCAGTGTTTTGTTGAGACTGACTACATTTCTTAATTAATACTTTATTGTGTGTCAAACTATTGTGGTGGTAGACATTTAAAAGAGAGGCCTCGAAGAACTCAAGAGTCAATATTAGAAATATTAGGATATTAAGAAAAAAAGCTTAAAATTTTTCTATAGAAAAATAGTTTATTAAGGCTGTTATGATGGATGTGGGCAACTGGGCTGACTCCCAGCACTAATCAGACTCCAACATAACCTACATTTAAGCACACAAGCACACCCAAATCTTCTATACCTCAAAAATTAACTAGTAATATCAGTTGTTTCACAGATAAAGAGTTGCATGTCATCTGCATACAAGCTGACCATTGTAATTTATTTATTTATTTATTTTTTTACATAAAACTTAAGGTCGAATTGCCAAAAATTCTTATATATCAGTGCCAGAAAAACTTGGTATTAAAATTCTTTAAAGCTGTAGAAAATAAGGAAATATGAGGAATGATAAAAGAGGAAGAGGGAGAATAATAAAGAGAAACAAAGAACATAAATAATTACTGTTCAGTAAGTTTAAGGTTGGGGGCTCATACCTAAAATCTGTTTTGTTTTATGATTCCATCAGGTGATGACAGTGTTTTCATGAAGCTACATTAGTAATTTCCATTGCTTTCTCTCTACACTCAGTTATAAGACTCAGGATGAGCACTAATTTAGATATGAAATAAACATGTTGAACTGAGCAGATGCACCTTCTGTCAGATTGTGTTGAGGCATCTGTGCCTGTTCACGTATTTTCTTTGTTTTGTGTAAATTTAGCAGAGAAATACATTTTCCAAGAGTGAGTTTAAAGTAATATTTACTTTTTATTTTAATGCCCTTGTGTGATGCTCCTGAAGTCTATGCATACGTTTCCACATTCCTGTTGCCTCCCAGATAATCTATTATTGAAAGTACATTTTGTATTCTAATATGACCTTCTCTCAACATGCTAGTTAGCTGTACCACTGAAAGATGAGATATGTTTCTGGTGACATTGAAATTTTAAACATTACTTTAATTGGTTGGTTTCTTGTGTGATTGTGGGGAATATAACGTATTGTGATTTATGGCAAACCTCAAAACCTCCCCACTTTTTTTTTTATAAAACAAGATCTACTTATGAATTTAAAGTAGAAATCAAGTGGAAAAATGATGGTAGAGACAAAAAATGGTGACACTTGAAACACTGCACAGGACATATACAGCAAGGTGAAATAACTAAAGAATATTTTACATTCTTAGTTTGTTTTCAGTCAAATGTTGGGGTGGTGAAAAAACGTTTTCTTTTACTTCTGCTCAGGTCAATCTAAACACAAATCTGAAGACGAACAAATATAATCACACAGAACAGCCTTTTCCATGAGGAGGAAAGCCCAAAGTGCTACAGCAGCAAACATTTAACTTTATCACATAACATGATACAACAGCTGAACCTGAGGAGAAAATAACATATTTACAACAACAGTCAGTTCACACTGAACTGAGTGTGACGTCGCTCTCTCTTGTGCTCGTTACTAAGCAACACGTAGCTTCATGCCAGGTCATTTTTAGACCCAGGCATGTTGTAAAGGTGATGGTTGGAATTTAGAGGCAACACTTCCAAGATTAAAAACCAAACAGCATGAATCACGTCTGCTACTATTGTTAGAGCTTCTCCATGGTAATAAAGAAACTTAGTCTCAAACTTTAAGACAACTCCCCTGTTTCCAATGCAGTTTTACTTTGTTACCTTTTGCTTCTGTTTGATGTCAGCTAAAACTTACAACTTCATCCATGCAAACCTAAACTCTGTCTCTGTAGTACATAGTATGTTCTTTGGAGAGATGTGATACCTACATTGTGTAATGTTGTTGAGCAAATTAATTATATGTTTGTTTTTAATGGCTCTGTGAAGCCTGATACAGGTTGACTGGAGAGTTCTGGGTTAGAATTAGTAAAAGATCGTGATTTCTGAGAATATTGATAAACATATTGTATTTCACTTTTCCTATATTAGATGTCCAGCATTTAAGGATTTAAGGTTGAATATTTTTGTATGCATGTTTTCATTAGTGTATAGTCACATGAAAACAAGAATTGCCTTCCAGTCTGTCATGTTACGTTGCCATGTTTCTACAGTATCTCTGAATCAACTTTTTTCCCCTTCATTTTCGGTATGTAGTATTCACCAGTCTTTCTGCTACCATAAGCTAGTATATGTTTGTGGAATTGTTAATGTATGCCTATATAAATGTCATCTGGAGGAGACAGGGTTGCATGTGTCTAACATACAGCCAACACTGCATTTAAATGACTTTACTGCCCATAATAGATAAGTAACATCTTGTGTAGCTCAATAAAACTTCACAATCAGTAACAACTGTGAGCGTGTGTCCAGAGCAGCCAATCAGATATGACACTTACAAGCAGTCACTAAAGAAAACCAAAGATTACCACCTGACTAGTATAGTTAAACAGTTATAGGTAAAGAGAACGTTATGCTCTACGGCAGAGGAAACTATAAATGCATTACAACAGAAAATCCCAAACACCTGTGCTACAACTAATTCTCAGCTGCAAACTGCACTACTGGACAAGCAGTCCTGCAATGCCAGAAGTATCTCCACACTTCAGCAGTGCGGTGCCAGGGCTGGAGATAGGTCTGGCACATCCTATATCACTCTGAAATAAGGTTAGAGTTCTCTGTGCTGTTTTGCCAATTCTTTAAACAAATCACACTAGTTGGTGGTTGGTGCTGAGCACAGGATGCAGCCACAGTGTCTTTGTTAAGTCCTTTTATGAGAGAGCCTGTTCTGGCGGAACGTGTACATGAGTGCATTTAGAGCACTGTGCTATTAAAACAAGACCCTACAAAAGAAAGCAGCACAGAGAAAACTGAGCTTTTGTCAAAAGTTGCCATTTTCAGCTTGTAAATGCAGTTATCGAGAGCAAAGAAATGCCAACTCTGCCACTGTGAGAAATATTCTGCCTTTTTCTGGCAGCGTAGTCTAGTGAGTCAGTCTACTGGACGCAAGTCGCAGAAAGCAAAGTGCACTATTTTCTGGTCTTATTGCTTGTCTAAACACAAACACCCAACAACAACACAAGAAGTGGCCCAGTGTCAGGCCAAAAGATGACAAACTGTGGAAATAACAGGACTGTTACAAAACATTGAGGGAAAATGGAAGAAATGTTTGCATCAAACTGAAAAGTCCAGAATGAGGGTAACCGTAAAGTTTTCACCCTAATGGTACATAATAAATATACAAAATAACAGCCTCATTTTTACTCCACTATTTAGCTTTACCTTAATTTCCTTTTAGTCACTTTGGTCTTTTTATACTATAATACATCAGTTTAGACAGGGCTGAAATCAAGCAGAAGCCAATCTACCTATGTAGCAGGAGTCATGAACCGTCAGCACCACAGGGATTTATAAAAGCACCCTATTTTATTCACATGGTCTAGATTTTGTCCTCATTACCACTGAAGGCGATGTGAAAGGCCTCTGGGTATCAGCAATGTGTTGTTTTTATCCTGGAGCTGTCAGACCCTCCAGTGTTTACTGAGATCCAACATGTCTGTTTAACTTTTTCTCACAAAGCTTCACCATCTTTGTATTCCCATCTTCATTAAATCCAAAGTGGTGAGGATTTGCTCTGTTTCATGATGCTGCTCCAAACCGAAATGCAGGTTTTATACATCAGGTTAGAGCTTAAGGATTGTCTTAGAGGTGGAGTGGTAAAGCGTACCATTTTGAGCGTTATCTTCTTACACACAGTGTATGATATATAGCCAAAGGAATATGTCTGACATTTCGATCTAATTTGTGTGAGTCTTATTTGCACAAAGGCAGTGGCCTGGCTGTATACACAAGACACAACAGGAGCCCTGGGCTGAAGCATATTGGAACAAAGAGGTTTCCATCTGGACGTTTCATCATAATAAAAGAAGCTGTAAGAGCTGCAGACAAAGAGTAGCTCTGATTGTGAATCAGCCAAGCCTGATCATGTACATTAGCGTTAGAGCTTCCTGATTCTCCGAGGCTGAATGGAAGTACATTTCTACAGAGAGATGTCAACATCTGGAGAAAAAGATTAATGTTGGCCTTATACTTTGCTGAAGTATAATTTTACTCTAAAATTGAATCCCAATGATGCACCGAAGGTTGCTGCTTTTTCCCACCACATAAAAAAAGAAATCAATATCTTCTTCTGCGTATTATCAAAGCAGAACCCCATCCAACTACTGATTTTACTGTATATATTCTACACCTTGTTACTTAAACATATAGTACAGTGGCTTTTTTCTTCACATTTACCACATACTGTATGTGCTCCCAGTTTTACCTCCAAAACCAATCGTCTTGCCTGTATTTTGTTCTTGCTGTTTCACCGTCACGGTTTAAAGAGCACTCACATTGTTAATGAGGAGCCTCCGAAGCAACAGGATCCACTAATGAACCCTCTGATGATTCAACACCATATTTGAATACATAAATAAATAATACACCTCCCTAAATTATTCACTTTTATCTCTGATGACTGATTACAAAATATCCATCCATACATATTTACATTTAACCGGCATTTTTCCCCCCTTTTTACAATCACGTTATTAGTGACTGATTCTCCTTTAAAATAAGTATTTAAGTCCAAGCTGAAGGTGCTAATACCTCCACTCTTGTGTCATTTGGTGGTAAATTAAGTGTTTTGTGAAATTGAGATGCTGAGAGTAACTGCTGCTCTAGATAATAATGTATCTTGCAATGTTAAGTAAACATAGAGACACTAGTATTTTTCATAGTATCCTGGATATGATTTAGACTTTCAGAAATTTCTTGGTTATTCTTTTTTTAGTGCTTTGGTAATTCAAGTTATGCAGTATTTGGTCAGTAAATAAAAAAAATTTAAGTAATTAAGTAACAATGGTCAACATGTGGAAATAAATCAGAAGGTCTGGTTGTAATAATAATAATAACTATAATAATAATAATAATAATAATAATAATAATAATAATAATAATAATAATAATAGTAGTAGTAGCTGTTATAATAATTTTGTTTTCCATTACTTATCGTTTGATTTAGAAGTTCAAAGCTGTAAAGTAAAGAACAGAAATCAAATTACATCACCCTCCCCTTCACACAAACACAAGCTGGTACTAGTTTTAACATATTCAACTCACCATCTATGGAAGTGTCACATCCTGACCCTGATCAAACCCAGTACAAGATAAAAAAACATGATTCTTATGTGGTTTGTGTATCACTTCTTTATTTAACTATCCAATTTAGTAAATTTAAAAGCAATATTTTTGTTTTACTGTTTATCTTCAGACACCAAAATACTTAAAATGGTGGCTGTGAAAATAAATGTGAAACAATTTAATTTAATTGTATTAATTTTGAGCTCAAAATGGGAAAACAAGCTCTCTTTATGCATGTAAACTGTAAAACAAACTGCTCTTTTTTTAGTGTTTATTTCCATTTCTTTAGAGTTTGATAATTAAATAAACAGATGACACACAAACCTCCTGTGCATATAATCATACTGAGTTTAGGAAGCGGCTACACCTAATCACGCTGCTAAACAGAAAGTGACACCGGAACCTCTGCACTCTGAATAGTAAAGATTGTGGCTACAGTAGACAGTGGTGAGCTACAGAAGGGAAACTTTAGAGAGAAAGTTTATAAAGACTTTCCCCGTAAAGACTTAAGAGCTACAGTAAAGACAGCAGTGGAGTCAGAGGACTGGACTCTGACTCACTTTTCCTGACATGTAATACAGTGTCCCATCAGTCACAGCACTGGCGTCAATTAGAATAACCTTTCTTTAAGCCAGTCAGCAGACTCAGAGAGTGTCTACTTATCCAGTGAGTTGTGTTAAAATCAGAGGAAAGCTGCTGATTTTCTCTACACTGTTTCTGCTCATAATACAGGCAGGAGGGGCACGTCTCCTCATCCTCATAGTCAACAGTGGTTTTGCCATTTCTGATCATATAAACCCGTGGGTGGCAGTGGGTTGTTGGTTTCAGACATCCTCAGCTGCCAGTTTGTCAGCATCCTCCCACTGTTGAGTATATCACCAACCAAAAAAACTGTGTCTTTTAATGTTCTCGGTCACGGCGTCGAACTGGTACCGCAAACAGTGGCAGGGTCCGTGTTGGTGACGACAGCTCCGGGTCAGAGTTCGTAGCCAGGGCTTCTCCAGACTTGTTGCTCCTTCGATCTGAGACCCCGCCCCCCAGGTCTTGGCACACCTCGTAGGAGCACTTCCTCTTCTGCAGGGCCTCAGCTCGGACAGCCAGAGAGCGAGCGCACACTGTCAGGAGCACAATGAGCGTGCCCAGAAGGAGAGACACCATTGGCCAGAGGACACAGTGAAGCAGGACACTGGTGTCATGGGAACGGCGCCACAACACATCATCTGGTCTGCAATCATATGAAGAAGCATAAAAAAACTGTAAAATACCTGGTGTTACATCGACCCTGCATGAACTATTAAATTAGCAGATACTCCTCTGAATAATGGCCTGTGTTTATCTGTTATGAGCTCCATTGTCTGATTACAACTTTCTCAGTTCTGTTTCAGTAGGTCCAGTTCCATTTGCCTTTGAAGGGTTTCAGATATCTTATTTTAAGCATTGGCAGTGGTATTGGTGATAACTGTTCTAAATCCCAGTGTTTGTTGAAGTGGTTTGTGTAGAAATGGTAGTCAGTGTGCTTTATCTGTGAGACAGATCACTGGAAGTCTGGAAGTAGCTGCTATTACATGCTTTTCTAATATCAGTTTGAGCTATATTTCTTCTTTTTTTTTAACTGTAAATATCTTCTATACACACAGTGATGCTTATTTGATAAAAACTCTGAAAAACACACTTTAAATTCTTGTACAGATTAATAGGTTGCAGCCTCTGCATATCTTGTAAATGGTGTCTTATAAATGAAGAAGAAAGGAAAAAACAAACACATTATTTGAGCCACAGTTAAATTCATATCATATGGGAGATGTATTGATACAGGTTTCCAAAGCAGCAATCATATTGTTGTGGCTAAAGTACTGAAATCAAATTTCAGTTTGTGCTGCACAATGCAAACATAACTTTAGCTGAGCAGTCACATGCAATCCAACTATAGGCTGTAAAGACTGAATTCACTAGATAAAAATTTTTGATGTGTGACATTTGGTCATATAAATAATACTGACTCAGCTGAAACTTGCATAGTTAAACTAATACTGATGCCACCAATTTGACATTTGTTTTGTGATCAGTTAGCTGATGCTGAATCCCAGCCTTAGCTTCCTAAACCAGTAAAGCATAAAACATTAAAAATGTGGTAGTTAATGGCAAGAGACGAATAATTTTTTTACTTTGTTTGAATCGTGCAATCAACTACAAATACGATGTTTGTCTTTGTATGTATTTTACAAGTTAAGTTCATGTTAAAGATAGTAAAGCAACATGTAGTTTAGTGTGCAGCTGCTTAGTGGACTGCATCATTTGTATTAGGTGATACACATCACCAATACCAAAATGACCATCAGCTTGGAACTTTTCATATTCGTTCTCCAAGAACCAGGTGAACTGGTGTTAAAACAGGTGAAATTCCCAACAAGTCTGATGATGTTGAAAAATGCAGATGGGTGCTTCTATGAAACTGGTCCCTAAAAACAGGACAGACAGGCTAAAAATTCCAACCAGATACAGACTAATGTTATGAAGCAAGTTTGGAAGCACTTTGGGTCTATTTTAAAAATAAATATTTACTGAGATAAAAGAGAATCTATTTTTAACCATTTAAAACACATTTTTGTATTATTTGCATATTATTTTTACATAAAAATCCACATGTAACCCGGTAAAAGGACACAAAAATTATGTGCTACTATTTTTTTTGACTATCTTTTTATTCTCTCACAGGTACATTTTGGGAATCAAACTAATTATGCAAGGCAGAATGTTTCACAAAAATGGCCGCTATTGCAAAATCCCTCGTGATTTATATGTGTTTAAATGGGCAGGTTCTGCATGTAACACCAGTGGACACGATGGGTTACACACAAAACCTGGAATGAGACTGAGATTCATGAAAAACCCACATCTGGATTAGAAAAACCAATAGGATCATCAAATTTAACACAGTGTCTTTATTTGTAGTGCTGTAAAAGACCATTTACAGCTATGTTTTCAAGATCAAATGCACTGGCACCTAGGTAGCTTTTCATGTCCCAGTTTTGGTCCTATTTTTTGGCCCCAATATTTCATTAAAAATTCATTAATTTTGGGATGGCTCAGAGCAAGAGTATATATTTTTTTGCATTTATCTGAGGTCATCATTAGGTACATCCTGGGGGAAATATGTCTAAATTTCTCTTTTATTATTGGGTCTAAAAAGGTACCAGAAGGAACCCAGTTTCATAGAAGCACCCATGATCTTAAGCAGCTTGTCAGAACAGACAGTTAGGATGATGCCTACTGTAATCTCTCTATTTATGTATTTTCACATACTCCAACAACAGTCATTATATTTATAAATTGTTACAACATCATAATATCAAAAACTTGTCTTTCAACACTGACTGTAAATTTATTTTATTTGTTTTCTGAAATAGGGTCCTTTGAGCTCCAACTAAAAGAGGTGGGACTTTGCCTCTATGTTCGCTGATCCAGCTGCTCTCACCTTTTGTTACCTCATTAGTTCAGCTCCACACAGTGTCTCATTATCTGATATTGAAGTACCTTAGGACGTGCTCTAAGCCAATACACTAAACTACCTGTGCTTCATTATCAGCTAACAGGACATGCATGGACAAACATTAAATTAACTTACTACAAATTAACAGTCAGTAGTCTACTTATGAAGATCTTTGAATTTCTTACTTAATTTTAGCATTCGTTGACATGCTGCAAAGATGCACAAAATATAAACAAAATTATTAAATGTCTTTTAAACTGTTGGGGACTGATGACAGTAAATCACAACTCCTCTGTGTATAGAGAGTAAAAACAGTACCTTTTGAAAGTCTAAGATGAAGTATAACCTTCATGTCACCTCTAAAACAACTTCATACATCAAGTGATTTTCCTAATTAAGAAGCATTTTGAGTGCCCACCCTTTCTGGAGAAGAGATGCTGGTGTGTTCCATAACTGAGCTCCCTCTGGGCCTTCATTTATAAACAGAGTTTCCTCATTCTCTTTCTACTGGTGCAGAGATAAAAATAAAGCTAACCAAGGTCACCGGTAAGCGCCGTCTGTGAATAATAGGTGGATTAAGCTGACACGGTAAAGGAGATCTCTGTTTCTCTGTCTCATCAATTTTCAGTTACAGCATAAAGAAAGGCTGAGCCCCTTAAAAGGCTCAACAAAAGAGGAAAACAGATAACCCCTATAAGTATAATAACTGTTTTTGTGTCACTGCAGTATAATTTGGATGTAACCCCTATATCCTACATCTTATCTCTTGTATATGTCATAAAAACACACTGCAGTTTATTTACCCTTTATACTCAAAATTTACCTGCACAAATAAAGGACACTCATTTTTCATAACACCTGACTGTGCACCTAAGACACCAAAAACTTCTCAATATAGTGTGACACAGAAATGCTTGGACGCACACACCCACCAATAAACCTCTGATAATAAAGCTGCAAGATGTGGAGGTATAAAGACAGTCTGCGCTGATTTTGACAGGTCAAAGATCACATTGAACAACTTGGGTAGTTTAAAATATTGAGTCAAAAAGATGCTGAAGTAATACTGCAGGTTGGCATAGCCTTCTGTCGTTCCCCTTCATAAACGATGATCTGTCACTGAGGAAAATTTCACAGCATCACACATCTGCTGTTTCCAATTTGTCTGTATCACACCTTAAAATAGACCTTGCTGTATCTCACCTCCTCTGCTGGTTGAAGAAGCAGGTGAAGGACTGGCTGCTGACCTCTTTGGTGAAGTAATCCTCCCACCACAGGACGCTGTCTTTGTTCTTCTGGTTGTCCCTCTCACATGGAGGGACGTATGAGCACTAAGAGAAAAATACACAAAACCAACAGAAGTCATACTCCCATTCAATGTTGAACGTACGGTGTGGGATATTTAGTGACATCTAGCAAGGAAGCCACAAACTGCAACAAACTACATACAACAAACACTTAAGGACAAATAAGAAGTTAAAATATTTAACCATTAAAGATCTAGAACTATTTTTGTGGCAGCTTCAAAATTAATTTCCCCTTTACCAAGTTATTTATCACCATTTATTCTAATATTTTCCTCTGTATAAATGCAATACTTTTCCTTGAATCTATTTTAGTGATAAAACCAATATCACATGTTTGTAAGAGATGTCAACATAAACATAAAAGTGAAAATAGCACCTACAGTTTGTTTACTTTGTTCTGGGCTTTTTAGTTGAGGGGATAATTGCTCTAGTCCACACTTGTACATAGTAGGTGACACTACAGCACCATAACACTGGATGACACCTGCTATAGAGTTAGAAAAAGGAAGAAAACTTCATTCTGAGGCTGAGCTACTGTAGGAACTCCAGACCCACTCCATCTGTAGGTATAAATGGTTCTTTATTAGCAGTGGTGTAGTGGTCCCTGGAGAAGTGGGTACACTCTCAATTTTTGCCCTTTTAAAAAAATTTAAAGTAAAAACGCTGTTTTAGCCTACTCACCAGTGGCGGCTGCTCGTCTTTCAGACAAGGGAAGCTCATTGTCGGCTTACATAAAAAAAATAAAAAAATAAAAATAAATAAATTAAAAAAATTGTCAAGCTATTTAAACATAAATTCGGCCCTCCGTTCCTTTTTAAGAAAATGCTCAGTGACCTTATCGTACCAAGTAGGTGTCTTTTCCAGGGACTGGACCAGTGTCCTCTGAATGTCCAGCAGAGCTGGGCTGCTCAGATTGCCTTGGCCCATTGTGTTGTGGGTGTAAGACTTCAGCCTTTTTAAACTAGAGATGCTCCTTTCACTCCGACCTAGCCGACAGTTTGATTGATTTAACTATCGACAAAACGATATTAAACTCGAACAAGAAATGATTAAATTATGAAACTGAAACAAGAAAACGCTGAAATTATGTTAAATTGAAACAAGGAAGTCCAATGAGTGTATTTTATTTACAGTGCAAGAAATGAACGAGTAATTTCGTAGTAGTTTCTCTCTCTCTTTCACAGCAGAATGTGCGACGGTATTAAACTGAACTGTGTCAGTGAAGGAGGGTATCTGAAACTAGATGTCAATCAAACGGGATTCAGCCTTTCGACTGATCCTCCAATCAGCACGTGAGATTCTGGGGTCCAGCCCGGCCGAGCTCCGCCCACAGCTCCATTCACCCCCAGAGACGCCCGGCGTCCGGGGGCGGGACAACTTCGTGGCATTTATCCAATTACCGTCCAGTTTTGACGCAATGAAAAAAATTGTTCCACTCAGTCCCATTGAAGCCCAGAGACGCCCGCAGTCTACAGACAAATGCACTGAGCAGAGATCAAATGAGAAAACAGCGCAAGGGGAATGTATGAGAAGTGAACAACATCGCGTCCATTGATTTGTGATAAAGCTGATTCTGAACGAACTCATCTTTGAGATGAACCTGTTCTAACACATTTGTAGTCAATAAAATGTCAACACAGCCGTACATATTTAACCATTTAATTTTCATAATTTTAGGGGAAGCTGGGCTTCCCTTGCAGTCTATGAGAAATCGCCACTGCTACTCACATAGTTTAACTATTGATGACAACATCTCTTCTCCTCTGAATGTGCAGTCATATGACCAGTATAGTTTAAAACAGTGACTCTCTCTGAAACCACCTTAAAACTTACCTCAGAATTATGTATTCCATGAAAGTAGGTTCTCTCGATATGTGTCACTCATTTGAAAGATGCTTATTCTGCCTTTCTTGTTCGCATTTCCAATAATTACACATCTTTCAACGAGACGTGCAGTGACCTGTCAATCAACTGGCACCTGAGGTGTCCAATCAGGTTCCAAATATGGCCAGCGCTAAGCAGAGCCCTGGCTCTGGTGCTAAGTAAGCAATGTTTTCCTCGGCATGACCCGCCCTACTCTGCCTCTGATTGGCTCATCAGTCCTCATGCCTAAAGTTAACCAATCTAATCAGTGAAGGTACCAGGTACTAGCCAATTAGAGGCAGAGTAGGGTGGGTCATGGCTTCACCATCCTGGGGGGAAAACATGGGCAATTTGGCTCAGGCACTACTGAATAGTGTGCATTAGGGGGATTTAGAAGTGGGTATAGGCAATGCTGACTGGAAAATAAGTAGGAATACTCCGTATACCGCCGTATACCCTGAACTACACCACTGTTTATTAGGTAGCCAATACATGATTCTCATTTTTCTGTGATTATATACTAATCAAAATGTAACTGTGAATATTTTATATGTGAATATTTTATTCATTTCTATTTCCTTGTCCTCCGTTACATCCTCTGAAATCACCCTTAATTCTAGACAATGGACATTTAAAATCCATAGAAAAGAATTATAAGATAAATATTGCATCTTCACAAGTCATATACAGTTAGTGATATGGTGACATCCAAATGTATTGAAATGTTTGTAGATTAAAGTTGGATCACACTGGGGTTCTGGTACCTTCTAATTGTGAAGAGATTACCCAACAGGGGGCACTATGATAAAGTCAAAACAAAGTGACAAGTTTACTGCTGATTGACTTGGGGGAGGGGGGTCTTTTATTTCTTACTCATTGTACTTTTAGTTTGAGTATCTAAACATAACTTCTCTCTCACACACAGGAGCATCATGGGAGGTTGATTAGTGCCTGGCTGGTTACTGTGGATCAAATGGTTGCTATGGTGATGACATGATTGGCACAGAAAAGTTGAATGTGTGGTGAATGTGAAACAAACTACAGTTCAGCCCCACACAGGGAATAATAGTGCATTAAACTGAGTCAGGGGCAGAGGACCTCAGTACATTTACTACTGTATTTCCATTCTAATTCCCTTTATATTTGAACTCTATTGTGTTTATCTGACACCTGTAGTTACTTATCAGGAAAAAACATACAGTAATCATAGACACATGCTGAAAATAGATGAGTTAAAAAATAAAATGAAAAATTAAGACTATTTCAATGAAAAGACAATGATGATAATCACACCAACAAAAACATTTACAGATATCGTAAGACATTATGTACTATAGTGTCAAGTGTCAAGAATGATCTCCATCAGCTTACATTAGTGCATATTTCAGATGTTAAAACAACATTAAAAATAATTCAGCCACTCTTGCTTGTGATAAGAAAGGATCTGAGTGCTTATTCTGAAACTGTGTCAGAAATGATTTTGAGGTGAACACATGGCACAATTTGACTTGTAGTCGTTGTAGATTTTAATGTTGTTCTGTCACACTGTTAGTTTTATGCATATATTAGTGTTGTTTCTTAAAAATCTAACCAGGGGAAAGGCCTGCAAATGAGCTCCTATGGCTACAAGTCCTATATACACCGATCAGCCATGACATTATGTCCACTGACAGGCAAAGTGGTGTTAATTTTGATTACTCCAAAGGGACCTGTCAGTGGGTGGATACATTAGGCAGCAAGTAAACATTTAGCCTTTGAAGCTGATGCAGAAACAGCCAAAGGGGCAAGAGCAGGGATCTGAACTTTGACAAGGGAGAAACTGTGATGTAATATCACTGGGTCAGAACATCTCCAGATCTTCTTGTTCATTCCCAGCACTACAAATTACTTGGTTCTTAATTAGAACTGTTAGATAATTTATCCTGTGTTAAGAATTCATTTTTTTAAGTGTTCATACAAATGTAGACATGCTTATTTCTAGATTTAACTATCTTAATTCAAGAAATCTTGTCAAGTGAAATTATCTTGCTGCATGGATGGATATTTCACTTATTTTGAGTACCTTTTTCCTCAGATTTAGTGTTTTTATCTTGATTTTAGACGCTCTTTTTTGCAGTAAGTGTAAAGTCATCAGTACCAACCAAAAGCATCTAAAGAACAACAACCACCCAATCAAGCACCTATGGGACAATAACATTATTACCACCTGTCTAACATTTTTTTTTCCATAAAAACAGCTCTGACCCGAGGCCTAGACCCCACCAGACCTCTGAAGGTGTACTGTGGTATCTGGACCAAGACGTCAGCAGCAGACCCCTGAAGTCCTGGAAGTAGAGAGGTGGACCAGCATGGATTTATTTGTCCAACACCTCCCACAGATGATCAATTGGCCTGAGATTGAGATGTTCTTCCTTAGTCCATTTTTGGTCTGTACTAACCACTGCAGACCAGGACCAACCAACAAGACCTGCAGTTGTGGAGATGCGTTATAATATGGGCTTGGTCAAATTCACTCAGTTCCTTTTGTTGCTGCTTCCAACACATCAGTGCTCACAATGTTATGGCTGATTGGTGTACATTACATTGGTTGCATAATTTTAAATGTAACAATGCCTAAAACCAGAACCAAAACAATTTCTACCCAGTTTAATCCCTCAAGTGATTTGAGTGATAATCACGACATCGTTACGGCATTCAATGGACCTACTTTATTAGCCCTCCACTGCAAAACGCTGGTTTTATAAGCTTATCTGGTTGAGCAGATCTCCACTGAGCTTCATGTGTTTTTCTGTCTGATTGCATGTCATCAATGCAGGCTGGAGCTTAGTGCAGGTAGAGAGAGCATCTTTCCCAGCTTCTGTGTGTGTGTGTGTGTGTGTGTGTGTGTGTGTGTGTGTGTGTGTGAGTGTGTGTGTGTGTGTGTGTGTGTGTGTGTGTTTCAGGCAATTGTCAGCTTACTCCCCTGCTCAGCTTGGCAGCCATTCATCCTCAGCACCATTTATCACGCAGCCAATCAAACCCACCCTCATCCCATGACATCATAAGTGGGTTGTCCTGCCACATGATTGCGGTTGCCATGCCAACATGCTGAGGATACAATTATGTGTGTGTGCGTGCATGTGTGTTTTGTTCCCTAATAAATGGTCTAAATGAGATCAATGTAGAGAGTGTGTGTTGATATGTAGTGGTCTAATGAAAGGACAGCGTGTTTCTTACGGGAAGCATCGCCGGTCTGCAAAGACAGCGGGTCACTCCTGACACACACTCATTTAAATTCTCCTCTCAGGTTTATTTATGTCAGGTTTTTGATATTCAGAGCATGCAGGTGCACGTTAAAGGGATTTGGATTCGGTTTGTCACGCTTCTGTTGTAAAAACAGCCAAATTCAGTAAAGGCAAACAAAGTTTAGGAAAATGACATGATGGTGTTTCAAAATGTTTTAAAGGCCAAATCTATAAATAGACAAGCAAAAGGCAAGCTTGTAGGTCACTCGATCACTTGATGAACTCATTAGCTGAATTGTTTTGGCAAATGTTGGCCAGCTTCACCTACTCAAATGTGAGAAATTACAACCTTTGTATATCATCATTCAGACACCATTAATATTAAAAGTGATCTGTCTTTGTTCTGGATACATTTTATTTTAGAAGTAGGGAAATTATATCTACAGTCTGACTATTAGTGAATATAATTTTCACAGATCCAGCTAACCACAAAACATCAAACTTGGTACATCTGTCCAGTCTGTCCTTTAAGCATTTGAATAATTGACCCATTGCAAAACACTCGGTAGTTGTCATTTTAGTTGAGATAATAATCAAATTACGAGAAGGAAACACAGTATCACAGTATCTGAAAACTGTGGTCACATTTCATAGTGCCATGTCTGTTACATGTATGCTCTGTAGATTAATCCTTTGTAGATATTAGGCTGTAAATTCAAGGATGAGTTAGCATTTTGAGCAAACAGTGGCTTGCAAAAGTATTCATACCTGTAGAAGCCAATAACGTAATAATGACCCATAACGTAATCAATTTGCCATTTTTAAAATGTAATAGGCCAATAATGCATTAACTGGCCAATAACGTAATAAAAGTCCTGAACCGATAACATAATAACTTTTGGCCAGTAATGTAATAACTTATTATGTTATCGGTTGGTTATTACATTATTGGCGTGGTAAAAAAAAAAATTCTTTGCAAATGTAATAACTGAACCAATCTCTCTCTCTCTCTCTCTCTCTCTCTCTCTCCATGTATTTGTCTATTTAACTTTATAGTTAAAATCATCTCTAATCCTGTCTGCTGCTTAGGCTTTCAAGCTATCTCTGAACGAAGTGGAAGCACATGTTTACAAACACAGACAATGGTATGATATGAAGTATGTATGACATGTATAACATGGAACTCACTCTTGAAGACAGTGAATTTTTTTTTCACTGTTAAGAATTTTTTTTTGATTTCTCATAATTGAAACTAGATAGCAGTGGTGTGACATTGACTTTCTTCAGTTGCCCAAACCTTTCTTTCTATCTTTCTTTCTAGCACACATGTTGAAAGGTAATCAGTGATCAATTTTCTTTGGTGAACAGTTCATATATATTTTTTTTAATTCTTGCATATACCACGTAAAATCTTATATATTTAGAGCAAGACAATATAACATTATTGAGAGTGTATTCAAAGTTAATGGACTATACCTAGCTAACTGTTGGCTAGTTAATAGCATTATGAACTATTACAGTTTGATAATATCAGGGGGTATAACCATTTTTGTGTGTGTGTGTGTGTGTGTGTGTGTGCGTGCGTGCGTGCGTGCGTGCGTGTGTGTGTTTGTGTGTGTTTTAGCTGATGATCTCTGGTAAATTTAATGGAATGGAATGGATAAATGGAATAGATCAAGTATGGGACAAACCCTCAAAATATTAAAAGTATCTGCCACTGCCTTAAAGGACTGTCACTGGCTAGCGCTGCTACATGGAAAGAGACTGATATGTTTTGAAAGAACATCCATATATTGCCTTTGAATTGAAGCTTTGTAGCTTTTGTTAGCTGTTGTATGTAACGGAGTTAATGTATATAGTCTAGGATTCCACTTGCCATCTCACACTGTTTTATTGTGTTAATTACAATTTTATTTTAGGGACATTAAACACCACACCCCTGCAAACTAGGGTCGTGCACCCCAGGGAGATAGCGGCAGTTTTGCTGCGCTGTCTTCCTGGTTAGTACACACATGTTGGTTCTGTCATTATTTTACATTTTGAAAATTTTTTTTAATTTCATATCTGGATGATTATTGTGTACCGTTGTGTTTGTGGCTCCCTGTCGGCTGAGCATGTTTTTTGAATGGCAATGTTCTTTATGTATGTTCATGGTCTGATTGTGGTGTTAGCTAACTGTGATTTTTTTTTTTTTAATTTTTATCTTGACAGTGTGAAAGTGACGTTGTGTTTTCTGCCAGGTATGCATTTTATTTACTTTTTATTTACTTAGTTATTGAGAAAGTGGCAGTTTTGATGCGCTGTCTTCCTGTGTGAAAGTGATGATGTGTTTTCTGCCAGAAAAAACAGCAAGGAAAGAGAGGATCGTGTTCTTCACAGCGCACAAGTACAGCCGCTACACATACACTTATATTATATGTTAGGCCATTTAATATTCTGAGTTTACAGTTTAAAGAAGAGCATAATATACCTTCGTCTTTAAAACAATTGCATGTATTTCACAGATCTGAAAAGAGGAGAATACTGCAAGCAATGTTTGTCCTCTCTTGGATCATCTGGGAATGTACAGGACATGGACAGAAACAAATCTCAGATGACACTTATGATGTGATTCTCAGTGCACTCAAGGGAGAATTTAATATTCCTGTAGCAGAGAGATCAAGGATCCAGCATGCTGCACTTGTTCAACTGTGGTGGAATAGGCAACATTATGCGCTCAGTGAGGATGGCCAGACAATTACATTCAATGGAAAACCAGTAGCAAGGAAGTCAACTATCGCTGCAGTTGTGAACAAGGCTCTTGATGAAACTAAAGGTTCTGGTGCAAGAAAACTGAACATACACCTTAGAGAAGAGTACTCCGGAATCAGTCGAGCTAGTGTTCAAGATACATTGGACAGATGAAGACGTTACCAACTGCATAAGGCTACCTTTGAAAACAAACCAAATCCAAAATCCATTAAAGCCAAAGCAGTTCAAGTTCATCACCAGATTGACCTGCTTGACATGGGGAAATGGTGGGTAAAACATGCTAGAGCTATGTATCGGTACATCCTGACCATAATAGATGTATTTAACAGATACATCTGGCTAAGACCACTGAAAAGTAAACACAGCACTGAGATTGCCAGACATCTTGAGGACATTTACACTGAGCATGGTCCACCGAAGGTTATACAGTGTTATGGAAATGTTCAACTGATAACCCACACACAAAGAGGAGGAGAGAAAGTTAGAGTTAAAATAAATAAATGCATTTATTGAGAAGTCAATCACAGAGAGACTCTGTAAGTGAAGTCTGCTTAAACAAGAGAAAACTAAAGATTATATAGAACCAAATCCAACCCCCTCAAACTATGATGTCATTCCTTACGTACATCGTACCACCCCATACTACTCCTTCTCTGCTCCGTGAAGAGGTCATGATGACCTCTCCACTCTAACCTTGCTTGGATCCAATCTGGAGTGCAGGCGCCATCCTCTATCTACACATTCAGACATTTAGGTGTTTGGGTTTTAACTCAAGGCAAGAACTCCGTTCCTGGGTTGGGGGTGTTACAGAGTGGTAAACATCACACATAATGAATAATGACTCAGCATTAAAAGAAGATGTACTAACAGTATAAAATATAAAGAGTATAAAACATAAAAAGTAAATTTTTCCACCACAACAGCATGATCAAGGAAAGGAATTCAAAGGTGCGGTAAAGAAACTCATGGAGTCCCTGCAGGTGACAATAATTCAGAGCTCACCATATCATCCCCAGAGCCAGGGTTAAGTGGAGAGAAGCCACCGTGTACTCAGGAAAAAGATAATGTACGACTTAGTCAACTATCAACAAGGGGGAGTCAGCTGGGTCAAACATGTACCAACACATGCCAGGGTAATGAATGAAGACCCAAAGGAGCTTTTGAGCTGGATGTCTCCTTTTCAGGTGTACTATGGAAGAAAAGTCATAGATTGTCCAATAGGTTAACCTGTTCCCCAGCTGAATTTCCTGAAGAATAATGTCTACCACAACATCAAACACTGCCCACCCAAAAGCATAGGTTTTGTTTGAGGATAAGCAAGTAAAGATTAGGAGAAGGGTGCAAAAGGCAACACAGCTCTGCACACAGCAAATGATTTCATCGAGATGTCATAAACCCTCTACAGGGTGGGGAAGCAAAATTTACAATGAACATTTAGTTTTTTTTTCTCAGCAGGCACTACGTCAATTGTTTTGAAACCAAACATATATTGATGTCATAATCATACCTAACACTATTATCCATACCTTTTCAGAAACTTTTGCCCATATGAGTAATCAGAAAAGCAAACGTCAAAGAGTATGTGATTTGCTGAATGCACTCGTCACACCAAAGGAGATTTCAAAAATAGTTGGAGTGTCCATAAAGACTGTTTATAATGTAAAGAAGAGAATGACTATGAGCAAAACTATTACGAGAAAGTCTGGAAGATACTATTAAAGAAGAATGGGAGAAGTTGTCACCCGAATATTTGAGGAACACTTGCGCAAGTTTCAGGAAGTGTGTGAAGGCAGTTATTGAGAAAGAAGGAGGACACATAGAATAAAAACATTTTCTATTATGTAAATTTTCTTGTGGCAAATAAATTCTCATGACTTTCAATAAACTAATTGGTCATACACTGTCTTTCAATCCCTGCCTCAAAATATTGTAAATTTTGCTTCCCCACCCTGTAAATATAGGATAAATGACAATGTGTTGGTCAGAGTGAAGAGTGGCAATCACAGAGTTTGAAAAAGACATTTTGTGACGCCAGGTTTAGTTGTGAAAAGAACCTTGAAGTTGCATAAATATAAGGTTCAGTTTCATATGTCAAATGGAGCCACTGCAAAACAAAAGTGGTTTTAGTGTCTGATGTAACCAGTGTAACAAGACAAGAAGAAAAGCAGCGCCTTAAGTCTCAGGCTAAAACAGTTCAACAGATGCACCTGCACCTTCCTTATACACATGAGGACAGATTGAAGTATTTTGAATCATCAAACCTGAACATTCGCTTAGACCCAATGCCAGATGGCAATTGCCAATTTGCTGCTATTGCTGACCAATTGACCAACATTGGAATTTTCCGCTCTGCATCACTATTGCGCAATGAAATTGTGGTAGATTTAGCACTTCATCCATATGGAATCGACGGGACACCCCTTTCAGAGTATGTCGAGGGAACATGGGCGGACTACTTACAGAGGGTGGCACTAGATGGCGCATACGGTGACCACCTAACTGTTTAAAGAGCATCCCAGATATTCAGTGTTCAGTTTTGTATTCTCTCAACTCGTATTTTAGATGCAACCTCTGTTATCTCACCATCTGGTTGTTTTTGTGAAAACTTGCCTCTCTTGGTTCTTGGCCATTTTGCTGAGGGACAGGGGGAACATTATGTTAGTGTAGATGGACCTATTTTTCCCTATATTCAGGCTGTTCAGGAGGCAGAGATGCATCAAGTGTCTCTTGGAATTGCCTCCCAACCTGGCCCTCTGACACTGAAGATAACCCTATGCCTGACACTGAGCCCAACTCTATGTTTGACACTGAACCCTGCCCTCTGACTAGCCCTACATGTATGTCTGAAAGTGAGCCCTGCCCTCTTTCTGACAATGAACCCAACCCCATATTTGATGCTGAAGTTTAATCTATGACCAACACTTTGCCAGCATCTCTCACCATGTCAGTCAATGAGCGTCCATACCTACCCACAGAAGTCCTAGCAATGATCATTGCCTATTCTCTCAATCAAGACATGTCTATGCTGGGAACATTCAATTGCATCTCAGTCTTGTTCCATGGCCTAGCTGCACCATTTCATCCCCATATTTACATCAGAGAGAAACTTGCAGAGAATTTGGACCTTGACAAAAATAATGGTTTCATAAGCGTTATGAAACTCTACAAGGCTGCTGAACATGGCAGTGGTCTCAGCACACATCTTAAAGAGTTGTTTAGCAAGGACAGTAGATGGATGAAAGCCTGGATTGTGTTAACTCATGTGGCCCTTGGCCAGTACAAAATTAAGGACATCTACTGGAAGAAGTATTGACCATTTTTAGTCGGTGTTTATTTGTTTGTTTGTTTTTTCAGGTTAGCAAATTTGATTTAATTTAAATTTGATTGTTTTTTTTTAATATTGAATGTTTAGTTCTTTAAAAAAAAAAGGGAGAGTTATACAAAGCTATTTTATAGCTAATGTTATATGTTCTATTTTACAGTTCAGGGACTTGAAAGACGTTAAAACTGAGACAAGCAGATTTCTACATTCCAATTATTTAGGGAGAGGACTGGAAATCTTTTTTTTTTTTTTTGAACATTTGTTACAAAGGTTTAATAAAGATTACATTTTTCATGTCCAACATGTGTGGTCATTTCATTTGAAAATACAACATCTTCAAAGAGGCATAGTTTTCATATTATATATCAACATACAATGCAGAAGCAATTGTCTGTGTTTGTAAAGAAGTGAACTGAAAATAGTCTTAATTCCTGGGGGGGGAGGGGGTTAGAGAGAGAGAGACAGAGACAGTACACGGTTTCACAGTTATATCCAATAATAAAAACTTAAATACAGTGATATTAAGGTGTTATTATAGCTTGAAAGGCTAAGGAGCAGCAGACAGGACTAGAGATCATTTTAACCATCAAGTTAACTAGACAAATACATGGGTGGGGGGGTTATCACAGTTATATATAATAAACTTAAATACAGTAATATTAATATATTATTACGTTATTGGCTCAGTTATTACATTCGCAAAGAATTTTTTTTTTTTTTTTTTTAACCAGGCCAATAATGTAATCAACCAACCAATAATGTAATAAGTTACTACGTTATTGGCTAAAGGTTATTATGTTATCAGTTCAGGACTTTTATTACGTTATTGGCCAGTTATTACGTTATTGGCCTATTACATTTTAAAAATGGCAAATTTATTATGTTATGGGTCATTATTACGTTATGGGTCGTTATTACGTTATTGGCTTCTGCAATATCCCTTGACGTTTTCCACATTTTGACAAGTTACAACCACAAACATAAATATATTTTTTTTGGAATTTTATGTCAAAGACCAACACAAAGTGGCATACAATTGTGAAGTAGAAATTAAATGATACATGATTTAAATTTTTTTTTTTTACAAAAAAAACCTTGAAAAGTGCGGTGTGCAAAAGTTTTCAGCCCCCCTGAGTCAATACTTTGTGGAACCGTCTCTTGCTGCAATTACAGCTGCAAGTCTTTTGGGGTATGTCTCTACCAGCTTTGCACATCTAGAGACTGAAATTTTTGCCCATTCTTCTTTGCAAAACAGTTCAAGTTCAGTCTGATTAGATGGAAAGTGTTTGTGAACGGCAGTTTTCACATCTTGTCACAGATTCTCGATTGGATTTAGGTCTGTACTTTGGTTAAAACCATTCCATTGCAGCCCAGACTTTATGTTTAGGGCTGTTGTCCTGCTGGAAGGTGAACCTCCGCCCCAGTCTCAAATTGTTTGCAGACTCCAACAGATTTTCTTCCCAGATTGCCTTGTATATGGCTCCATCCATCTTCCAATCAATTCTGACCATCTTCCCTGTCCCTGCTGAAGAGAAGCACCCCCAGAGCATGATGTTGCCACCACCATGTTTGACAGTGGGGATGGTGTGTTCAGAGTGATGTGCAGTGGTAGTTTTCCACCACACATAGCGTTTTGCATTTAGGCCAGAAAGTTCAATTTTGGTCTCATCTGACCAGCGCACCTTCTTCCACATGTTTGCTGTGTCCCCCACACAGCTTCTTGCAAACTGCAAATGGGACTTCTTGTGGTTTTCTTTTAACAACGGCTTTCTTCTTGCCACTCTTCCATAAAGGCCAGATTTGTGGAGTGCACGACTAATACTTGTCCTGTGAACAGATTCCCCCACCTGAGCTGTGGATCTCTGCAGTTTGTCCAGAGTCACCATGGGCCTCTGGGCTGCATCTCTGATCAGTGCTCTCCTTGTTCAGGCTGTAAGTTTAGGTGGACGGCTGTGTCTTGGCAGATTTGCAGTTGTGCCATACTCTTTCCATTTCTGGATGATGGATTGAATAGTGCTCCGTGACATATTCAAAGCTTGGGAAATCTTTTTATAGCCTAACCCTGCTTTAAACTTCTCTGCAACTTTATCCCTGACCTGTCTGGTGTCTTCCTTGGACTTCATGATGCTGTTTGCTTCCCAGTACTCTCTTAACAAACATCTGAGGCCATCACAGAACAGCTGTATTTGTACTGAGATTAGATTACACACAGGTGGACTCTATTTAGTCATTTGGTCAACATTTGATCATTCAGCAACCATCAGGCAACTTCTGAAGGCAATTAGTCGCACTCAGAGAAAAGGGGGCTGAAAACTTCTGCACATTGCACTTTTCAATTTTCTATTTGTAAAACAATATTAAAATCATGTATCATTTTCTTTCTACTTCACAATTGTATACCACTTTTTGTTGGTCTTTCACATAAAATTCCAATAAAATATATATGTTTGTGGTCGTAGTGTGACAAAATGTGGAAAAGTTCAAGGGGTATGAATACTTCTGCAAGCCACTGTATCTCTTCTCTTGCCCAGAAGTCAGTATGTCATGTTTAACACACGATTATGAAATGTTTGCATATTTTTCTACAATATAAAATACAACTGACAATTTTAAGCTTTGCATGACTTTAAAAGACTACTTGTCAGCAAGTGTCTAAATGAGACTACAGAGCATGTCAGGTACATTAAATGTTATCATGTTGAAAAATCTCCATTTCTGAGAAAATTTAGAGCACCACACTGTAGAAGTGAACCAAAATGGTTGTTTTTGTTAAAAATTCAACTCACATCACTTCACATGTGACACATATCTCCTGCAGTGTCTGTGTAATTTGGATCATTAAAATAAGTTTCCACTTCATATCATTTCACTTCTTTGGCATTACAGTTACTGTCAGTACCTTTACAGTTGAGGCCAATGGGGAAAAGGACCACAATCCTCTTTGGTGCCACAGCTACAGCTCCGAGGACAATTAGAGAAGCCAGAGATGTGAAACACATACTGCCTAGTACTAGACAATGTCAGAAATCATCACTTAAAGAACGATTTTAGGGGATTTTCTGTCCTCAAAAGAGAGAGAAAAGAAGGGAGGGTGGCTCCTGAATGGGAAGTGAAAACACCGATTGCCCCCCCCCCCCCCCCCCCCCGCCCCCCCGGAACACTGGAGCTCCAGAAGGTCTGACTCATTACAGGTAATTAGTTTAAGTTAGCAACACACATCATACACACACACAGACATAAAATTACATTACTGTTGTTGTCATCCCTGAGTGATTGCTCTTTCCCTCCTGAAGAAACACGTTTTCATAAATTAATAGCTTGGTTTCTTTCTGCTGACCTTTTTCAGCTGCTTCGTAGTGTTTGTGTTTCTCTAGTTATACATATTAACGAGGTCCAAATGTTCCCATATGATTAAGAAAATCCATCACCTTCATGACACCTATTACTTCTTATACTGATTCGGCTGGGATCAGGCTTTGCTGTTAATATTAGAATAAAAATTAATAACATGGTTCAATCGATGAAAAATGTGCATGTGGATGTAAGTCCTGTCAGCTGTACAGCCATGCCCTTTGGGTACCCATGGCTGTTGTCATTTACATTTATAACATAATTAAGTCATAAATGAGGAAATTACTCAGCGAGTAATTGGCTCAGTCAAACCACCCACCTGCCTTCATCTCCTCTCTTCCTTCCTTCCTCCTCTGTCTTTCTCTTTTCAGAAACCAGATCACCTTTTAACAGCTCAAAAACATAATTTAGTACTGAGCTGCTCTTTACATTACAGGAGCAGGAAGATAAACAAATGAATCTCCTTTATACTGGGAGTAAGACAGAATACAAACATCAAACACTGATTTGGACCTATGGCTCATTGACCATTTCTCCTAAGTATTACTTTTAACCCTATAACGCCAAATGTATCATATTTACCTCTGCCAGGAGGTACTGTGATTACTTTGCTTTGTGTGTTTGTGTGTTTGTTTGCGTGTTTGTTTGTTTGTTTGTTAGCAGCTTTACGGGAAAACTATTACAACCATCTTTACCAAATTTTACCCACACATAGGCCTAGGCCGTGGGACGAACTCATTAAATTTTAGGCCAAGTAGGCCAAAGTTCAAGGTCACAGCAAGGTCACAAAATCTCAAATTTTCCTATCTCTCATCATTGAGCAATTTTCGAAAATTCATAAAAAATTCAAAACGACTCCAAGTAGCCTCCAAGTTGATACACCCATAGCTTACAACAATATCTTGTATCTAGCACAAAATTGTCCACATCCACTGTGGAATGTGGACTCCGTGGACATTTCAGTTTAACATTGAAAATCCCATTTACGACACATTTTTCATTATAACTCATCAAATATTGATTAGAATTTAATATAATTTGACATACACATGACTGGTACCAAGCTTCAACTTCTTCTGCTGTATGGAACAACCTTGAAACTGTTTAATTTAAAAAGGAATAATCAATCCACACATGTACACTGTTCGGGGTGCTTGGCGGAGGTTTGCGTTCTCTAAACACTTGTTAATACATGAGTTCTGAAACCCTCTACATGATCAGTCTGATTTTTTTTTTGTTCTTGAAAAACCTGATGTATACAATTAGATACATGTAATGCACGGAAAATCCACCAGGGAGGAGGAATTCGTTCACCAGAGGCCTTTCCAGTGACACTAAAAGACTGAAATTAATTAGGAAGGAGGCACTCGATGTATCAAATATAATACAAAATTGAAACTCATACATGGAAATTGATATTTGGAAAAAAAAAAGTTTTTCGTTGTTCAGAAGGACCAATAAAGGCTCCAGTTTCAAAGAACTGGAAATTTTGTCAATGATTTAATGGTTCAGGCTTTACAGGGTTAAATCTCACTTCAAAAATGTTCACGTTATGAAAAACACCCTCCTCTGTTAGGACCAAATACACAACCAGGAAAAGATGTTACTCAGAAAAGGTCAGGTTCTGAGTGAAGCAGGTCCTTAGTCTTTCTTAGACTTCCAGAAAAATGAACTCTAACATTAGGGATGCACAGATACTGATACCAGTATCGGGTATTGGGTCCAATACTCAGCGTGTGTACTTGTACTTGTATTCGTAAAAGTAAACCGATACAACCGCACCAATACCACTTATGGCAGCGTGACATTAGCAGTTAAGTGCAGCAAGTACGGAGCGGAGGAGTAATGTCAGCAGTGTGGAGATTTTTCAAAATAAATGACGGTGACAAAAGTAACACAGACAGCAAATAACATTTAAGACACAGACAGATATGGATGGAGCATTCTGTCCGTCCTCTGCGTACATTCCATCTGTTTTCCAGGCGCTCGTGGATGAGTACCCAGACGGAGAATACCACTGGGAACCATGGAGGTAGAGGATCTGTTCAAAGTGCAACTGTGTGAGTTAGTGAAAAACTACTGACATATTTATGACAGCTACCCTCATCAGTATCATAATTACTATCCACATTAGTGTTACCTCTGTCGTCTACATGTTTATTATTACTGACTTTCTTCTATTTCTTTTCCAAAAAGTTTCCTTTTCTTCGTGGTATTTGTCCAGAATGATTAATTCAGAGCGGCGCCCCCTGGAGGATTGATTGAGAAACGCTCATTCCAACGCATTAAATGTCAGTAGCAGCACTTTGTACAGTCAGACTTATGACAACGATAATAAAGCACACTTTTAAAAGTAACTAAGAACTGTAATGGTATTATTAAGTACTCATATCTGTACTCGGTATTGGCAAGTACTCAAATGTAAGTACTTGTACTTGTACTGGGTGTGGAAAAAAGTGGTATTGGTGCATCCCTATCTAACATAAATATATAATAATTACTTATACATATGAACTCATAATACTTAATATTTTCATAAAATGTAATCAAAACAATTAATAACAACAATAACAAATGTCTTTTTTTCCACAGTCCAAAATTCAAAGATATATAGGTGTAAAGCTACAGAAGACAGAAACCCTGACATATAGTATTATCAAAACAATAGCCTATGTCTACTTGTCTATACTCTAACTATCAAGTGTCTTCATTCATTCATTTTCCAAACTGTTTAATCCTCTGGGGGATGGTGCAGGTGTCAGACCCTGTTTCAGCTACCATTGGGCAAAGGCATGGACATTTTATTTACATACAGGACTGAATTTTGTCTGAATGATAGGTGCAACTTTGTACTGTTTCCTTATACTGACAGCAAAATTAATTAATTGATTGGTGGTTTTCTTAAACATGAGGAAAAGCAAAAAAAAGTCCTGCACATTATTTCATTGAACCACCTTTAGTTGTGAGTACAGGATCCTTTCTTCAAACACAAACTCATAGTGGGTTATTTTGACAGCCAGTTAAAGTAACACTGTGTTCTGTAATCTTCATATGCTGCGTCAGCTGATAGTTTACATTATAGCTCTGTGATCAGTAGCTGAACTAAAGATCAGTTTGGAATCATCCAAACAAGGTCAGAACTGTCACAATTTAGTCAACAAACAGCATCGTCTCTACAAATACAATAACATCATATAATAAGTTTATACTTTCATAAGCTTCATAATAAAGTCAGCGGTATTACAAAAACAGTGTAATTTCAGCCTCAAACTCCATTCTTTGCTTCTAGCTTTTATCAATTTGTCACTTTCTTTGACTCTAAAAGTTGTTTCTTCGTGGTTCTCACCCCATTTTGTCACTTTCTGATACTTTGGTCATGGCACTGTGGTGTTAGTTTTCATCACCATGAGAGACCGGCAGATTGACTCACTACATCCTCTAGTGGTCACATATTGGATGATCTGTCTGGGTAAATAGATTCAGTTCGCAATCCAGCACACTGACATCTTCGGCATAATTCAGGACTCTTTATTCAAAACACTCTAATGATAATTTTAGTTTTTTTTTTTTTATATTTGGAAGTACAAATACTACATATAGCCCCTTTGAAACAGGATAGGATGAGATACAAAGAGCTTAACTTTAAGGAAGTTGAGGAAGGTTTAATCTGTCTACCTTCGCTCTTTTTTGACTGAAGTAAATAACCAAAATAATCAAAGGTCTACACACTATAAAGTCTTAATATTAGAAGTATGGTATCAAAAATGTCAAAAATAGGCTCATGTAATGAACAGTGTGCAGTATTTGATTTTTGTTACATAAAAAGAAGGCTGGTGTCTATATGTAGAGAAATCCCCATAATACAGTCAATATTTGTGTGTGTGTGTGTGTGTGTGTGTGTGTGTGTGTGTGTGTGTGTGTGTGTATGTGTGCAGATATTACAGATTTCTAGCAAAGCCAAAGCAGCTTTAGCGTGGTGTTAAGACTTCAAGAGATTTCAGCACTTATAAAATATAACATGTTATGTCATGAATGTGCACACAGACACACACTTCTCAGGATGCCAATATAATGAACAGGCAGAGAAGCACTTTGGGAAAATGCACTGGAAGTACAGCTGTCTGTCTGTGTCTGCAGGTACATGAAGTACATGTGAACTCTCCTTCACACACCCCATTTAATCAGTTTCTGGTTTAATGGAGTCCACAAAGCCAAGCTAGGCTAGCTACATTAGTCCAATGTGTATGTGTGTTTGTTAGCAGTGAGTTATGTCTATATTTGATAGAAGGCCAGGGGAGCATTATGAGCTCAGAGCAATAAACAGGCTGACGGAGAATATAGCAGAAGAAAACGGAACACAATAGACAGTGGTGGATGGAGCATGCGACCAAGTTTTGCTCTGTTCATGACATTTAAATTATAACGCATTAGATTTAACAGAAATGGGAAGTATTCATAATTCTGATTCAGTACATTAGTATTAACACCGATTCTCTCTAAAAAGCAAGATACAAAGATATTCTGTGCACTTTTATGGTTATCATGTTATCATGTATGGACCAGTGATTACTGCAATTAGCCACTAGGCTGGGCTAACCCAATATTGTGGCTCTAGCCCTTGAAAGATGTTGTTTCATCCAATTATTTTGGTTAATTTGCTTAACTCTAGTCAAACGAATATGTGACTGAGAACTGGAGTCACTGGCTCATCAACTAACAGCTCTCTAAATACTTGCTAACATTCTAGAACAATGCAAAGTAGCAAGCAGCACTTTTTAACACTTGTTTTGGTGCTAGACGCAGCCATTGTCAGATTGGCAGAGTTGCTGTGAAGAAGGAGATGAACCTGTGGACATCAAGTCATGCTGACTTTTTTTACTGTTACAGGCATTCACATGTTACCCCACCTATCCACTTCTAAGCCATGATAACAAATCTTTACTTTATAACCACAGTGTCATCTGATAAAATAGAAAATGGTGACTTCATAATCTAAACAGTTATTGAATATTACACAGCCTTAGCCTGGCCAGCCATCTGTCTATTTCAATGAGAAATCCGTCTGGAATCACGGGGCTTGAATCCAAATTTGAAGGCAGGACTAACAGGCGCTGAGTAAAACAGTCACAGATAAGACGGACGTGATGCTTTTGTCAGAGAAATGTAAGAATACAGGGTGTAATCTGTAATTCAATCCTTATTATTAAACAGTAAAAGCAAACAACCGACAACAGCTGTAAAGAGATTTGCGAACTTTGACTTGCGACAAAAAGAAGTCGGTGCATATGACGCATTGCGAAACACCCGCCCCCCAGACTTGTGATTGGTTCGGTATAGAACAGATCAAGCATACTTCACAGCAACTTGCCCAATTCAAGACTGTTTTCTATTGAATACACTGAGAAAAGCAGATGACTGGCCAGGCTAACACTGCCTGGCCGAAAAACACAAAAGCAATGTATTGTAGATTGCTGTTAGCTTTGACTATGGGATGTTTTAAACATGGCACTGTTTATGTCATACAATGCTTAAAAGTTGTGAAAATAAATGCTGCAAAATGTATTTCTGTCCGAAGTTTCACCGACTTTTGGCCAAAACCTGGCACTGATGATGTGAGTTAGACCCCTGTGTGTAAGTCTTCTCCATCACATCTATTCACAATCCCAAAGATTCTCAATGTGGTTCAGGTCTGGACTCTGTGGTGGACAGTCCATGTGTGAAAATGATCTCTCATGCTCCCTGAATGACTGTTTCAGTTTGATCCTGACAAATCATATCATTGTCATCTTGGAATATGTTCATGTCATCAGGGAAGAAAAACTCCACTAATGTTCTGACCTGGTCATTCAGTATATTCAGGTTCAACTGTCCTCAGTTTTGGACTTATAGGCCCGATCCCAATTCTCCCCTTGGCCCTCCCACTTGGCTCTTGCACTTGGCACTACCCCTTGAAACAGAGTTGCAAGGGTTAGGGGTTGAAATATTCTCCCAAGGAATGATACAATCCTCCAAGACCTGTTACACCATCAGCAGTCATCGATGCCACTCTAAACAGGTGTGACAACTTTGTTTCTGAAAGTATTCACTATGCTGTCAGTAGCTGTATCCATTTCTGTTCCATGGGCTTTGGTCATCTTTTTGAGGCTATCAACCACAAACCACAGCAATGCGATCTATAACACACTGAAATGGCATTAAATGGGTGATCAAGTTGTTTACAAAGAAAATACGTATATTTGTGTGTGTTTCTTTCATCACACTGCTGCTTTTTTTTTTGCTCCATCTTGCCGATGATTCAAACAGAATTATGGGAGATTTCTCCTACCCCTCCGTTTGTAGTGTGGTCCTGAAAAATCTTCGGCCAAACAGCCTTCCCCCTTAGCCCTTCCCCTCCAACTCATTGAGAATCGGGACACCCTTACCCCTTCACGTGAATGCACAAAATGGAAGGGTAGGAGTAAGGGGGAGGGCCAAGGGGTGAATTGGGATTGGGCCATAATGTTGCTGAGCCTAGACCTGACCAACTGAATCAACCTCAGATCATAACACTGCCCCCACAGACTTGTACTGTAGGTACTAGGCATGATGGGTAATCACTTCACCTGTCTCTCTTCTCACCCTTATGCACCCATCACTCTGGAACAAGATCAGTCTGGACTCGTTAGACCACATGACCTTTTATCACTGCAACACATTCCAGTCATTATGTTCTCTGTCAAACTGATGGTTGTCAAAGAAATTAGAAGCTAATGCATCTGTTATGGTTAAATATATTGTACTACAGTCCTTGCAGTAATTATCCTCTTACTCTAAAGGCGGCCATACACTGTGTGATTATTTCAATTGTTGCACGTAGCTCCATCTCAAACTGTGCAAATCAATCAGGCTCACGATTCATGTTCTCACACTGTACGGACCGATGCTCGTATGCGACCTGACTGCTCACACTGTAGGACCATACACCACAGGATGCACTACACGTTCGAGTGTTGTATCCGGATATACAACGTTAAAATACCAAGGAATCTGGAAGTGCATAGCGGGGCATGGCGTGAGTCATGAAATGGTAGTGCTAAACAAAAAACAATGAGCTTCTTTGGCAATATGTGCCATTATCTGTGGGGAATCAAAAAAGAAGAAAAGATGACGTGTTTGGTGCAGGAATTGGTTGGCCAGACGTGGACAGTATGGGCTGTCAGTCCTACAGCGGGAACTAGAGGTAAGCTGCAAAAACTAAATTGCACTAGGCCAATAGCCAGCTACTGTAAGCTTAGAATTAGCTTACAGTAGCTGGCTATTATTGTATTCGCGCATGCACAGTGTGAGAATTTGAGGCACATCGGCTCGTGGCACTGCTTTGACAGTGCGATATCCTCACGAGGAGCGAGCAGGATTTCAAACAGCTCCGTTTTCCTTGCAAACACACGATTGCTGGTCGTGAGGTGGTCATGAGGTGTTAATCGCTCCTCCTTACCCCATGCACACTGCATGAAGCACGACACATGATTAGAGGCACATCTGGCCCGATCCCAGAAAGAGTCGCACAAGTGAGAAATCATCTCTAAATTCGCACAGTGTATGGTCGCCTTAACTTAATTGCTTGGTTAATTCCAGGTTGTTGGCCAGCCAGTGTACTTTTGCTTGAAATTCCTATAAAAAACCCAGCTGTGACCTGTTTGGGCTGTTATCATTTTACAGCTGCTTATTACAATAACTTGAGACACTATCTATAAAATGCACCTTTCTTTGTGTATAAAACTAATGCCAAGTCCATGATGCAAATGTGGGAAATCGTTTTCTCATTCTGATGGGAAAATATATTGACTCTGTGGGACCATCCTGCAACTAAATTGACACATAAAACACTGCAAACATTAATAACCTGTGGCGTGATTATTGCATCTTTTAGGAAGAGGTGCCTCTGCTGTGTTTTTAAATCCTAATTATCTTTTAATAAACAACATATTTCCTAAATGTGTCTTCAGACCTAAGGGGATCTGAGATAGCCACATCAGTGTGTTACTTTGATAACCTCTTAGAAACATACATACACATACTGAGCCATCTCATGTCTATTGGGGTCAGCAGTTCATTTCATTTTTGTAGGAACAAAAATAAACTGGAGACAAGAGCAGAGAAAATGGATGGAAAAAAAATGTAATGGACCACCAGCACTTTTACACGACTGAAATGACTGCTGTGAATTCAGACGTCATTCATGCGACCTCACACTGCTGGTCACTAAACATGGACAGATAAGCCAGTGTTTCACATCAGATAACAACTGAGACCTGCTGCTTTCATTAAAACATGACAAACAGATCAACACTGTGTCTCAGTGTGTACATTATTGTGGGTTTTTATTAGTGTCATCATGTTTCCACTAAAATATACTGAAGATTTTCAGAAAATTATGTGATTTACCGATTAACAGCAGATTGTGGTGATGCTATCTAGTGCAATACTAAAGTATAAAAGCAGATGAAGTGATTAAAACAGCAACGGTCAAAGGTGAAATGATGGAGAACATGAAGGTAATAGAGAATAGGAAACGGTTAATATTACAGCTTCCTAAGACCTATGTCAGCTGCAGTGAGAGCCTGACATTGGTCAAAATGGAGGTCATGCTTAATATTTCCTGTCAATCTCATCTCCCTTTGCAATAGCAATAAGATGGATAAGGTAAATATGCAACGTGAGATTGACATTTAATAAACACAGACAGACAGACAGACAGACAGACAGACAGATATATATATATATATATATATATATATATATATATATATATATATATATATATATATATATATATATATATATATATATGTACACAGGGTGGGGAAGCAAAATTTACAATGAACATTTACTTGTTTTTTCTCAGCAGGCACTACGTCAATTGTTTTGAAACCAAACATATATTGATGTCATAATCATACCTAACACTATTATCCATACCTTTTCAGAAACTTTTGCCCATATGAGTAATCAGGAAAGCAAACGTCAAAGAGTGTGTGATTTGCTGAATGCACTCGTCACACCAAAGGAGATTTCAAAAATAGTTGGAGTGTCCATAAAGACTGTTTATAATGTAAAGAAGAGAATGACTATGAGCAAAACTATTACGAGAAAGTCTGGAAGATACTATTAAAGAAGAATGGGAGAAGTTGTCACCCGAATATTTGAGGAACACTTGCACAAGTTTCAGGAAGCGTGTGAAGGCAGTTATTGAGAAAGGAGGACACATAGAATAAAAACATTTTCTATTATGTAAATTTTCTTGTGGCAAATAAATTCTCATGACTTTCAATAAACTAATTGGTCATACACTGTCTTTCAATCCCTTCCTCAAAATATTGTAAATTTTGCTTCCCCACCCTGTATATATCCATCCATTGTTCCATTGTCTGCTGCTTATCCGGGGCTGGGTCGCGGGGGCAGCAGTCTAAGCAGGGATGCCCAGACTTCCCTCTCCCCAGACACCTCCTCCAGCTCTTTTGGGGAGACCCCGAGGCGTTCCCAGGCCATCTGAGGGACATAGTCTCTCCAATGTGTCCTAGGTCTTCCCTGAGGTCTCCTCCAGGCAGGACATGCCCGGAACACCTCCCCAGGGAGGCGTCCAGGAGGCATCCGAAACGGATGCCCAAGCCACCTCAGCTGGCCCCTCTCAATGTGGAGGAGCAGTGCTCTACTCCGAGCTCCTCCCTGGTGGCTGAGCTCCTCATCCTATCCCCAAGGGTGCGCCCAGCCACCCTACGGAGGAAACTCATTTCGACCGCTTGTATCCGGGATCTTGTCCTTGCAGTCATGACCCAAAGCTCACGACCATAGGTGAGGGTAGGAACGTAGATTGACCGGTAAATCTAGAGCTTCGTCTCTCGGCTCAGCTCCTTCTTTACCACAATCAACTGATATGGCGACTGCATCACTGCAGACGCTGCACCGATCCGTCTGTCAATCTCACACTCCATCCTTCCCTCACTCGTGAACAAGACCCAAAGATACTTGAACTCCTCCACTTGTGGCAAAGACTCTCCGCCGACCCAGAGAGGGCAGACCACCTTTTGACAGTCAAGAACCATGGCCTTGGATTTGGAGGTGCTGATCCTCATCCCACTCGCTTCACACTCGGCTGCAAACTTTCCTAGGGCACGCTGAAGGTCCAGGTTCGATGAAAACCGCATTGTTCCTCCTGGATCCGAGGTTCGACTATTGGTCAGATCCTCCTCTCCAGTACCCTGGAATAGACTTTCCCCGGGAGGCTGAGTGATCCCCCTGTGGTTGGAGCACATCCTCCGGTCCCCCTTCTTGAAAAGGGGGACCACCACCCCGGTCTGCCAATCCAGAGGTACTGTCAACCGCTCGGGCTGCTGCACGCTTGGCCCGCTGGTACCCATCAGCTGCCTCGGGAGTCCCACGAGCCAACAAGGCTCGATTATACAGGGTGTCCCATAAGTCTCCATACATAGGAGA
This sequence comes from Sphaeramia orbicularis, assembly GCF_902148855.1. Taxonomy (NCBI): domain Eukaryota; kingdom Metazoa; phylum Chordata; class Actinopteri; order Kurtiformes; family Apogonidae; genus Sphaeramia; species Sphaeramia orbicularis. The sequence goes on along the minus strand of NC_043968.1, from coordinate 45,619,343 downwards.
CATAATACATTCCATACATATATGGTTCTAACATATATTTCTTTATATTTCTTCTTTATAGTTCTTCAGCAGTGGAGGACACGCATTGAAATGTGTTCCTGACAAAATGGCAGTCATATAGAGCATATTATATAAATAAAAATGGTTTATGTCAAGAAACGTTTATTTTTCCTATGTATGGAAACTTATGGGACACCCTGTATATACATAGTAGGGCATTAACTGAAAAGTCGGTTTGTCGACATGTTGACGTCTGTGGCACAAGTCGACGTTACTTTAGAGGAGTCGACTAGTAATGTGTTATTCTCTCTCTCCCTTCCATCACCTGACGGCTCGCGAGCCGTCATTCAGTGCATGTCAATACTCTCATCTTTCTACATGAAAACATGGAGCGCAGTGAATGGTAGTGATGCGTGGATCAGCGGACCCGGTTCGGGTTGGTGCAGGTCCAAAAAATGTCACTTTATTTTGTGGGGTGCGTCAAAAAATTCCACAAAGCGGGTTAAAAAAAAAAAACAACAACACCTGCACATCATTAGCACAAGGCCAAGACTGAAGGAAGAAGATGACTCAGAGTAGAAACTAAACTGTGATCTAGAAAAACTCTGGTCTCAGTAATGTTCTGTGAACCATGGAAGCACCACCAATATTGAATAATCATTTGGACCGCCAGTGTGTTTGGATTATTCTGTTCATTTATTTAATAAAGACAATGCGCTCTTTTCTCTAACATGCTGTGTGTCTTTTCTACCACTGACTGAACTTTTTCCCACTTTATGTTGTTCAGTTAAATTTAAAAGAAAATCCCAGGTGTTAAGCTCTGTTTTGTTTTGGTTAAATGTCTGAGAAGGACTGTTGATGCTTGTGTCTTTCCAGTTTTTTATTCTGCTCTTTACTGAACATTGTTAATGTTCCAGTGAACCTTAGTATAAGTTGCTCATTGAACTTCTGTGTGTCTGTGTTGTTCCTCCACTGTCAATGTGATGACATCATCACATGACAAGTCGACTCAACTTCAACTTTATTGATGAATAAGTCGATCTGAAAAAATCTGGAGTCACTAATGCCCTAACAGATAGATAGATAGATAGATAGATAGATAGATAGATAGATAGATAGATAGATAGATAGATAGATAGATAGATAGATAGATAGATAGATAGATAGATAGATAGATAGATAGATAGATAGATTTTGTTTTTTTCAGACAGGTATGTAACTGACAGCTGTATTTACCAATTGCTGTTCAGATTCTGTCAGATGTGATGTGAATATGTTTTATCCATAACATGTAAAATCACGGAAACATCACTGTCACCTATCTTAATATTCAGTCTTTAGATATTTAGAGGAGAGCTGCAGAAAGAATATTTCACCTCCTGCACCTTTTACAGTTCCATTCAGTCCATGGAGTCCATTCAGTTTACTGTGATACAACTGAATTTAGCCAAAGCAAGTGAAGTGATTCCAAAACCATTCTACACTGTATAATCATGAAGATTAGATTCTGTTTCTATATACAGATCTGCCTAAATCCTACGCACTGCTCCTTTGAGAGGTTAATTAAACTGCAAATGCATTTCTTTTGTCCTGGAGGTTTGTTTCCAATCTGTCTGATCATGCGACTGCATCTGTTTGTTGAATACCAAAGTAAGATGAAAGTTGTAAAAAACCTACATTATGCTTTAACATTCACAAATGTATTTGGACAGCTGGTCTCTGTAACAGATCTGCACTGTTGAGCTTAATGTCACGTCAGTCATGTGGGCCACAGGTGGCTCCATTAACCAATCACCCCCTATAGATACAACACCAATTAACTCTGTGTCTCTGTCTCTTCATCTGTCTCTCAGTGAGATGTCATAAAGTCATAAAGGCAGTACTGTATGCGGCATACTACACATACTGCACTGCAATTATCTCCCTGTGTCTGTCTCATTACCTGCAAATAAAAGGTCACAGATTAAAAAGCTTCTTTAAATTGGAAAAAAAGTCCTCTTTTTCACCACTTCCTTTATATACATAGATATTATGATTACATGCAATAAAATTATAGGTTTGTGTTTTTCTGCATCAACTTGAAGAAGGAAATATCACAGCTTTCAGAAAAACACCAGAATTACTGGTTATATTTACCACTTGGTTTCCTACCCAGATGATTACAGTTTAGAAAATAGCACTGATTTCTACAGAGTCACGGCAGAATGTGACTCATCATGTTGTTGTTTTGGAATAATTATAATAACGTGCCAGTTGTTTATTTAACTAATCAAGCAAAAATGGCAGTAATTGTCCAAGACCTGATCTATTTTTGTTGTTGTTGTTGTTGTTTTTTTTATATATTATGGCCTACAATAAACTTTGAAACAAGTATTTCCACATATAAAGAAGTGTGCCACTCCCTCTGTTTGGAACTGTCAAATTTCTGTGTTTTTATGGCTAAGAGACAGAAAAATCTAGCTGTAGTTGTTTTGGCTTGAGTCACTTGTATTTTGAACTTTTGGCAAGTATTTATTGATTACGAAGAAAAGTGAAGTGCAATAACAGCCCAACCTGCAAGGAATCAAAGTCCTAAAGGTGTGGAGTGGCAATCAGAATTCTGAGGCACTGTGATGATTAAAATGAAAATGATTAAAATATGACATTCTATTAAATGATGGATAGGCATGGATATCACTGTCCTACGAGCAAAATAGTGAAATTTTCCAAAATCAAAAGTACTACTTGGCTGTAGTTTTTAAGATGCAGTTTTGATCTACTTCAAAACACTGACTATATATTAAAATACATTCACTTTTCAGATTCATTCTGGTGTAGTATTTATTAATCTGTTACATGAATATAAACCTATGCAAATGTAAAAGCACTTAATCATATATCTTTAAAACATTAGCCAACTTGCACTCTTCATTTGTGTGATTAACCACATCTCTGAAGCAGCTAGTTTCCCCCTAAAAATGTCAACCTGTGTTTTAGTTGATTGTATCATACATTACATGATTCTATCATTTTTTTCTGTGGTAAAACAGTTTAGATTGTGAGAGATATGACTGAATATGATCTGTAACCTTGTCTGAAATGTGGTGCTGCCTGTCTTAGCCAGGACACTCATGTAAGAGTCATTCCTGGTTAAATAAAGGTCAAATAAAAATAAATAAATAAAATACTAGTGATCATTATTAGAGCTGTATCACATGGAATGTGGTCTACTGATATGCTGTTATTTTCTTGGTAATAATAAGCTCATTCTTTAAGTTCAGACTTTGATGGGGCGGAGCCTAAAAATGATACTATCATCAGCTGTGGTGTATTTTGTGTGGAAGCTCCCTCTGATCGGCATCTCTCTATTGGTCAACCGAGGATTTCTGAATGAAGCATGACATATGCATCTTTCTTTCTCACATATCCTCTGCACATCATCTCCATTGTGGTCACCATAGCGACTGAGTGCCATCGATGACGCGCTGTCTCTCCTCTATATTTACACTGTTGCCATAGCAACGACCCAGACGTGCACTAAAGACAAGTAGACTCACTGGTTTATGAACTGCACTGGTTTTACTGGTGTCATCAAAAGATCATTGTGAAACTACATCTTTTTGCTCCCATTTGACCTCAGCAGTAGTATGAGATCAGAGTTAACAAATGTGAGTTCTCTTTCTTTCACTGACTTGAACTCAACGATGAAATGAATAGATTTTCATGGTCATAGGTCAAGGTTTCTATGACATCACATAACGCCTTTTAGTTCATACTAAACGCTAGTGACTCAGAGAGCAGAATGAACACATTATGATGAGGATAGTAGATGCATCTGATTAAACTTATTGTTTTTGTTTACCCAAAGTTCACTTCTGTTTCCCTATTACATACTGCACATAACTATGAACTGAGAACCCAGTAAACTCAGCACATTTATTTTCACACCACAGGTTATGTTTCATAAAAACATCATGATATGGACAGCAGATGAAGAGCAAAAACTAGTATAAGTAAAGTAAATTAGTAAATAAATAAAAACAAAATATGTGATGACATGACAAGGATGACATTAAAGGTGGAGCTAATAGGAATGTGCATCTTATTAGTGAAGCTGATGCATTGCAAATGATCCAATATAGAAAATGCAGATACAAAGCATCTACCAATGTCTCATTAAATAATTACTCATACAGTCCACCCTAATACAATGTTTTATTCAACAGAACTTAATTTAACTGTGATTCAGTTTCATACAACGCACTTGTTGTGTAAGTCAGTATGGATCATGCAGTTAGACTTGATGTGGACTATAAGCTTGTTGAAATGGTTTCCTTCTGATCTTGCATTAAACCAGTCCATTCCTGTTCTGTCCAGGTACACATTTAAAACACATCTCAGCCTAAAGGGCAGCCTAAAGCTTTGCTTATACTGCTACAACATTTGGCTGCATTGTGAGAATTGTCCACAGCAGTGGAGATGAGTGACATTCTTGAAAAACAGTACAGAGGGAAGGCATCAATCTAGATCAAAATCAGTCTTATATAACAATACTTATAAATAATGAAGGCAAAGGGACCCTATGAATTAGACATAAACATCAGAAATTACAAATGCAAAGACATTAGAAATGACTCACTTCCCAAATTGCATTAATTGCACAATTTTTTAATCTTTAACCTTTATGCTGGTCTTTAATATGAATAGGTGAATGTTTCTCTCCTAGGAAGTGATAAAGTATCTGTAGTAAACTGTCAAACTGTCCCAGACAGCTCACAATATTTCCTGAAGCCATCACTGCAGAATTTCTGCTCTTTGTTGAGGTGGTGAAACTGATAATCCTCTCATTGATTCAGCAAGGTTGGCTGGACTAAACACTTTGTTTTCTTTGATTAAGAAGTCAAGCAAACTGGGAAAACCAGAAATGGGATAAATGTAATCTGCTAACACAAATGCAGGGGCGTAGAATTGCGTAGGGACGCTAGCGACACGTCCCTACCAATATCCAGCCACTACTGTGTTGTCCCTATCAATACAACCGCTGTCCGTAGTGTTTAGTCAATGATTATGACACACAAAGGGTTAATAGTCGGTCTCTGCTAGAAGTCCCGCCTCTAACCTTATTATCACTCTCCGATTGGCTCTTCGGTTTTGCTATCGTACATGTGATTGGCCGTCCCTGCTGTTACTCCATCAACTTGTAAAAGCTCCAGTTACCCGCTAGTTGGACAGGACAGGAGGCAGTCCAAATGTATCTCCAACCCCTTAGCGTAAGTTGTCAACATGTTTGAATTTGTTCCACCTGGGTCACGTCAGTTAGACGGATTTGAATATCAGAGGTGTCATTTACATTTACATTTGTACATGTGTCTGTTTGCCTGCATGCGTGCATGTGTATGCGTGTCCGTGCATGCAGGGCTGTTTTGTGGCATAGGCTGATAACTGATAACATGATAATTTCTCATTAATTATCTTTAAGAAAAAGAAATGAGAGGAAAAAAAAACAAACAACAACCCCCCCTGTAATTTCTTAGGTGAGCTCTCCCAGACCGGTGCTCACTGTGTGTGTGAGTGACAGAGACAGAGTGGAGCTGAATGACAGTCAGACAGGTGTAGAGCTAAGCATCCAGGTAAAGGATGGAGAGTTTATCACCATGAAAAGGCCTTCCAAGGCCTTAACTGCACAGTTTAGAAGAGGAGAGAAGAGGAGGCAGAAAAATAATCCAGTTATAGAGGGATGTAACCTTTTATAATGTTAAAAACATTTGATGCTACTAGCAACAGCTAGCTGAACTGAAATGAAGCAAAGTTGGCTAATAATGGAATTGTAGATGATTAAGATATGAGATATCTGCTAAGGTGTGTGGTTTACTGCTGATGAAGTGGTTTATACATGTTTCTATGTGGTTTACTGCTGGCTGCTTTGTGCATCTCCTCTCATGCTTCATGTATCTCATCTTCGTGCCCTCCCAATATGTATGTGTGTATGTGTGAGTGTGTGCATGTGTGTGGTTTTTAAGGGGCGGGCACCAAATTCATATCTCGCCTAGGGTGCCAAAATGGCTAGAACCAACTGACTATGATTGTTTGCTTGTTTGATCAGCTCTACATGACGTGAAATTATGATCGCAAATGCAAAAAAAATCCATCAACTCTCAGGAGTGCTGCCTTGGAGCACTTTTGTGTCCCCACCAATGTCAGAATCAAACCTACTCCCTTGCACAAATGTAAAACCACTTTTGTCTAAAACTAGCTCACTCAACCACTATTTTGTTCTCGTTGGGTTGTGAAGTGCAGCTTAACTATAAGATGTGTATTAGTCTGGTCATTACCATGGTAACCATGGATGGAGAAAATACTATCCAGTCATCCAACAACTCTGTTACTTCAAGTGATGGAGAATAATGTTACTAATATTTTAATATAAGTGCAAATGATCAGGCATTATTATTGATATAAAAACTAATAATGATATAAATTTCCATGTTGAGCCACAGAGTAGAGAATTGAAGAGTCACATCTGACAGAATCTGAACAATGATCAGTGATTAGAGCTGTCAATAGTCTGTTTAACCCGCCTGCCCACCTGAAAACAACTGTGATTAACCAGAGTCTGTGTCATGGGGAAGACGTTCTACACCCAAAAACACAGTCCACAGAAGTGGGAGCTTGTTTCCTTGTTTGTTGTTTCCTCTCCGACCTCTACAATTGCAATATGCTGAAAAGTAATTATGGAATTTTAGCTTACTGGTGCCAAAAAACTATCAAGCACTGCAGTTTTAATGACCTGGGGAAAATGTGGGTCTCAGAGTGAAAGGAGTCTAAAGTATCAGTGTTTCCTGCAGTTTTAAGATTCCCCTTCATTCACCTCAACTCAGAAATGCAGAGTCACACTAAAGTCCCCAAACAGAGGAGTCCATACATCTTTGGTCATATCATTTAGATTTTTGTCTCAGTAAGTTACAAGTGTGCCTTACACTGTGCCTAATGTCCTGGATCTCTGTCACAGATAGAAACAGAAGAAAATGTCACCAATGATGCAAGGAATGCAATAAATGAAGTGAGGCTGCACATGAACACTTGTGGTGTCAGCGGTGATGTGTTTACTGTCAGTGGTTTCTAAATGGTGCTCTAAGTCCTTCGTTCACACGCTGAGTGCTTTAATGGTTTATTGTATCTCTGCTGCACTCTCACTCGCTCTATTTCTGCTCAGCTCATGACTTCAGGCAGCTGCGATACATAAACCAATCAGACTGAAACTCTCCTGACGCTAGACCCGACGCTCCCTGAAAAACAACAACGCCACTTCATTCACAGGACTGTTCCTGTTTCTAGTTTTCCATTAGACACTTATTTACGTCACTGTAGATTTAATGACAGTGAATCAAGCAGTCAAACCAGTTTAGACCTGTGTTCAGTTTTATCTCCAGTTTGAATGAAATCATTTAAATACATTCATTATCAATTAAAATTTAATTGCTTGCTCTGTTCATTTCTAATTAAATACATTAATTATGGACTGATAATTTTCTGTGGACTACTTTATTATCTCTACAAAATTTATTAACTCCTTTAATTGCCTAATAATCAATTTATCTTATCTATTTTCAACAAACCCAGTATTTCATCAAATCCACAGATGTGGAAAGCAAGGCTCTTATCACTTCATCATTCATTTGGAATTTAGGTAAAACGTCATGTTTCTCTTTGTGGGTAAATACACATAAAATAATTATATTTTGTTTCATTTCAATTGTTATTTGGCAAACCCTCCAAGTTTAAAATTATGGTCTTTAAATGTATTATAATATAATAAAACAGCTGAACCAATTTTCCCATAAAGTTGGAATAAAATACTTTTACCTCTTTGCATGAAATGACAGTGACAATGTGATTTATTCTTGATAGATAAAGTGTCATTTTGACTTGTATGTCATCAATACACCTGGTCAAAGGTTATTACTGATGTGTATAAATAGGAATAAAAATAGTAATGTGTCTGAAAACAAAATTATTCCAACTTTATGGGCAACATAAACAACAGTATACATAATACTGTATTACATGCATTTACATGCTGCCATTACAGAGTTGTATTTTACTAAACACCAACACCGACGTAGTAAAAGCGGTTGTTGTACCTTTGGGTTAAGGACCAGCTGTTGTTCGTCAAAGTGCAGCAAAGCCACAGAGTTCGACTCCGAGTTGTTGACAAAGATTTGTAGGCAGGGATACAAGGACGTCCCTTTACAGTCTGCACCGCACGTAAACACACACTCAAACATCTCCTCAGGATGCAACACTGACACCACCTGTACAAAGAGAAAAAGAAGGAACATGAGAACTGAGTGTCCCTCAACCTTCGGTACAGCTGTTGTTGACAAAGGCAGAAACATCGACAACCAAACGAAACTTATCTGTGCAGTAGTGGAAGCACAGTTTATAGCAAGCTCATCGTACCTTAATATTTTCAGTGTGCTTTTTCTTTTTTTTTTAATTTTCTGAATAATTTGTTAAATTTGCACATTGCATTGAATGGAAACCTGGGTGAAAGAGGAAAGTGAATCCTTATTATTAATTGTCTGTTATTCATGGCTCCAAAACTTTTTCAATATTTCAACAACTGCTGAGTAAATAAGTAATAGTAACAGAAATATTTACAGAAACACTCATGACTGCAAGATAAGTGATCCTGGTGCTGCTTCTCCAGCACAGTGTGAAATAAAGTCCTAGAAGGTAAAACATTATGTAAATACCAACACATAAATATTTTTATGACATGATAAATGACTGCACTGAATATAAAACACTGGAAAAAATCAAAATGTTACCAAGTGTATTTTTCTCATTTCTAATCAAAATATTTCATCACACTTATAGGACAAAATCACCTAAAGAGTAACCTTTCAGTGAGATATAAGAATTAATTTTTAGACAATAGATCTTGAAAATTTTATTTCAAGAAATCTTAACAAGATCATTTTCACTGCTTGAATTAAGTAAAAAAAATAAATAAATAAAAAAAATCTTGAATTAAGCAAAAAAAAATCTGCCAATGGAACAAGTGAAAATTATCTTGGTAAGATTTCTCGAAATAAGATTTTCAAGATCTATTGTGTAAAAATAAGTTCTTATATCTCACTAAAAAGTTACTCTTTAGGCGATTATGTCTTATTTTAAGTGTGATGAGATATTTTGACTGGAAAAGAGAAAAAATACACTTGGTAACATTGTGATTTTTTTCACTGAAACATAAAATATATGACTTGTGAAATGGATTTGATTATGATTAAGAAAGTGACAGATGTGTATAAGGACAGATGCAGAATCCATATTTGACTACTTCAACCACAGTGTGACAAAATGATCAAATTATTGTTAAACATTGAGAGTACATTGCAAGACAGTATTATAGGGGATATGATTCTACAGGTGTTCACTGTCAACCTAACGATGAATCCCAGTGATTAACAACTATATAACAGCTACCAGCCAGTTTGTCATAGATTTGGTCCAAACATCTATAAAAATAGTTGATGTGATACGGTTACTCCCACTTTGTACAAGTGAAGCCAAAATACTATCACAAGCTGTTGTCCACCCCAACAACTTACAGAAAATAAATGATCACAATCATCTGGCTATGTGTGTATTAGTACACTAAAATGTACATTACATCACAGAAATCATCTTTAGAAAAATACATTGCTGCATAGTTTTTTTGTTTTTAATTTTCCCTACATCAAGGGAAGGATTTATAAAAGCATACTGCAACCAAACACCAGGAGGCATTCTAAATATTAGAGTGTCACTGTACCATCTTAAACTGTTCATGATTCATATTCATTGATATAAATCTACAAATAATAGCATGTGTTCGTATGAATAGTAGACAGCTCTATATTGAAAAAATTAACCAATAAAGACCAAGTGTTATTTTTGTGTCAGTTCCCAAATGAATTTTTCTCTCTATTTAACCTTTCTTAAGTGATTTATCACATTTATTATAATATGATCCTTTGTATTCTTTTTCAGTCAAAATCAGGTGTTTTTCTATATTTAATTTACTGATCATGTAGATGTTCATTAAAGCTCAGATTAAAGTTAAGGGTTATTATATCGAAAACAGAGAAAACTGAAGAAAAAGTGACTTTTTCAGAAAAATACATTATTAACTGAACATAAACCAAGTGTCTCCATCCACTGTCATTGATCCAACTCCATGGGTTTTATTAGTGAATCAATGCTGTAGAAGATGACGGTGTTTCCATGTTCACTACGGAGCCTCTGAAGGTCCAAATGGGTCATATCTGATGACCATGAAAAGATGACAAACTGGATTTTATGTGAATTAGTCACATGTATTGTTAGGATTAGTGGATCAACAGATATTAATTATTTAAGATCAGTGGGTGGTTTTGGTTGCCGGTGGCTGTTCGGGTCTTTATGGGTTAAAGACAACACAAACTTCTCAGCCATCAGATTCTTCAATGGTATGACAATTATAAGACAATCAACTTGTTGTGCAGAACCTGAAGACTGAAGAAGATACAAGTATCTGAGTCAACATCACATTAATGTTAAAATGTGAAATTGTTTATTACCATGCAACTAGTATAATCTGAGTATAACCTCGTTTGATTCAAAAAATAAACCCCAACGTCTGTGTTTCACGCTACACATTTTCACAGGATGGAGAAGTGTGTTTTTTTCTCAGATTTACTGACACTGATCTGATCTGATGTCTTACTATTACCATTACTATTAAACGTACTATTAACAGGCCACCACTTAAACAACCTGTTGAGTTTGTTGAAATGCAGCTTCCATGCATTGCATCCACCTCACATTTGGCAGTTTTGTTCTTATGAGAGATTTAATTTTGCTCTTTCAGTTCATATCCATGGTATATTACAACATATTCCTGGTGAATTTGCATCCACACTTTAATTTACCATCACAAGGGCAACTTCCATAGTCCTTGACCAAGATGTAAAATAAATAAATGCATGGAGGAAACAGAGGAATCTTTGCACCACATCATTGACATGTTGATTCTCACAGGATTAACATTATCACTTCTATGTTGAATGGACTGGTAATTCATAATGGCGGACAAATGACGGACAAGGTGGATTCACACAGGATTCACAGACAATCTGTGCAATTATTACAAATGACCAGATGTGCATGGGTGGAACTAGTACAGTGTGAAGATGTGAATAGGATTTTAATAATCAAGCAGTTGAATATGAAGACTAGTTTCCAAACATTAATTCATAAAACTGGCTAGTTTCATCCTATGTGTTAGGGATGCACCGATTCCGATACGAGTATCGGGTATCGGCTCCGATACTCAGTGTGTGTACTCGTAATTCGTACTCGTAAAAGTAATCCAATACAAATGCACCGATACCACTTACGGCTGTGTGACATTCCCAGTTCAGTGCAGCAGGTACACGGAGGAGGAATAATATGTGGGGAGCATGTAGAGTGTGGAGATTTTTCAAAATAAATGATGGTGATAAAAGTAACGCTGACTGCAAATAACGTTAAAGACACAGACAGATACGGACGCAGCGTTCTGTCCTTACTCTGCGTACATTCCATCCATTTTCTAGGTGCTGGCGGGTGAGTACCCAGACGGAGAGGGGTAAGAAGCAGTGCGGACCACCACCAGCAGAAGTGAAAACGAAACTTATCACTCATTTCTCTTTTCTCTACCTGCTGAAGCTAAGCTTTTAAACTTTAATAACCTTAAAAACGCTGCAATATTAGTATCACATTGGTGTTGCCTCTGTCGTCTCCATGTTTGTTATTGCTGACTTTCTTCTTCTTCTCAATAGTGATATGACATTCACGAATGAATCGAATCTTTTGAACGCCTCTTTGAAATGAACGATGGGAACCGAGTCTTTGTAAAGAGCCGTTCATTTTTTAAAATTTTTTTTTAGGAGGGAGTGTCCGATTGCCTGTCAATTTACCAACATACTGTTCTTGTTCTGAGAATTGCACTATAGTTCAGGTATTTAAGTAATTGCAGTGATTAATCGCTGTTGTGTTTTGTGCAGTTTTTTCCATATGCTTACACACCTTTATTGTTCTTGTTTTGAGGAGAATAAAATGTTATTTCATAAGAAAATGTTTTATTTTCTTCTTCATTTTTAGGCTACAGACTAGTCCACATAATGTAGCGTGATGTTTTTGGTCAAATTCCAGCATTTGCCTAATGTCACCTCTCATGTCATGTATTTAGTCCACACATTTGAACTAACTATTCTTTTTTACAGTAAGATAATATTTACTGCCGCGCCAATTAAACACCTTTAAAATGTAATGTCAATCATCACATTCAGTCTATTTGGTCATTAAACATCGGTGTTTCAAAATAATGCAAAAAACATAAAAGAGCCACTCTTTTGAACGGCTCTTTTCAGTGAATGGCTCCTGATTGAACGGCTCCCTTCAAAGAGCCAAAAGTCCCATCTCTACTTCTCAAAAAACTTTACTCTTCTTCATAGTATTTGTCCAGTATGGTTAATTCAGAGCGGCGCCCCCTGGTGGATTGATTGACAAATGCTCATTCCAACACATTAAATGTCAGTAGCAGCACTTTGTTCCAGTCAGACTAATGACAACAACAATAAAGCACATTTACAAAAGGAACTAAAAACTGGAATGAGATTATTAAGTACTTGTATCGGCACTCGGTATCGGCAAGTACTCAAATGTAAGTACTTGTACTCATACTCGGTCTGGAAAAAAGTGGTATCGGTGCATCCCTACTATGTGTCGTGTAGCAGCAGCACATTGACAGACCATGCTGACCCTTGCCTCCTTAGATAGCAGATGATCCTTTTATATCTTTCTTCAGGTCCCCATCAGGATAAATACCGAAATATATCTTCATGACCCTCTGACTTTTAATCTAGCACCATCATCAGGTCAAACATGTTTTATGACCATATACCAGCAAAAGGAATCTGCTTTCAGCAAATGTTAGAAATCAAACACACTTCAACACACTACGACTGTGACTGTTACTACACTCAGAGCGTCACCATTATTCACTGACTTAAATGATTTTGATGTTTGGATCATGAAATGAACTTTGCTGGTGCATCAACAGCCTGAAAAACATAAGGCTCCACGCAGACGAATATCCATAAATGGTAAATGCACTATCAGTCTGCACAGATTTAATAAAACTCAAATGGACCTTGAGTGTAAGAGGTCAGAGAGCTGCAATAAAGTCAAACTACTGAGATTTATGTTAAATTAAACAGTGGATTAATCACCACCAAGGAGACTCACTGCTACAGGAAGATTTTAAAACAGAAAAAATAAAACACTTCCACTCTCTGAAATGCATGACTGTTATTTTAGAACGATGCAATAAGCTAACAGCCCGATAAATCAAGCCAGCATGAATTCATCATCCACTGTAAATAGAAGCTTTGGGTGTAGCTGCCTGTAATTTATGTCATGAAAACTTCCACTGGCTTTGAAACGCTGTGCAAACAGTTTTAATAATCCACAGTGCAAAGTGACGCAGCACAACAGGTCCAGGACATAAAGAAACCCACCCTGCTGATCTACTATTAGCACAATGAAAATGACTACAGACATTTTAGAACTAGGGTTGACATTAGTTGAGCAGTGTTCTCCTCCTAATGGGAAAGTTGTACTTTCCGTCAAAACTAAAGGTCATGTTTTTATCTTTTAGTTTGTGCACACAACAGCAGATCATTATGACCTGACTGGAGAGGACTTTAAAATCAGTGAAACTGTACCAAATCTACTAGTTTTTTTAAGGATTAAGACCACTTGAGCAGCTAACACATAAGAAATCACCAAAGATGGGTGATGAGGTGATTCGGTGGAGCCGGACCTCAGGTGTGTCAGTCTGACTTTAACACCACAGTGAGGTCAAGTCTGACACTGTGATGGTTTTGACTGATGGCTCAGTGAGAGATAAGATGACATTTCAACCACCATCACTGTCCATCAACATGACATAAAAGAAAAATGATAATCACAAGGAATCAACTATACTGACATGCTGATGAAACTCATCTGTATTAGTTCCTACATCATCCTAGAATCATTTCGTTCTTTACACAATATCCTTTAAACATGTGAGCAGTTCCTTTTCATGAACAAGCCATAAATGTATCAGTACAATGACTGCCCGCAGCCTGAATCACACCCACAAGACTGACTACTTTAATATAATAAAGGCTTTACTTACTTCAAAACTAGCAATAACATTAAAAATAGATTCTGATGTTGCCACAAATCCAGTTATTTAGAATGCAAAATAAAAAAAAAAGCTTAAACTTATGCAACAAATTGTACAATCAGCTGTATGAGACATGATTAGAATGAACAGCAAATTATGACAATGCAACCAAAGTTTGGCTTTTTTGATTTAAATATCCTATTCAAATTATTCTGTCCCCAATACTTTTTTTTTTTTAAATATATAAAGCAACTTATTCTCATGTCTAAGGCTAAGTATTAATATTCTTTGACTAATTAAAGTTATACTAAACTAGAAAATCCTAACAATCAAACTGTTGAAAACTATTGAAATGAGCCTAATCTGTGTGTCAGTGTCTCTAATAACCTGTTCAGTGCTGCTCTGCCTCTGCTGCTGCTGCTGTTTAATCCAGTCTACTACACAGCTCTACTACGGTCCGGAGGGGCTGTCACCGCGGCGGCTGCTCGCAGCTCGTAGCCGGGCTCACCGTGCAGTTGGCCGGCTTGCTCTGCAGGCTCTGGAGGGTCGGGCTGAGCCAGCAGAAGCCCAGGATGAAGAGGCTGAGGATGCCGCAGGCGATCAGGAACAAGCCCAGCCTGATGCTCTTGTCCTCGGCCTCGGAGTACTCGTACGACACGCGGATCTTCGCCATGACAGCCCCGCGGACACCTCCGCCGGCATGGAGAGGAGGAGAGGAGAGGGAGGGGGGGCGAGGAGGAGCAGGAGGAGCAGGAGGCGTGTGTATGTGTGTGTGTGTGTGGGTGTGTGTGTGTGTGTGTGTGTGCAGCTGAGAAACTGTTGAGTTGAAACACCGGCTGCTGTCTGTGAATCTGTTTTATCTCCCTCTGACTTCATTTGTGCCCCCTCCCCTTCCTCCCCCTCCTCCCCCCTCCCTGCTGCCTTTCTGAATTTATTCCAGTTTTCCTCCTCTAACCCTCTCTGGTTTCTTTTTGCCTTTTCATCACTATCTCTTCCCCAGTTCCTGTCGTTTATCTCCTCTTCTGTTCCTTTTAATTATCTGGTGCAAAAGCAATAACTCAGACCTCAGAGCTTTAAAGGGTTAACTCATTCAAATCACTTCTGCTCTAATAGACACCAATGTCATGCTGTTTTATCTTACTTTGGATCATTATTATTTATGCTTGTAACCCTTTAGTATCAGTAAAGAGAACTCTATCATAACTTTATATCTGTGTCAGCTCTAATACACATTAAAGCCCAAAAACATCCCCACCTGGATCTAATAAGTAAATATAGACTGGAAGAACCTGTGGATGATGACTGAAGTGATTCATGTTTCAGCTGCAAAAAAGTTCTTGAACTGATGCAGTTTCTTGTTTATTAAACAGTTTGATAGAGAGCATAAAGACTAGGGCTGTGTACTGGCAAGAATCTGGCGATACGATACAAATCACAATACTAGGATCACGATATATATCACGATACTGTTAAATAGGCAATTTTTTGTTTGTTTGTTTTTAAATGTTTATTTCCTTGAAGAAATGAATTACACCAGTAATATGCACAAATACTAAACACATTTTTATTTGATCACAACAGGATCTAATACTATATCAGAAAATATTCCTGTGTTCAAACTTAAATTCTGTTTTACAGACATTACAGTTTAAGATCTTGTGCAAATGTTCATATTCTATTAGTTCAAAACTAACATCATAACATTATTTTTGTGCAATCCCAACAAAGGAACTAACATTATTGAATAAAAGAATGTTAAATAATAAAAAACAAAAATGAACCTCCACAATATCTGCATTTGAATAAACACCTAAAAATATCGATACAGTACTTTTTAAATATTGATACAGTATTGTGAAATGAAATATTGCGATATATTGCAGAACCGATATTTTCTTACACCCCTAATAAAGACTAGACCAGGGGTGCCCAATCCTGGTCCTTGAGAGCTACTATCCTGCATGTTTTAGATGTTTCCCTCTTCCAACACACCTGACGGTCATTATCAGGCTTCTGCAGAGCTTGATGATAGATTTATCATTTGAATCAGGTGTGTTACAAGAGGGACACATCTAAAACATGCAGGATAGTAGATCTCTAGGACCAAGATTGGGCACCCCTGGACTGGACTATGGAGCAATGGAAAAAGGTCATGTGATCTAAGGAGTCCACACTGATCTGGTTCCAGAGTGACGAAGAGGGGTAGACGAAGTGATTACCCATCATGCCTAGTGCTGACAGTATAACACAAGTGTTATAATCTGATGTCACTTCAGTTGGTCAGGTCTATGTCATTTGTCCAAAAAAAGGATAGAAATAAATGTTTTCATATTGCATTAACTGATCAAAATGATGTCATGGTGAGTGGGTGTTGTAATCACAGCTAAAAGCCGACTGATAAAATATTAGCATGTGGGACGCTTTCTGGATCTGGGTCTGCAAAATACACTGATCAGCCATTACATCTGACCACTAACAGGAGAAGTGGTCATAATATTTATTATTTCATCAGAGTGGGACCTTTCACTGGGTTGGATGAACAGTTTTAGGCAGCAAGTGAATATTTAGTCCTCAAAGAGTTGGTGTGTTGGAAGCAGCAAAAGGAGCAACATAAGGAACTGATGATGAAGATTGGAATATAGTACACAAACTACCTGCTAGATTATTGTGTTGGGATAAAGCATACAAACAATAGAAAACACGCAGTGTGGCATCAGTGGTGTTTAGTTTATTTGTCAAAGAGATATGATCCTATTGACAGATGACCAAATACAACATGTCATTATATGGAATACAATTAGTCTTAGACTTAGACAAACTTTATTGTCATTCAGGTATGCACAAAGTGTATACAGACTGAAATGTTGTTGCATTTGGATCAGGGCAAGAATGTAATGTAAAGTGTTCAGTTGTTTAATAAATAATGATAAAATACTACTATACAGTTATTAAAAATGTATGTACATGTGTGCAAAATACAGCAGTGATTTAAAATGAGCAACAGGGATAAAAAGCAGCAGTGTTGTTAGGAGCAGTGCAATTATGTTTTTCTCAAATGTTGAACACTGTTGTAGGACTCAACACATGAGTATCACCTTTGACCAAGTTCAGTGAATACATAATGAGTCCCAGTTACACTTTATTGATCAAGAATAAATCACATTATCACAATCATGTCATGGGAAAAGCTTAAATATTTGATTCAAACTTTATGGATAAATTGTGCTGTGTTTAGATGCATTAACCTGTTCCATTTTGTAATATTACATTTTTAGACTTTGTTTGACCAGCGTTGTGTGAAACATCTTCATCTCATTTGTACAGCTTTGAGATGAAGTCAACTCATCTTTTTATGGTGAGCATCAGTTGTGGTCTGAATGGGAGTAAACCCCTGCAGACAGACTCAACATCTGGAAGAATCACTGAAAGCAGAGGAGCACAGGCTGTTGGAGCAGCACGTTAATGGTGTCACAATCACATATGGCTGCAATTCTCAAGTGTCCACATACTTTTGGATAGCAGTAGTGTAGCCTGCAGCTATCTGGGTTGTTTCTGTGGTTTCACCCCCCACACACACACACCCCTCCCCTCCTTTCTCTCTCTTTCTGTATTTGCAGGTTAAGCGATGCTCGCTCGCCCCAGTGGTCTGATGATTCAATCCAGATTTGTGTTTTATTTCGCTGGTGGCTGCTTGTTGTTCTCTCACTGTTACATGCAGGATGAGATAAGCCTCTTAGCAGAGAGACAGCACATCACTCTCTCAGAAACATCCTCTTTTTCTCGGGGCACAAACAAGACAAAATATTGGCTTTTTGTATAAAGATATATGAATTTGATAAATAACATTTCAATGACTTTGACAAGCTAATCTGTGTAAACATGACAAAATACTTCCATTGCAAAGGGTCGTTTAGAGACGTTTCAATAACCACAGGGCTTCCACATATGGATTTTGTCATAAAAATGGTGCTCAAATGTCCATTTATTCTGAACATTAGATAGACTCTTTCCTAATCTGAGTCAATATTAATAGGATAGTAAATGTCAATTTTATTATTTTGCTAGGATTGAAAGCTCCTGAACTATTACACAGACTTTATGATGTGATCAACTTACTGTTTACAAAGTCGTGAATGAACTTAAAAGGCCCCATATTGTGGAAATGAGTTGATTATGTTTTACCATTGACGAGATTTACTCCAGATTCCATTTTGTAACTCCATGACCAATAGCTGTCTAAAAAGCTAAAATGTACATATTTTGCCCTATAAGTCACTGGGACAAGTGCAAAGTGGAGAGTGTTGCCTTGACACAAAACCCTACCCTGAAAAGTATATTATTCCTGGCTGATGTGCATCAATTATATCACTGCAAAAGCTTCCAGTGGTGACAAATGTTGTGGATGATTGGATGGATTTTATTTTGGAGAGTTTCCTTGACCTATCCAGAGTCTGTTTAGACTGTTTACAGCACAGATTCCATCAGAGTGAGGACAGAGGTGAACTAAAACATACCACGGTGGAGTGGAAGGACAGGATGACATTTTTATATTGTGTTATGTTGGATTTTTGTGCATGTTTACACTGTAAAAAAGGAATATCTAAAGTAAATAAACAGACATGAATTTGGAAAATTTTATCTTGAAAGATTCTTTTTTAAATTTATTGAGACTTAATCAATCTTAAGATTGTTTGACTTGTTCCAAGAATTTTCATCTTGAGCTACCCCACTTAGGTATTAAAACTAATTTTAAGCAATATTTACAACAAAACAAGCTACATTGTTGGGAGATGAGTATATGGTGGACACAGCAACTGTTTGCCCTCAAAAAATTTTACTTGTTTTATGAAGTTTTGCCATAATTTTACTGGTAGATCATTTTAGTTGAAATGCAACATTGTAACCCAATAATGTGTTTAGTTTTCTAATTTTTGTACAGGCCTTTTTTTGCAGTGTATAAACAATGATAACTGCCAATTTAATATATAGATATGTTTTAGTTGCAGCCCATTATGTGGTAACTTAATTTAAAATTTTAACATATCTTTCATGTTACTTTTGATTTACTTTCACCAATTGGTGCGTAACAGGATGGAAACCAGTGAATTTAATATATATATATATATATATATATATATATATATATATATATATATATATATATATATATATATATATATATATATATATATATATATATACATATACACACACACACATACATACATACATACACACACACACACACATATATATATATATATATATATATATATATATATATATATATATTCCATTGGGTTGCAAATGTTTTTCAACTGTGAACCACCTCATAAACTATGTTAGTACGACACTTATGACTGAAACCATCTGTTGACTTACATTATTTAGCTACACATGAGTGCAGAGGGCAGATTTATTGTTATGCAATAAGACAAATCAAGTCATTTCCATACTGTTCGTCACCATTTGTCAGTCTTGATCACACTTTTCAAATTCTCAAATTGCCATTTGGTGCCAAGACTGTTGTATTTCTGAAGTATTCATCATGTTCACTACCTTCACTTATTATCTTGCCATTATAGCTCAACTTGTAATAAGCTAAAAGTTGGTCAGTGGTCTAATTTAAACAACAATTTAGACTGATATGGAAACTAAAACAGAAATCTTTTGAAGGATCTCATGGTTAAGGTATTTTCATTTGTAGCTTGATTGTATTCACTGTTAAAATGTGTGATTTAATAGTCTCTTTGGGGCCTGTGGTGGTATCATGTAGTTTGGAATTCATCCTCCGTAGTAACATTCCTTTAAACAAGTGATTAGATAAAACATTTAAGAATAAAAGTACTCTATGATAATGCTGAATACAAAAACAATGAGAAACTGATGACTAAACATTACAAAATAAAATGAAATTAACATTATATGTCATGATATCCCCACCCTCATGTTTCTGTCTTTTTTAATGAATGTGATTTGCTTTATGCATGTGTTGGCTGCATCCTTACCTGTACTGTCTACTTTCTTTACTGTACTTCATTACTTGCTGCTGTGATAATAGTCTGTCCACACAGATCAATAAAGATTCATTTTATCACGTGTATATGTGTGGGGAGTGTGATTGCTGTTAAAGATGCAATCAGCTGTCCAAAATGGCCTCAGAGGACTCAGGTCAATGGGTTGGTGGAAATGCATTGATTTCTCTGCCTCTCGACCTGCACTGAAGAGGCCAGTAGATGCAAAAAACCTGCCACCTGTTGACAAACTGAAAGCTGATGATCCAAATCCAACTGCCCACACATAACAGTTAGGTGTCTGCAGAGGGTGATTTAATTTTTCTTCAGGGCTTTAAAAAGAAGCAATGGTGCAGTTACAGACAGCAGTGTCTTAAATTTAAAGCTGTGTTCAGTCATTATGACCACTAGGAGGCAGAAGGATCAGCCAACAAACAGCAGACAGACAGAAGCTGTTTCTCAAAGTCAAGGATTCCTCCTTTGTTGTCAGGTCCTTCATAGTCCAGGAGAGTCTGTCCTACTGATCAATACGTCCATGAATGGAACAGTCCACCGAATGCAGAATGTGTCACAGACAAGGTCCTGCCCCCTATTTTGTGGCCCATAATGCATCTATTTGACATGGTTATTACTTAAATCCTTTAAACCCTAAGCCTAAAATAGTCCATCTGAACTTTTTTCTTATTTTGACTATAAAAAGTTTAGAAAATGTGCTGTGAGTGAGTCCTTTTGCCCATTTTTCCAGAGCACTTAGAACTTTCAAAATCTAGCAGTCATTTACAATTGGCT